>NC_092633.1:36523778-36876445 GCF_039555335.1 Amphiura filiformis | reverse complement strand
GTATAGTCTAATACTGAACAGTCGTCTTAGGGCATTAAAATAAAGGCACTTAATTTAATGCCCACGTGACCAGATGGGCGCTGACATTATGTGTACAGCGTCTAGACAGGATGTCTAGAAAGGATAATTCTGTGTATTTTAATTGGAAACGCGGGATGCATGTCCAAATTTTCTAGCAAATTTGTCAATTTTTCAACTTTTTAGTATTATTGTAAAGGTTTCCGTCAATAACTTTTTTCCGTCGACCAAAACTTTCAAAATTTAGTTCTTGAAAACATACTAAAAAAACAGAATCTCCGTATGTATAGTTAAGTTGCTTATTAAATTTGGATGATATTTGTTTGAAAAATTCCTATCTCTTAGCATTGTAGCACATCTACTGATCACTTGGTGGTCTTTGTATGGCGGCGCCCATGGGTCACGTGGGCATTAAATTTAGTGCCTTTTATTTAATACCCTATGGTAACTGCTGAAGCGCTTTGTTCTAATTTTTGTCTTACTTACCAGATGCCAGCATATACGTTTCATTGATGGTCTCTACTTTGTAGACATTGTAGTTTTCGATTCGGGTATCAAATACTAAATACAGACCGTTCAACATTTCAACAATCTGAAAATATAAGTGTTTGGTATAAACAATCGAATACAATAATTTAACGGTCTTGAGACATTTACGCTATACATACCCTGATCATTATTTAAATAAATTTCAAACGGAATTTCGAACTTTAAACGTGTAGCAGGGGAATATAACGAGAGAAAAACGGTTAGACGGATAAAAAAGCATGTCCTACCTGCATGGGACTGCTAAGCGAGCATAATTTACTGAATCCGTTAATATCAGCAAAAAACACAGTAGCGCTATCATAATACTCGGCAGTAACACCTTGATTGGTCATCAACTGTTCGGCAACAACTTTCGGCATCATGGAATACAAAAGCCAATCTGCTCGTTTCTTTTCTTTGTTCAAAGCTTTGGTTTGTGAGGCAAGTGAGAGAGCATAGTTCTGGATGTCTCTTGTTAGTGCCCAGAATGCGCGTAATATCAGAGGACACATAATGATGACGACGATGACAAGAGCTATGCTAACAGTAATGGATTTTCTATCGGACTGCAAGTCATTTTCTAATCGCGCTAAAATCTCTTCTGCCATTTTCTTTTGAACATTTTCTAGGATGTTTACGTATGATGACATGCTGTCAAACCAGATTGTAGCATCATTAAAGCTAGGCTCTAATGTACCGTATTCTACATTATTAATAGAACCATACTCGCGAATAACTGTTCTCATTTCTGTGATTGTCTGGAGAAAATCTTCGGACAAGTTGGCTACTCCTTTGTCATATAACTCAATGGCAAGCATAGAGTATCGCTTGGAGGCTAGAAAATTCCATGTTCCGACGTTGTATTTTTCGAGATACCAAACGTAATCTTCATGTCTGTCAAACTGACCTCTAGCAAAGAACACCGAGCCAAGAGTACGTTCAATCCCAGTATCAACATTGCTAACAATCAGCAGTTGGTACGCCACAAGTGTTTGCCAGATGGCATGTCCTTTGGAATTACCAACACTTTCATAAAGCCAGTCAATGAAAATCTGCAAAGCACTGGTGTAGAAATCGATCTCCTGATAAACCGTAGTGTTGTTGCGGTTTAGATTGCTGCGGTGATTTGCAAGATGTTTCTTGAAGTCACTCTTTTTTCGAAAGAATGGAAGTTCTTTCAAGATGCTTGTCTCGACGGGCCAGTACTGAAGTTCATCTAGTGCCACATCAGTCAATGGATACGTCTCTATTAGGTACATATTATTTTCTGCCCTAATTGCACTTACGTATAAAGCAACCATGTCTCTCTCGCGCTGAAGCCGGCTCAGTAAAACGCCAATATCCCTGCTGAATTTAATAGCGTTACGGACTTGCACGTTAACATTGTTATTTCGCGCTATGGTTTCTAAATCCATCACAGCCAGAATGGCCAGAGAAAAAATTGGAATCAGAATCAGAATTAACATCTTGGTAAGCTGAATTCGCTTCCCTTTTTGTGTAAGTGGGTTTTCGCGGCATTTTCCAATTTCGTTTGGATGCAGGAGAAGTATTCGCGTTGCTTCCTTTACTTGTGACAAAGATCCGAAAGAAGATTGCGAGTTGTCAACTCTAACTTTGCCATTGGAGTGAACTTCGCGATATGGTGCCGTCATGTTGGTATTGGCGCAATGTTTCTTTAGAACAAAATCGAATGTATTATGCACTTTCTATTTCGTTCGTTTACGTATCTTTCTCGTAAACCACATTAATGAACAAGAAAAAAATACGTGTGTACACGCAGCTCATCACAAGTCTTCGGACTACCTGTCAAATCCACAATAGCTCACTCCCTAATTTTGTTTATTGTGTAGTATCATGAGTCAGGAAGAACGCCCCCGCAGAATATTCTCAATGACGTGTATTCTTTCTTAATTAACGTGATACCGTGCCATACTAAAACAAAGCCTTATTGATGAAAACGCTGCAAGGGGTATCTGAAAAATGGCTTCTTTATTTCAAGCATAAAATTTGAAGAAAAAATCATTAATTGAAGCCTACCAGATTTGCCATCCATGGTAGAAACTAAACTAGCAAATATATTTCTCAGTTAGCTTTATTGCTTTATTTAGTTTGACTTTTGTGAAATGTGACCGCCCCAGCTAACAATTTTTTGTTGTTACAACGTCGTCTAAAAGTTATATAAAGTCGTATAAACGTAATATGGACACTGTAAGTACGTAAATATGTGAACTCGTATTCGTGTTGTGACAACGTTATTCCCAAACGTTAATGTTACATCATTATGACGTTGTTTCGATGTCAAGTTGTGAATGTCGAAAAAACGTCCCTATGATGTTACATCCACGTCCGAAAATGAAAATTAATGTAATTACGACGTCCGTAGATTACATCCGGTAACAATGATGCTCAATCCCAAAAAGGGAGAGCGTATGAAAATTTAAAGTTTAGAACTTCAGGAATAGAAGTCGTTACTTTGAGCCAAACGACACGATGGAGAAATTTTGGCTGGACAACCATCTCCTTGGAATGGAAGAATTTACATTCCATGGTGTCAACATCCAAACTATTTTTCAAATTCGTATTTGTGTAACGTTTTCTGAACGTATTATTCAAACGTTGTCTCCAGGTCTGGTCAAACATTGCATCAACGTCGAAACAACGTCATTACAACGTCATAATAACGTTATATCGACGTCCAAAATTCAACGTCGAAAATAACGTTGTCACTACACGAATACGAGTTCACAGATTTACGTGTTTACAACGTAAATGACAACCTAAGTCCAACGTCAGCGAACGTCATGAAAACGTAGTGTGTTCGCTGGGGGACACCTCGAATCAGCCGTAAAGTTGGTCCCCGGTCAATTTTGTTTTATTTCGTGTTTAGAAAATATACATCATAAGCTTTGAAATGGTATATCATTTGACTTCAAATGATATCCAGAAGCGGGGTTATAGTTTGTTGAACTCTTCTCCTTCAACAAAATGGTACCTTTTTCGGTTCTACATGTGTCTCTTTTCCACATTGCTGGTAATAAAGTCATAATTGGCGGTCATTTCAAATCATCTCCAAGTCAATAAGGTGGAAAAAATTGAGTTAGCTTAAAACTTCCCTGGACAAAGAACTTACTGTATTTGTCTCGTTGTAAACCGTACGAAACTCGGGGAGCTGATTCTGGTTGCGAAGGTTATTTGAGGAATGTCTAGGGTGTGCGCTCTTGAAGCAGCAAAGTCCCTGAATTGTGGCTTACTTGCCTAGGTTATAATATATAAATTCAATAATGGAGCGTTGGGAATAGGTTGAAGTCCATTGGACCTCGACAATTGTCAGAAATAGGTAACGGATTAAAGTATTATTTATATCCTCCTACCTAGTGTAAAGTCAGTGAGCTGGTCAATGATAATGCCCTGTACAAGAATAAAAGTTAAAATTAAATAGTTGTGAAACTTATAGTATTTCCAGGTGTTTGATTCCAGAGGGGCGTTATTTATAACAGAAACAGCATGAAGAAAAGAAGTCAGATCGCGCCAGGAAAAAAAAATCAAATGAGGTGGAGCTGGAACTCGAACCCAACACCTTTGTATCATGATGTGTATTTGAAACCACTACACAACGCACCTATTATCCGGAATAAATCAATGATGCTGCTATAATAACTACAACAACAGTAACATGTATTGCACGAATTTGGGAAAATATTCATGTTCAAGTACTACAAGTATAGATTTACTCCTCTTTTCGCCAAACGAGTTTATAGAATTAAAATAAGAAAAGTTTTAATGCTAATTTATTGCACATTCTAGGGAAGCGTGGTTACATTTATGAAATAACCGAGTGAGAGGGTTTTCAATAAAATATTTTTCCTGTCAAAACTGAAGCATCCTCTGTATAAAAGAAAATATGAATATTAAGTGCACATCATATAATAACGATTCGTGATACCCAATTGTGGCACATTTGATGTCGTTTATGAGGCGGAGAATTTTATTGGTTTTATATACGAATGGCGATAGAAAAAACGTTGAAAATTCCATGTAAAAATTACATTAGACCCCGCCAAAGATTACTGTTTCGTTTTTATGGTAATCTAATCTTTTATTTCCTGAAATAAAATTAGAGGTCTAATGTGGATTTCTTATATAAATGAAAAAAACATCGACGTGTATACAAGAAGCTACAAGAAAAATGGTAGGCTGCATAATTGACCGACATATACGGCGAGTAGCGCACATGCGACTCAAAATCGATATAATTTATGAAAAAACTATTGTGCATGACTGTATAGTCCCATTTTTTTGTCGGATTTCTGTATGTAGAATACGCAGTTAACAACAATTGAGCGCTATTAATACACATTAATGTTTTTAGGCAAATAAAATTCCATAAATATGGTACGTTTTCTGCCTTTGCTTGTCACGTGGTAGGCCTATGTTGAAGTTGCGATTATATGTTCAAATAAGTTTCAAATGGATATCAACAAGACAAATGGCCGAGGGGTCTAAGGCGCTAGGCTCATATAGAGTATCCGTGAGTTCGAACCCCGCCTCTGTTCATATTGGGGAAATGTGACTGCGATAATTTATGTCTGGCGTGGAGTGGTGTGGTATAGATTCAATTTTTTGAATTTCCATATAATGAAAAAAATAATCAATCAGCTATATAACAAGAAAGAAAGACAGAAAGAAAGAACCAAACAAAAGTCAAAATGCGGCAAAACCACTGTGTTTTAAATAGTTATCAGTAAACTTTATTAGTCAAACGGCGTAACTCTTCCCATAGGGCATACTGCAAGACTATTACATACATACGCTCTTAAAACCAAAGATTGAAAAATCAATCTTAAAGATTGTGTTGAGGGAAAAGTCTAAAATTAGATTGAAAATGCAATGGAATTTAGTTTGAATTTTCAATCTTTAAGACTGATTTCTCAATCTTAATTTGGACTTTTCCCTCACCCCAATCTTTCCATTTAAGAGAGTACTTTAAGACAAATTAATAGTGTATCTGCCCTTTCAATTACAAGTTAGCATCAATTATGAACACCAAGAAATTTAAAATATGTGAAATTTTCAACTTCAATATTATTAACATGACCCATTATTAGCAAATATACCAAGTAACATAACTTTTGATTGATTACCGGTATTTATCGATTTTTATCGAAATCTGATTTTCGTCACTCAGTAGTCATGTAATTTCTCATTCAAATTGAATATTATAAGTCATAAATATGTTGAAATGATGTAAATTAATGTGAAATGATATTACTCTTCTTTTAGCGTTATAGATACATAATTTCAGCATTATTTTCCTTGGATAAAAAAATTGTATTTTGTATGACTTATTTTGAGAGAATTAGTCGAATTAGGCATTTTTTTAACAGTGCACCGTCTGGAAAATGTGTTGATTTTATTCAAATTAGCCTTGGTATCTTTGACGAAATAAATCAATGCTACTATATTCCATGATTACAATGTACTAATGTGCAACAAAAACATCAACAACAATAACAAAATACAATTATTTGTAAATCGAATTTGGGAAAAATATTCAACAAGACTCAGTAGACCTACAAATTTTTGAATTATATAAAGTGAAAAACAATCAATCACTGCAGTCAGCGAATCAATCAAATAAAAAGAAATGAACAAGAAAGAATGAAGAAAGAAAGAAAAAAAAGGAAAGAAAGAAAGACAGAAAGACAGAAAGAAAGAAAGAAAGAAAGAGAGAAAGAAAGAAAAAAGAAAGAAAAAGAATCTAAATCGAATTTGGGAAAAATATTCAACAAGACTCAATAGACCTACAAATTTTTTAATTATATAAAGTGAAAAACAATCAATCACTGCAGTCAGCGAATCAATCAAATAAATAAAAAGAAATGAACAAGAAAGAATGAAGAAAGAAAGAAAAAAAAGAAAGAAAGAAAGAAAGAAAGAAAGAAAGAAAGAAAAAAGAAAGAAAAGGGAAGACAAATGAGAAAAAGAAAAAAGAGGAAAAAAAGAAAACTCAATCACAAGGGGACTCGAACCCACAAAAATTATTATAGGAGATTCATAGTCCAGCGCTCTAACCATTCAAAACGGCTATATAATTATTTTGATGCAATAAGGTGATTACAATCGCGTCCGCATAATGACTCTTAGAATAAACACACATGTCGGCTCTGAAATTTTGGACGCACTGATGGCGAATAAACAAGGAGAAAGCAATCAACGGCGTGGCTTTATACAGGGCACACATTTGAAGAAAAAAAAAAGAATATGAACACGTTTTTGGTGTCGTTAACATGGTGCGTAAAAAGGATGTAAACGAAGGATTTTCAAACAGAATCTAAAAATTTGTGTATGTAGCGCTACACCCAACGCACCAACATTTCTCTCACTGCGATATTTAATTGCTGAGAAAACTTGGTTTTAGAGAACAAATTTATACGTCTTTTATACATTTTTTATAGGTTTCTTTCCGTAACCTTAAACGTGTACGATACAGGGGGGACAGATCCCCCCAATATTTTGACAGGGGGAATGGTCCATCAACTCACCCCCCCCTCCCATGTTGCCTCCTGTATGTGGGTTTCTGACCAAATTAACCTCATATTTGGCCATTTTAGCCCCAAAAGTGCCATCTTTTCGCTTTTGAACCATATTTCATTACTTTTGCCTCAATATGGCAAAGTTTTTCGCGCGCTTCGCCACATATTTCTATTCGCTGTCTGTTTCTGATCCATTTCGGTCGCTGGTTCGACCCCTGTATTGGATACGACCTGTGTACGTTTGTTCATACATATGTTCATATTTATGTTCACGAAGGGCGACATCATTCATAAGATTATTAGCATTGTCTTCAGCAGTGATGGCCATCTCAAAATTGTCCTTCTCTGTCAGCCAATAAGTATCCATGGAGCCTTTGCCCTAGAAATCAAAGAATAAGATATACAACGCTTAATGCCTTGACTATAATGTTGTTCCTGGTAACTTGATGTCTTTTTTTTAAAATTATTTTTCATTTTAAGGGGTGGGGTATGAACGTTTGGACAGTATTTATTGTGGGGCATTAGAGCACATCAGACATATCGAATTGCATTCTGAATACGAAGAATGTCCTTCTGATATCAAATAATTTAGATTTTTTGAAATTTGCAATGTAATACACATTTTATGGCAATTGATATTTTTGATATTTAACAGTACTCGAAGTAAACTTTATAAATCTGATGATTTATACTTAAGGTGTATGTAGGGGGGATGAAAAGCCGGCGATCAATTGAAAATGTTGACCTTTCGTATTGAAGATATGGATTTTCATTCCCCCAAACAGCAACAAAAATTGGTATTTTGGGGAAAAAATCTATATCTGCAATATGAAAGGTCAAAATTTTCAAATGATCGTCGGCTTTTCATCCCACCTACATACACTTTAAGAATATGTCATTAGAATTATAAAATTTACTTCGAGGACTGTTATATATCAAAAATGTGAAAAATATCCAATTTTAATAATTTGTCATAAAATTTGTATTATATCGTGAATTTCAAAAAATGAAATTTTGTGATATCAGAAAGACATTCTTCGTATTCAGAATGCCATTCGATATGTCTGATGTGCTCTCATGTCCTACAAAAATATTGTCGAAACGCTCAAAGCGCTCATTCCAGATCCCTTAACTTGATGATATTTACTCAAAAGATAATGATTTCTTAGTATTAAAGGGGCACTTCGTGATCCACAGCCTCATCCCCCCACTTTTCTCAAAAAAAAGTTGAGATTTTTATATCACTGGAAACGGCTGGCTACATAATGTTTATGTACAAAATATTTCTTGCAGATTAATTCGTTTAGCAAAGATATCGTGAAATTTGAATTTCGTTCTGGTGCACCAGAACGAAATTACAACGTATTTTCTATCGAGCAGTGTAATACACATAATCATGCATAACTCGCAAACGCAATATCGGAATCAACTGAAATTTTGGGAATACGCTTTTTTCGTGGATATGTACTGAAAAATGTCATAAAAAGAGGATGCTAGGATCACGAAATACTCCTTTAATATAACGTAACTATGTCGAGACTTTTACGAATAATGCATGGGTTGCAAATTTCAAGCATAGAATTATATACACTCAGGATGTACCTTTTATTGGTTTTCAAACATTTCGTTATCTATATAAAATAATTATTCAAATATCAATGATAACACCTACCTTGACATCAACAATACCTCTTTTAACAAGCTTGTAACCACCTAGATCCATAAGACCTAAATACGACGTGTCGCTGACTTGTACACGTCCCGCTGTTGAGATAAAAATATAATATCAATGAAACTTACTAGCAACTGGAATAATTTTTGTTAAAAGCAACAGACAAAAACAAGGACTTTGCAATGACCTTACAAAGAAAAAAAAACTTGCCCTACAATCATGCATGAAAATGTTCGGACACTTAAGGGTCGGTTTCTCGAAGCATGGCTAGTGGTCAGGCTTCCTATCAGGCTTAAGCCAATGTCCTATATATCAGTGCTTACAATTTCACATCATAAATCACCTATAAAGATAAATCAATACAATGGATCCACATTAGCAGGGCTAGCCTAGTGGCTTAGGAAGCCTGACCACTAGCTAAACTTCGGGAAATCGGACCTTAGGAACCCTGCTCCCATATAACAACGTTGAGTTTTGAATGGAGCAGATTATTGTGCCATTATGTATAGACCACTTGAATTGTGGCAATTTCCATTGTTCTTTGCCCTGCATCGTAGTATGCTCAGGGTACGTGCATTTTAAATCGTCTACTAGACAATAGTACAAGAAAGACATTGAACAGTGAAGAGGTCGTTCAAGCATATCGATAGACCAGTCCCTCGCCTTTATTGAAAAACAATGATATACCCAAACACACATGGAGGAAGAAGGATGGGGAGGGAGGAATCACAAAATCTTTAACTACGAAACACATACAATGCCGATTAATAAACATATACATAGGACAAGTGTCCTAACGAATTCTGCACAAGATTGTATGCCTCCACCGCCTATACTGATTGAGTTAAGTGATAGCCTAGGCCCCTGTTGAAGAGTCGTAGAAGTAAACTGATTTTTATTTGAATCTTTTATCCTTTTAGCCGTAAAAACTTACGCAGTCCAGTCGATTGCATACGGGACGCTGTGTTTACAGTATCACCAAACAGACAGTATCTTGGCATTTTCAACCCGACGACACCAGCCACAACAGATCCTGAAGAAGTAGAAAAAAAATGAACATGTAAAATAACAGGTTTATTTTCTTTGAAATGGAAAGTCAAGAGTATCTTTTCAAAACGCAGTGGCTTTAATCTTTACTTTAATCAGGAGGGTGAGAGTTCATACGAGCAATGTCGGTCACAGCAACAGCCATTTTGTTAATTGTAACGAATGGTTACTGTTCTAACTATATTTCAGGTATATTTTATTAAATGTCATAGCAGTATTAAAACACTGAATTGCGACACAATTTACAATTTATAAACATCAAAATTTACACATTAATTAATACAACATAAAAATATATATCTATGTACAATTTCAAAGTAATATATTACTACATCAAAAAACATAATATTTAAAATAAAAAGGGATTATAAAAACACAATTTAAATCAGATTCATAAAAAGTCAAAGAGGTAAGAGTAGTGCACTGGTAGGGAGCTCAACTAGTTAGTGTCGGACGGTTTGTGGCAGTGTGGCTAGTAAGGAATCGGCTCTGACCATGTCGATATATCGATTACTTTTTGTCGCAACTCAACGCAACTTGTTGCATTTACAAGTTAAGATGTATTTAACTTTATTGCGATACCGCACCGCAAAGCAATTGCGGCATTGTCTGAACGGACCTTTACACAAGTGTACCAGTTTCTAGAACTTTCACGTGTTTGACAAAATGGCAGTTGTGGAGTTCCATTGTAAGAAGGTATAAATTATGTCTATATGCAAATCATTATACAATAACAACTCTCTCCAACGTGGCCTCTGAAATAGCGCGACTAATTGGGAGTTCAGTTGTAAGGCCTAAATTATTCAGTATACGTTGGCGAAGTTACGTAATAATCGGATTAAAGCCATATTATAACATTTGCTGAGGAAGACGCCCTCACTGAATTTTTAAAATTTCCTTTTTTACACGATTAAATTGTACTTTATTGAACCAATATACCCTGCAAAAATCAAGAATCTAAGTGCTGTAGTTTTGTCAAAATCCTAGATTTTGAATAAAACGCCGGATTCGCGCTTTATTATTACGATGGAATTATTAGTCGAACGCATACACGATGTTCATGACACACAGTACGTCACGGCGTGCGGGACGGTGATATACACAAAAAGGGTCGTACCACAACATGGCCGAAGGAGTGGTACGTATTGGCGACATGTGCGCTGGTAGTAAATTCCAATTTTCTTTGCTTTACCGTAGTTGTTCGGCTCATAAATAACAGGGGATATATCTGACAGTAATAGCTGACATTTTATGGCAAAGAAATGCTAATCTATTTTGTTTGAAAATGTTATAATATTGCTTTAACTACCATAGCAATAGGTGAAAACAATTTTTGAATATACCGCGCTACACTGATACGATCACGCGGTACCTCTTCATTGAACCATATCATGCTGATTACTTGCACCTGTAAGATTAGTATCTTTGAAAAGACCAGTATTGTATTCAATCTATGATTGCAGACATACACAGGTGATGAGTGTAACCTGCTTGTAGTGCAGCGCGATATGTTCAAAATTGTTTTCACCTATTGCTATGGTAATTAATCCGATTAATTACGTAACTTCGCCAGCGTATTGATTTCCACTGGTTAATCTGGATTTAAGAGATGCGGCTTACCAGTGTTAATGCCCACTCTTATCTGGATTTTCTTATGTTTCTTGTGCGGTACCTCCAGACAGCTGGCATGATAAACCAAGTCGAGAGCAACAGTAGCAATTTCACCAACGTGGCGAGTACCACATCGAGTGGGTAAACCTGTATAAAATTACAAGAAAGAAATTATATAGAGGTTGTGCGTAAAATTATTGATTGGCTCCAAACAAAGGATTTGAACCGGTGTCTTTCACCGTAAATATGTGCAGTGCATTCACTCAAATGTCAACAACCTATTTGATCGCAGTGCATTTGTTATTTGTGTGAGACGAACTGTCGCGGTAGATTGCAATCATGCTTTTGTTGAATGCTTTTGAGAAGTCCGCCATATTTACGGTATGATACGTCATTATGCACAACCTCTATAATCCTTTAAAGCCCGTTCATACTACGCCGCAATTGCTTTGCAGTGCGGTGCGTTGCCGATATATCGATTACTTTTTGCCACAACTAAACGCAACTCGTCACATTTCCAAGTTAAAATGTATTTAACTTTATTGCGTTACCGTATTTTGCAGTACGATCCAGTGTGGCAACGCACCGCATCGCAAAGCAATTGCGGCGAAGAATGAACGAACCCGCGAAAAGAACATAAAGTTCGTTCCCTAGCCACTTTATTGTTAATGATGTGCAATTAGGTTGTGGCATGCTGCTCGTCAACTTACCAGATGCCAGCATGTATGTTTCATTGATGGTCTCTACTTTGTAGACATTGTAGTGTTCGATTCGGGTATCAAATACCAAATACAGACCGTTCAACATTTCAACAATCTGAAAGGTTAAAAGTAACAGTAATAATGTATTTCATTAGTTGTTGTTTGTGTACAATATATATGCGACTGGCCCCGTGTTACAGGTTTTGGTTGAAGAAGTCGCACAATTCAGATGGCATGCACCAACAGCAATATTGTTTTCTCTTCACGTTGGCCCGCTAGGTCATTTAGTGATTTGTTCCAAAAATCGAGGGTTCAGAACCAGAAAGCCGTAACACACTATGACCAGCTCTCACAAAATGAGCATGAAGTTGGCTCCTTGCTTTAGTCTTCAAAAAACAATATTTTCTCCACAATGTCTATTGTTTTCTATTGAATTTTGTCACTGTATCTTCTATAGTGATCTTATACTCAACCCTCGATATGATGATTGTTACGAGTAATTTCATTTTTTCAGCATTTATATAATAATTAAGTCAGACGGGCGTATGACATATCGGTTTTTGCAAAATAAATATTAAGTCAAGTAAAATTGAATGGTATAGGTTAATAAAGACGATTCCAGGGTTTCATAATTATAAAGGGTGTAATTTCTGCCCACGTGCATGATTTTTCTCAGGTAGGGGGGAAATGCCTAAAACTTTCGTTTTGATATAAATGCGATTACTAGCTTCCTAACATCACTAGAAGTACACCGCAAGTCGTTTTTGATTCAATGGCTCCAATTGGGAAAATATGACACCTGCCATTAATGTTCTATAAAACATGAAATTATGAGTCTCCTCAGAATGAACATGATGAAAGGAAATTGATTACAATATTGTAATGGAATAACTGGTCCGTGATAACTGAAAGGCGTAACGGATGAAATAAAAAGAAGTATATAAGCCTAGTACATTTTAAAAAGTTTCAAGTTTACAAACCTGCATTGGAGTACTTTCGGAGCACAATTTACTGAACCCGGTAATATCAGCAAAAAACACCGTAGCGCTGTCGAAATATTCGGCAGTAACATCCTGACTGGTCATTAACTGCTCAGCAACAACAATCGGCATCATGGAATACAAAAGCCAATCTGCTCGTTTCTTTTCTTTGTTCAAAGCTTTGGTTTGCGAAGCAAGCGTAAGAGCATAGTTCTGGATATCTGTTGTAATTGCCCAAAAGGCACGTAGTATCAATGGACACATAACGATGACCACGATAACAAGGGCTATACTTACAGCGATGGATTTGGTATCGGACTGCAAGTCATTTTCTAAACGGGCTAAAATCTCTTCTGCCATTTCCTTCTGGACGTTTTCAAGAATATTTACGTATGCCGTCATGCTGTCAAACCAGATTGTGGCATCCCCAAAACTAGGTTTTAGCGTTGCGTATTCAACATTGGTTACCGAACCGTACTCTCGAATTGTTGTTCTCATTTCAGTGATGGTCTGGATAAAATCTTCCGACAAGTTAGCAACTCCTTTTTCGTAAAATTCAATGGCTAGGGTGGAGTATCGTTTTGAAGCGTTAAAGTTCCACGCACCAACGTTATACTTATCAAGATACCATACGTAATCTTCATGTCTGTGGAATTTGCCTTGTGCGTAGAAGACCGAGCCAAGAGTACGCTCAATTCCTGTGTCAACATTGCTGACGATGAGTAACTGGTAAGCTACAAGAGTTTGCCAGGTGGCATGGCCTTTAGAGTTGCCAACACTCTCATAAAGCCAATCAATGAATATCTGTAGGACGCCCGTGTAGAAATCAATCTCCTGATAAACGGTAGTGTCGTTACGGTTCAGATTGTTACGATGATATGCAAGATGTTGCTTGAAATCGCTTTTCTTCCGGAAAAACGGCAGCTCTTTTAAAACACTTGTCTCTACAGGCCAGTACTTGAGTTCATCTAACGCCAAGTCTGTTAATGGATATGTCTCTGTTAGGTAGACATTGTTCTCCGCACCTATTGCGCTTACATACAAAGCTGTCATGTCTCTTTCCCGTTGAAGTCTGCTAAGAAGTACTCCAATATCCCGGCTAAATCTTATGGCGTTGCGAACCTCAACATTGACGCTATTATTTCGGGCGATGGTGTTCAAATCAAGAACTGCGAGAATGGCCAGAGAAAAAATTGGAATCAGAATCAGAATTAACATTTTGGTAAGCTGAATTCGCTTTCCTTTATGTGTAAGAGGATTTTCGCGACATTTTCCAATTTCGTTTGGATGCAGTAGAAGTACTCGTGTCGCTTCGGCTACTTGTGACAAAGATCCGAAAGAAGATTTTGAATGGTCAACCCTGACCTTACCATTGGCGTGAATTTCACGATACATTGGTGCTTGAGCAGACATTTTTGTTTTTTCTCAACGTGAATATTTTGACCACTTCGCTGTCGCGGAGAAGTAGAGCTATATAGAAGTAGACCTAGTCGCAATGTTTGCACTAGCCGTCAGGGAATTTGGTTGTCAACTAATTAAATTGCTGTAGACCTACGCAAATAATGACCCATTGAAATAAAAGAAACCATTGAAATGCAGCGCAGATAAATTGTTGATACCAATGAGGATACATGATGGCAACGGTCGCTTAGCAACGGAAGCTCTATTTTAGCAGTTCGTCTTTGTTGTTACCTTAACCTTAAAAGGGCATTTCGTGATCCACAGCCTCATCCCTCCCCCCCCCCACTTTTCTATAAAAAAATTGAGATTTTTATATCACTGGAAACCTCTGGCTACCTAATGTTTTAGTACAAAATATTTCTTGCAGATTAATTCGTTTAGCAAAGATATCGTGAAATTTGAATCATCGTTCTGGTGCACCAGAACGAAATTACAATGCATTGTCTATGGAGCAGTGTAATACACAAAATCATGCATAACTCGCGAACGGAAAATCGGAATCAACTGAAATTTTGGGAATAGGTTGTTTTCGTGGATATCTAATGAAAAATTACATAAATAGAGGATGCTAGGATCACGAAATACTCCTTTAACATATTGAAGATGTTTATATTTTTCCTAAGTAGACCACATTTTGTAAAATAATTTTAGTCGAAAAAAAAACTATCAAAATGAAGAGCCAATTGCTCAGCCTTTTCATGGATAGTTTTTACAATGCTATTATTGCTTTAAAGAAAACGTGTACGGATGTCCAAAACGAGCCAAAACCTATTTAATCCATGCGCATGCATGGCACTGGGTGTTGTGTGATTCTGAGGAGTTGGTACGTGAAATGAAGACCCAATTGAACCCACTTAGTAAATAAACATGTATAATAATTGATATTGGCAAGTTAATGTTACGCTTGCATTATTTTTGAATTAGAGAACAAGGGATCAATGCTTAACCTATAGAGGGCAGCATATCAATTTTTTAACGGTTATCATCGTCGACCGTACTGCGATGCACCGTTAGCTAACCCTGTATGACGCCCTCTTTTGATTACTTATTGCGTTGTTATCATCTGATCTCCGCTAAATTAGATATGCTGCCCTCTATTAGGTAAATCATTGATCCCCTTTGGTACTACCTGCTCCAACTTCTTATATAAATCAGTGTATAGGGTGCACTACACTAAATCCTTCCGCATTTGGTGTAACCGTTCATAGTTCCGGTAAAAAATAGCACCTATGCGAAATATATCGGCGTCCCGAGGGAACCAAATTTGAGTGACTCTTGGTTGTTTTGATAAAAAAGATAGAATAGGAGCTCAACATTACATATCTGTTCAGAAAATTTTCTGAATCGAATGTGCATGGGTAATAGGCCCTCGGAACAATATCATGGCCGGAACTGGTAAGGAGGCGAGCCTGTAGGCTGAAATTCGGGATGGCGCTGTTCAGGAGTTCGTATCTCTCAAGTTTGTCTTAACTTGTCCCAAAAAATTAAATTTAAATAAAAGTTTAATCTTTATTTAAGACATTAGTTTGATCAAAATATTAAAAATGTTGTTACATGGGGTAGAAAAACAAACTTACTTTCTTGTATTTTCCCGTGTATTTCAATGGGACGATTATTTAGTGGTGTGTGCCCTATACTAGTACATATCTGACACAACAGCACACTGTGGTGCAACAGATGGGCAGACAGCACACTAGTCTGTCTAGATATGGTAGTGGTCAAGATCTGTCATCATGATTGTTGCAAAGAAATATTACACTGTACGCTACTGTATAATTTACATGGTCTTACCAGAAAGTTTGTACATTAGGAAACGAATTTGGAGAAAACCTTCTGTTAATAAAATACTATGCTGATCCACCAGCCTGGGTGGCTCACGCGCCAGTAATTTCAGATGAGGGAGATGATTGAGCTCAGTAATACATCAAAGAATGTCTTCCATGAAAACAAATAGATAATCAGCTTATCGGATTAAAAGCTTCAGAGAAGGTCTTGCAGCTCAGCGAGTGTTTGTAATTATCAGAAGGTTTTCTCCAAATTCTTTCTCTTATGATAAAATGTATACAACAAGTTTGTAAACATCTATTTACTAAAATAATGAGCGAAATCTGCCCGACTATGCGTTTTGTCGCGTTTCCACCCATCGATGCGATATTCCGGATATAGGCCTATATGGGGTAGGGCCTACCGAACGAACCATATTGACCGGGTGGTTTTAAAAGTCATCCGAGGTCAAAGGTCAAAATTTCAAACTTTGTACGATCGGTCTCAAACATGGGTTGTTTCTGTTATTAACTTACGCCCCTCTGCAATCAAGCTTTGGGAAAATCCGTGTAATATAACCTGAAGGGAAGGTATGAACGTTTGGGCAGTATTTATTGTGGGACATTAATTTAGAGCACATCAGATATATCGATTTGCATTCTGAATACGATAAATGTCCTTCTGATATCAAATAATTTTGATTTTTGAAATTCGCAATGTAATACACATTTTATGGCAAATCATTAAAAATTGATATTTTGATATTTAACAGTACTCGAAGTAAACTTTACTTCGAAGATGTAGGTGGGATGAAAAGCCGATGATCAATTGAAAATTGTGACCTTTCTTATTGAAGATATGGATTTTTTCCCCAAAACACCAAAATATAAAAGGTCTTTTGGGGAAAAAATCCATATCTTCAATATGAAAGGTCAAAATTTTCAATTGATCGTCGGCTTTTCCTCCCAGGTACATACACTTAAAGAATTATCATTAAATTTATAAAATTTACTTCGAGGACTGTTATAAAAAAAAAATGTGAAAAATATCAAATTTTATTAATTTGTCATCAAATTTGTATTATATCTTAAATTTCATAAAATGAAAATTATTTGATATCAGAAAGACATTCTTCGTATCCAGAATGCAATTCGATATGTCTGATGTGCTCTAATGTCCCACAAAAAATACTGTCGAAACGCTCATTCCAGTTCCCTTAATGCTCATTTAATTCATAGGCTATAGCCTGATTACCGAGTGGGAGGGTTTTCAATGAAATCATTTTTGTGTAAAAACTGAAGAATCCAAATTATAAAAGAATAATTATATGAATATTAATTATACAATATATAATGATTCTCGATATCTAATTTGATGAAACTTAATTTACTGAAAATGAAGACTGAAAAGATGATTAATATACCAATATATAAAACATAATCCATAGAACCCCATTAAAGAGTAGAATAGAAGTCTGACAAGTCTCCAAATGGTTTTTTACCATGTTTATCTTGCATGTATGCCGTAAGCTGCACCACCAACATGACCAAAGTCAAAGTCAAAATCTATAATTGTATTATGCACTAGATGGTATAAATGTCATACATGTTGTATTTTCTGTATGGTACAAAGAGATGCAAAAATACATAATTACCTAGCTGGGGGGTTTACACCCCCCAGCTAGGTATTGTAATCGTTCGGGTTCTTCCGCTGGCAACAAACCACTGTAATCTTCCCGTTTTCTTCCGCTGGCAACTAAGTGAAATTGCACATGTTTTTTACCTAGCTGGGGGGTTTACACCCCCAGTTAGGTATTGTAATCGTTCGGGTTCTTCCGCTGGCAACAAACCACTGTGAAACCCTGACTTGATGCTATGTAAGAATTATTTGACTTGTGAAGATATGGTTTGGCCTTTTTGAATCATTGTTTTTAGCTGCGGGTGTTAGCTGCGGGTAGCAGCTCTATTAATAAGTCACCATGTCTCTCCGTCTGTTAGTCCGTCCGTCCGTCCGTTAGTCCGTTAGTAACAAACGCTAAAAAATGCTGTTACGTCTACATTGTTTGTCGCATGGCTATGATACTTGGTGAGGGGGAGGGCCAATACCGGCCCCATACTGGAAAAGAGTTTCGTCCCGAAATTTGGGAAAATGAGGGGAAATTGAGGGAAGTTAAGGGAAATTGAAGAGAATTAAGGGAAATTGGGATTTTTTTTAAAGAGAATGAAGGGAAATAGACATTTTTTGTTCTTTTTTTTCCGTTTTTTTTTTTTTTGAAATTGTTTTTTTCCGAAATTATTTTTTTTTCCGAATTTTTTTTTTTTCCGAATTTTTTTTTTTGAAATTTTTTTTCCGAAATTTTTTTTGTGAAATTTTTTTTTTTTCCGAAATTTTTTTTTTTTTTTTCCCGAATTTTTTTTTTATGAAATTTTTTTTTTCCGAAATTTTTTTTTTTTTTTCCTAATTTTTTTTTTTTCCGAAATTTTTGCACGGGTCAGCTCAAAAGACATCATTCTGGGGCCAAATCTTAGAATTGCGTTATCTGGACATCTGTAAGAGGTACAGGGCTCAAACTCGGTGACAACTCATGACCAGGGGTGAATTATGGAACATCTTGCAGGGGTGTGGTCAAAGGTCATCTGGGTCAAATCTTAGAATTGCATTTTCTGGACATCTGTGAGGAGTACCGGACTCAAAACTCGGTGACAACAAGCCTCATGACAGGGGAACATTTTTGGAACATTTTGCAGGGGTCAGATACCTCCACAACACCAACATGCCCCAGCTAGGTTTGTGGTCTATGACCACCATTTGCCTCTAGTTTTATCAACAATTATACAGTTAGCGCTCAATGAGGTGCGGGAAATGGGAAATTTTAGGGAAATGTGGCTAGGCGAATTTATGTATGGCGTAGGGTGAAATATTAACCACTCATATCTGTTTTATTATTATGCGAATTGCCCCATGGAGGCGTCTTATATAATTGGTTGACAGGGTCTATAATTATGCTATTGATGTACTAAGGATACAGAAAACGCAACAATATGAACAAGGAAATTGTTGAGCTAGAAAAAGGAAGTAAATATTGCCCTATTTGTCTGAACAAAATTAATCACAGGTCAGAAAAATCACGGAGGGGAGCACTCACTAAAAATGGGTGACGGGGATGCGCGGCCACATTGACCCCCATTTTCAACTCCCTTTCATCCAATGACCCCTTTTTTCTGTTCATTTAACCCCCTTTTTTGTTTTCCTGTCACCAAAAGACCTCCTTTTTCAAAGAGTTTTAGACAAATTTCTGACTATCTCTCACCCGTTTTTTTTTAAAGACTTTTTGAAGACTTTTTGAATATTTTGTATCAACTTTTATATTTTGACCCAAATAGTTCCCAGTCTCACGGAAAGACCCCGTTTTTTTTGTTTGTTTGTTTTGGGTGTCTAGGCTCTCACCGAAAGACCCCTACAGTGGCTCCTGAACCGGGGCGGCCCCTCAATAATTTTGGTGAGGGGCCCAAGTACCCTAGAGCCCCCCATGATCTGAGGTAAATTCGTAATTTTAGGGTAAAATACATAATTTTTGGATTAGATTCATAATTTTAAGGTAAAATTCATAATTGCAGGGTATAATTCAAAATGTAAGGTACAATTCATGTAAAAATGTATGCATTTCAAAAGCTTCCGCGCGGAGATACCCCCTCCCGCAGTTACCCGGCCCTCAGCGTTTTGCCCCTCGGAGCAGGCCAACAATTTTGGGCCCCCAATATTCAAAATCTTCCGGAGCCTCTGCCCAAGTTTGGAACTGCTATACGCACATCCCCGTCACTTCACAAGTCGAAAAGTCGAAAAGCTCCAGCTATAAATTGGAAGAACAGAGAGTAACCTAGAACTGGAAGACTAATAATAATACATGTACCTAATTGTAACGAAAGGATTATTTTACCAGGGACATCCCTGATTTTACATAGCTCCCCAGCAAACACAAAAACGTTTTTAAAACGTTTTAAATAAGTTATATTTTGGGTTTTGGTTTCGGTAAAAACGTTTTAATAACATTAAAATGTCGGGTTTTTGTATGAAAAGACACTACAACAATATTTTTGAAATGTCATTGTAAACTATTTTTGCAAACATTTTTTTTTATATTTTTTGTCAACACTTAGATAACATTATGTTAAAATATTTGCACGCAGCAAACACAGAAATGTTCTTAAAATGTTTTTTACAAAACGTTTTAATTAACATTTAAATGTCGGGTTATATAAAGGTCGTGAAAACATTTTAAAAACGTTATTGTAAATATTTTGGACAAACATTTTTTGCAAAATATTTTTTCAACCCCAAAATAACATTCTGTTTAGAATGATTTGTACCAAGTTTTCAAAAATGTTTTTGGAATGTTATTAAAACGTTTTTATACCCTTTATATAACCCTACATTTAAATGTTTTCTGTAAAACATTTGTGTTTGCTGTGCAGTAAATTACACACAAATGTTATTTAATGTTATGAAAACGTTTTATACCATTAATGTACCCTTTATATAACCCGACATTTTTTTCTGACAACCTTTTATAACCTTTTGCGAATGATGTCGAAAACGTTTTGTCTTTGCTGGGGTCACAGCCCGATTTGTTACTTTGGAAACCTGGTCAAGGTTTATGATCGAACTTACCATTTCCTGTTAAACACTGTTAAAAGTGTTAGTATCCCTATGGGCGACTGAGCAACCAGTTGCATCTGTTTAATTATTTTAATTATTTGAAACATTGCTGTTCAGTTCACCCGTTAGGGATGCACCATTATATATTATCGGGGGGGGGGAGTTAGGGAGTTTTTGAAAAAGAGTTATGTACGTGGTTCACCAATCCGTAGACCGATACGTGTTGGTTATAAATTCTAACATGTTTTCTAACAGTGTAGAAAATAATCACAGCACACAATGCACAAATAAAGAATCAACACACCCTGACAGAAACACTCCCTCCCCAAACCACCACACCCAACATCCGGGCCAACATCACCGCACCATGCATGTGACACCACTGCTCCACGCAGAGCACACTTGCACGCGTTGCAAAGTGTCTAAGAACTCGCCCCGTGGAAACTCTAGAAATAGGCAGTATAAAGTAGTACGTGTAGGGATTAGGTATAATGGCGAGTTACGGGATGGGCGAGTTACTGAGAGTTTAGTGGACAAGGGCAAAAGGCGAACAAGGATGAAGGGTGAGTTAGTGGAGGGCGAGTTAGTTGACAAGGTGGAGTTAATATACAATCGGCAAAAGGTTTATAGTGGACAAAGATGAACTGTTGGTGAGCAAGGTGAAAATCGGGCAAGATAGTGGACAAGAAAAGGCCAAGTTGGATGGTGAATTAAAATTAAAGTTGAACAACATGTTCTATTATAGACCTACATTTATGCCCAAAGAAAATGGCGAAATGTAGGCCTGTGCAAAATTGTGTGATACTCATAACATTCATTGAATATGATAGATGTATACATGTATGCGAAATGCAGGTACAACCAAATCTTCCTGCGTGCAAATCATGATCTAGGTATGCTAAATGGACCTATCACCGTAGACAGTCTTTTGTCTTTGGTTTACAGCTGCATGATCAGGGGATTGGTTAGCATTGGGTCATTTTATTCCGGGGGCACTATCATAAATGGTCTGTACGCCTGCGTGACCAAAAAAAACAGTAAAAACGGGTGTTTTTTTTAGGCAAGGAAAGTTACGCACGTGACGCACTAACGGGTCTAAAACTGCACTGATTTTCCGAATAAGGGTAGTTTTCTGAAACTGAACAACTTGTGTAGGGTACCTTTTCAAATTTTTGATAATTACGAGTCCAAAAAGGGGTAGATTGTTTTCATTTTTAATACCAAAAACTCATTAGGCGGTACTGAATTCTATATTAAATTACCTTATAAAGGGGCTAACTTTGCTGGTAGGGTAAAACTCGTTTAGGGGATGTTACCCTATTCTATTACCCCCTATCAATTTCGTGCCATATGGCACGAAATGGCTTAATATGCATGTAAAAAAATTATTTACACAAATAAGATCTTATCTTTGGAATAGGCTAGTTTTGATAATTTATCACTTATCTATCAACAAAACACCTTTTTTCATAATACAACTACCATTAACACGTCATAAAATGGTTTAAAATGTTGGAAACCTGCATATTTTGACAATTTTTAGGCCAAATTTTGCCCTAAAAATGGCCCAAAAATGTCCATAAACTTTTTAAATATGGTCCAAAGTAACTCGTATTTCTTTTTATTATATGTATAGAAACACGGCAGTGTATTTAAAACTGCATAAAAATGCCACATTGATGTACTCATACACTTCAAAATTGTAAATGAAAATAATTTTTGATCATATTTGGCTATGAGCTCATTAATTATTCATGAGCTAATTTGCATAATATTTACATAATTAAATATTAAACTTGTTTTTCTAAAAGCTTAAAGTCCAAGCTTGCCAATGGCCCGTGGCCAATGGTATGCCACTTATTGGTTTTTACCCAACCAATAACACTGCAACAGTATACAAATATATACTGCCATGAGAGGTTCTGGTTAAAACTATGGGTTGAGGTGAGATCAATAGTACTATTTTCCTGTGGGGCGCAGCCCCGAAGGAAAATAGTATTAATTGATCTCAACGAGGGACCATAGTTTTAACCAGAACTTCGAATAAAGGCAGTATCTATTTGTTTTATATACTTCATTAATATGTTCTTTGTTCATTGATTTGTTAAAAGAAAATTATTTGACGTTTTGACTCTCCCGCTTCTATCCTGAGTGAACAGCACAGCTAATTTAAGCACAACCTACCCTTCAAAAAATCGAATAGCCTAAAATCGGCTAACCAATTACAGCAGCGCGAAATGACGCTATGGCAGTTTCGCGTGCGTGAACTGTTCCGTCGCATAGAATGCGCGCACGCGGAAGGCATGGTCAAAAGTACTATTTACGGCTTGGGAGTACTATTTACGGCTCATCCGGGACATTGAAAATACTATTTACGGCTTAGAAGTACTATTTACGGATAGGAGTACTGATGGTAGAACTATTTTTGGTCAAGTGATCCACTTTTAACCAATCAATGAACAAGAATATATTCATGAAGTATATAATAGTTAATATGATACCTCCACACCACTCAAATATACCACTTTTGTGGGGTAATAGAAAACTTGGTCACGCATGCGTGTCCACTTAGGCTATTAAATTGGCCTTTTGCCCTTGTCCACTAATTCTCAGTAACTCGCCCATTCCATAACTCGCCTTTTATCCATCCCCTACGTGTAGGCTACATGTATATCTGAGAGAACTGCTATGAACCTTTCGGCAAGGTATTACATGTAGCCATACATGTATACTATAGTATAGTCATAGTTCTTTC
The DNA here is from genome assembly GCF_039555335.1 of Amphiura filiformis. Classification (NCBI taxonomy): domain Eukaryota; kingdom Metazoa; phylum Echinodermata; class Ophiuroidea; order Amphilepidida; family Amphiuridae; genus Amphiura; species Amphiura filiformis. Next base: position 36,852,719 of record NC_092633.1, on the reverse strand, counting down.
TTATCTATAGTCAGCAATGCCAGTGTAATCTCATCTGAACACGGAATCTGTTGATGATATGTCTCTGCCATGATTCACCTCCCAGTAAATTAATTATAGCAATTAAAATCTCACAGAGAGACGAATACCGGCTATTCAAAAGCCGGGTTTCGTCCAGTGAGCCTCACAGATTACAAATTTGCCAAACACCACTGTACTGCACTAGCTTGCACTGCATCGTAGGAACAGCAACATCAGCCTATTTCGGAAGCTTTAGCTGAACCGACGAATCCGAATGTAATGATGTTTCATATTTTATAAGAGAGAAAGCTTACAGAAGAGATGTGAATTATGATAAGTAAGGTAAGTGGTTTATTCCCTATATCATGTATATGGCCTTTTGATTATAAATGCATAATAGGCTGCTGGTTTTGATGGTCTGATTTGAAATGTCTATTATATGGTAGGCCTACCTCCTAGAATACTTTGCTCCAGCTTTTTTCTGATATCTGTCATAATCCTGATAATGTTCATGATAGATTGATGACACGTGTCACTGCATTCCATGTTTCATTCAGTTACTGTCACTGCCAAACTAAATCATCATATCAAAATTCTTAAACAAGCCTGGATATTCGATTTCCAAGTTGTGGTATAATAATGTTGTTAACATGACCGACCTTATAGCCTCTGATCTCGACACGTACGTTTTGTAACAACAAACCGATATATAAATGTATTGTATGCTTGAACATTGAAATATTATAATGGCAGATTTTCATAGTTATGTTTTGAAATAAGACACTTTTAGTCAGGAAATTAGTCCGGATATATAAATGTAACGTATCGGATTCCCGGGAGCGGATTTATGAAGTCGTGATCTTTACAGAATCCGTGTATTTGTGTGATATGAATTGTTTTAATCCATCAAAATACTTCTTAGCAAATGTCCCGGGCAAATGTCTCTTTCATCTGTAGCACCACACCTTCCTCCCCCCAACTCCCGCCCCACACACAAACAAGAATATATTGAAGTAGCCTGAAAAGGTAAAAAAAGCAATTAAAAACCAAATTATAACCCAAACAAATCCACAAACAGACCCCCCTCCCCACCCACTCCAACACCCCAAAGTAAAAGCAACGGGTAGGCCTACTTGTGCTTACATTTATACACAGGGTAGTACAAAAAGTCATGATGAGACATTTATACTTTGATATATTAAAGAGATGATACCGGCAGATGGGCCCAAAGTGTGCTATTTTCGTCAGGGGCGATTGACCTCTTCACCCCATAACTATGGACGCCATAGCAATGACAACCAACATGACTAACTGTATTTTCAATATTAAAAGGCTGTATTTTACTTGATTTTGCATGATTTATCATGTCAAGGTGTGTTTTTATTTTGCTTGATTTATCAGGAGGTGAATTAAATTTATTTGTCGCCTAAAGTAAATTATAATTATAGAGTGAAGAATCCAATAAACTTGGAAATAATATGCTAGGTCATGGTCAATCGATACCACCAGCCAGACGATAATAATATCCGGGAATAATATATATCTATAGGCCTGTAATTTGTCTGTAAAAGTGTTATATCCTCTACAGTTTGATGGTGCTATTAATTTAAACGTGGACTTTAGTGACCCCCTCTGGACTGAAAATAAAACAAAGTGTTTTTTCGGGGTTTTTTATACACGCAAGTCCAATACCACTCCACAATTACATATAAGCGATTGTGGTAAATTATCAGTAAAATAACATGCTAATTTAGCGAGGGTGGTTCATAATTCATATAGCTTCAGATGGCGTGCAGGCTATACTTAATGTGATGTTATTTATTGTCACATTTGCTGAAGCATGGTTCAGTGTGACCTGCATTACACGGATCACCACAAGCATACCATAGATCCAAGAACCGATAATAACGATGACCATCTATTGACCTCTAGGTGGGGGAGTTTAAAAGTGCATTTCGTGATCCACAGCATCATCCCCCCACTTTTCTCAAAAAAGTTGAGATTTTTATACCACTGGAAACCTCTGGATACATAATGTTTATTGTACAAAACATTTCTTGCAGACTAAACGAATTAAAATTCGTTTAGTCTGCAAGATGCCATTACCACTATATGGCTTCAAATCGTAGTACATGGAGAAACTTTGTAGTCGCCTGCTTCGCAGCCGAATGAAATGAATGAATTCGTTTAGCAACCCCCCCAAAAAAAAAAAAAACCCGTGGAAATTGAATTACGTTCTGGTAGGCCTTGAAATCGGAATCAACTGAAATTTGGGAATATAAAGCTTTTTTTTTTTATATCTACTGAAAATATCATAAAAAGAAGATGCTAGAATCACGAAATACTCTTAAAGTAAAAGTTTGGAACTGGATGCAAACAAAATAGAGGTTTGTACTGTGGCATTTGGTATAGCAAATGGGATAACAATGACGATAAAAGGGATTGTATTGTATTAAATAATAGATAAGAGTTAAATGTGTTCTGACATTTGTTACAAAACAACAGATATTTTAAAGATCGTGAAAAAGATTTTAAACAAAAACAGTCAGAGGTATGGCACATTATTTTGATCATTTTCATGTACTAAGCACAGACCTGAGCCTGGTACATCATCATGTGTTTTCTAAATGTTTTACATTGACAATTCGAGACAATTTCTAGGAATTAGGCTTAAGCGTGAACCACAATCCGATGTCATGACACCATAGATCGTCATAGGTCGTCAAAAAGCATGTTTTTGACGATCTATGATGACACTCATAAATAGACCTACTCAAAATAGACCTACTAAACTTGATATCCATGATATCATTTTATAAAAAAAAAACATAAGTGAACCGCAAGGATGTCAATTATAGTGTCACTCTGCCCAGCTGCTTACAGTATATGAGTGCACGAACACTCACTACATTTACTACTCTTAGAAATTTGGCAACCCCGTATCAATTAAGCAACCAATGATTGTAGCAAAATATATATTTTCCCGGTATACATACTTTTTATTCGACGTGTAATACTTTTTGACGTCACGAAAAGTATAATATAAAATATTGTACGTAACATACGGAGTCTGCAGCGCGCTTTACAGTCATTCTGCTTGTCAACGCACGGTCATTCGAGAAATAAATAGGCCTACAGCCCTTCAACTATAGGCGGTCACCCGTATTGGGCTATTGCAGAAAATAAGTGCACACCCACTATAGAGGAGTAACTTTTCAATGAAAGGAAATGTCTGGATTTCCAGGTTTGCTTCCTGAAAATAACTGGAATTCCAGTTGCCAATGTTACTGGAAAAAGCTTGGCAATGCAATAAAATGAACGGAAATGTCCCAAATGAACTCTCAAATTGAGGATTTCTTATTTTGAACTATTTTTAGATGGATTTTTTTTCGCCTTTAGACACTTAAAAAGTCTGGATTTCCAACAATCGCGACTGGACAAAAGGTCTGGCAATCCGAACTCCTCTATACGGGGTGTGCATCTATTTTCTGTAATAGCCCATTTGGCGGTTCTCGGCTGTCGCGATTACTTGGCTGATGGTGACTGTTACCCACCAAGATTTTATGCCATGTATATCATGTATATGATAGTTAATAGTTTTTACTAATTTGACTATTGATTGAAACCTTCAATGAAGGGTTTATATGAAACATGATGAATAAATCGAGATGAACATTCTCATTTCAAGACTTCGAGCATGCAAAAATAGACCTAAAAATGTGGGGTCTTTTGGGGGAAAACAAATGTATATCGTCAATACGAAAGGTCAAAATTTTCAAATGATGGACGGCTTGTCCTCTCAGCTAAATACGCTTTAAGTAGACCCCAACATATCATTAGATTTATAAAGTTTACTTCGAGGACTGTTATGCCTAAATATCAAAAATATCATTTTGAATAAGTTGCCATAAAATTTGTATTTAATAGGCCTATATCTCGAACAAAAAAAAATAAAAATTATTTGATATCAGAAGGACATTCCTCGTATTCATAATGCAATTAATGTGTATGATGTGCTCTCAGGTCCCACAAAAATACTGTGCAAACGATGCTTTCCGAACCCTTAACACTCTGTAGGCCTAATTTAAATTATCTATATATAATACGCAACGTCTATCTGTCTATCTGTCTGACTGTCTGTCTGTCTGTCTGTCGCCTATTCCTTTCCGATCCCTTAACACTGTGTAATTTAAATTATAGGCATTTATTCTTTAAATTGGCGATATAATAGGTGACCTAGTATGGAGTTTGTTTATCATTTTGTGTTCTTAAACATGTTATAAAAGGAAAATATTCAAATAGATGAGATTTAATTTCAAATGACCACAAGGACCTCGCACGTAGATGGAGCCCTAATAAATTCACGCTGATCATGCTGGTTAACAATGGGACATCCAACGTAAACTAGTGAATTAGATTAAATTGTCGAAAGTTTGATCACAGTCACAAACGTAACCATGACATATAAACCCCTATTTTTGCATCTAGCAGGTGTTTAGACTATATCTTCAAATTGTTATCCCGGATTGTTGTAATTCTGGGTAAATACAACGTCAAAATCGGTCAAAATGAAAAACAATGTTATGCGGTGGAGTTTATGTCGGCACAGTCTCTTTTTTCAACCGATTTTCAAATGCTCAGGAGGATGAGCTGCTTCAAATCCCGGCTTCAAATTGGCCGGTCCCTAAGCTGTTGTTGTTTTTTGCCCCAGTTTAGCATACACGTATGCCTATATTTGTATCCCGGGGGGCACTCAACACAAATGACCATACGGGTATGCTCCCCGGAAAGACCCCCCCTTTTGGGTTTCGCAGCTCCGAAAGACCCCCTATATTTGACCAAAATAAAGCTCCAAAAGACCCTTGATTTTGATAATTTCAGCTCTAACAGACCCAAAAATTGCTCATTCCTAATATTTCTTGTTTTTTAGGCGATTTTCAACCAAAAAGCCAAGAAAGACCCTTGATTTTGACTTTTCGCAGCTCCAAAAGACCCAAATTTAACTTGTTCACAGCCCGGTTCGCAGCTCCGAAAGACCCCCTTTTACCGGTACGCCGTCAGCTAGCTCCCAAAGACCCACCACCTCAAAATTCCGGGGGAGCATACCCACCAAAAATTTTTGATGTGCCCCCCAGGCCTAGGTCTAAAACTAAACGAAAAGGTGGAACCCTCGGGGTGGTAGTATTACAGCAATTTATTAGCCGCAAATCTGTGTTAATATGACGGGCCGATTAACTGTAAAACATTAAACATGCAAGAACACAGAACCAGCAGCATCCACAACACTGGATAGCAGTTAGCATCAATTGCGCGCTACTAGGTCACGGGTTCGAAACCTGGCAGATGAGGCCCCTTTTTACATAATTTTTACGCAGGTCTTTGACGTCGCTATTCCATTTACAATACACGCCCCAAATAAAATTGGCCTCGCTTAAGGGGTGGGGTATGAACGTTTGGACAGTATTTATTTTGGGACATTAGAGCACATCAGACATATCGAATTGCATTCTGAATACGAAGAATGTCCTTCTGATATCAAATATTTTGATCTTTTGAATTTCGCAATGTAATACACATTTTATGGCAAATGATTAAAAATTGATATTTCAATATTTAACAGTCCTCGAAGTAAACTTTACAAATCTGATGATTTATACTTAAAGTGTATGTAGGTGGGATGAAAAGCCGACGATCAATTGAAAATTTTGACCTTTCGTATTGAAGATATGGATTTTTTTCCCAAAACACCAACAAAAATCAAGTCTTTTGGGGGAAAAATCCATATCTTCAATATGAAACGTCAAAATTTTCAATTAATCGTCGGCTTTTCCTCCCAGCTACATACACTTTAAGAATATTTCATTAGATTTATATAATTTACTTCGAGGACTGTTATATATCAAAAATTTGAAAAATATCAATTTTTAATAATTTGTCATAAAATTTGTATTATATCGTGAATTTCAAAAATGAAAATTATTTGATATTAGAAAGACATTCTTCGTATTCAGAATGCAAATTCGATATGTCTGATGTGCTCTCATGTCCGGGTCTCATGTCCCACAAAAATACTGTCGAAACGCTCAAAACGCTCATTCCAGATCCTTGTAACTGTGTGCTTCATTCGTAGCATCATTATGGCTTTTGCATCATCCATCGTGTTGTTTTGCTGTCCATATAGGCCTACACCCTACTCTTTTAACATATCTTCCCTGCTCCAGGCGCTTTCTATGATCAAATTCTTACACCTATGCTCTCATTTTGTCGCATGCAATCAACGACTTGCAACTAACTGAACATAAAACACCTGAAAATATTTTTGATGTTTTAATATTATTTTTATATTGACATGCAAGTACTCAACAACGCACGTTTAGATTTAAATTTCTGTTTAACGAAAAAAGCCAATCAATCACTGCAGTCAGCGAATCACTCAAAAGAAAGAAAGAAAGAAAGAAAGAAAGAAAGAAAGAAAGAAAGAAAGAAAGAAAGAAAAAAAAAAAGAAAGAAAGAAAGAAAGAAAGAAAGAAAGAAAGAAAGAAAGAAAGACTCAAGCAAGAAAGAAAGAAAGAAAGAAAGAAAGAAAGAAAGAAAGAAAGAAAGAAAGAAAGAAAGAAAGAAAGAAAGAAAGAAAGAAAGAAAGAAAGAAAGAAAGAAAGAAAAAGCAAGAAAGAAAAAGCAAGAAAGCAAGAAAGCAAGAAAGAAAGAAAGAAAGAAAGAAAGAAAGAAAGAAAGAAAGAAAGAAAGAAAGAAAGAAAGAAAGAAAGAAAGAAAGAAAGACTCAAAAGAAAGAAAGAAAGAAAGAAAGAAAGAAAGAAAGAAAGAAAGAAAGAAAGAAAGAAAGAAAGAAATGTTTACTCCAAAACGTCTTTTAAAAAATGTCACTCAAAAGCAAGAAAGAAAGAAAGAAAGAAAGAAAGAAAGAAAGAAAGAAAGAAAGAAAGAAAGAAAGAAAGAAAGAAAGAAAGAAAGAAAGAAAGAAAGACTCAAAAGCAAGAAAGAAAGAAAGAAAGAAAGAAAGAAAGAAAGAAAGAAAGAAAGAAAGAAAGAAAGAAAGAAAGAAAGAAAGAAAGAAAGAAAGAAAGAAAGCAAGAAAGAAAGCAAAAGAAAGCAAGAAAGCAAGAAAGAAAGAAAGAAAGAAAGAAAGAAAGAAAGAAAGAAAGAAAGAAAGAAAGAAAGAAAGACTCGAAAGAAAGAAAGAAAGAAAGAAAGAAAGAAAGAAAGAAAGAAAGAAAGAAAGAAAGAAAGAAAGAAAGAAAGAAAGAAAGAAAGAAAGAAAGAAAGAAAGAAAGAAAGAAAGAAAGAAAGAAAGAAAGAAAGAAAGAAATGTTTACTCCAAAACGTCTTTTAAAAAAGCTATTAAGGGGTGGGGTAGGCCTATGAACCTTTGGAGTATTTATTGTGGGACATTAGAGCACATCAGACATATCGAATTGCATTCTGAATACGAAAAATGTCCTTCTGATATCAAATAATTTTGATTTTTTGAAATTCGCAATGTAATACACATTTTATGCCAAATGATTAAAATTGATATTTTTGATATTTAACAGTACTCGAAGTAAACTTTATAAATCTGATGATTTATACTTAAAGTGTATGTAGGTGGGATGAAAAGCCAACGATCAATTGAAAATTTTGACCTTTCGTACTGAATATATGGATTTTTTTTTCCCAAAACACCAAAAAAAAATTAGGTCTTTTTGGGAAAAAATCCATATCTTCAATATGAAAGGTCAAAATTTTCAATTGATCGTCGGCTTTTCCTCCCAGCTATATACACTTTAAGAATATATGATTAGATTTATAACATACTTCGAGGACTGTTGTATTTCGAAAATGTGAAAAATATCAAATTTTAATAATTTGTCATTAAATTTGTATTATATCGTGAATTTCAAAAAATGAAAATTATTTTATATCAGAAAGACATTCTTCGTATTCAGAATGCAATTCGATATGTCTGATGTGCTCTCATGTCCCACAAAAAATACTGTCGAAACGCTCAAAACGCTCATTCCAGATCATTTAAAATGTCTTTAAAACTTTTTTTTATTATGATAATGAGTCAATCGATTTTCATTATCTGAATCAATATAATTGAAAAATAACACTTTGGTGTTTTACAAAAGTTCATTCCACAAATCATATACTTTGAAAAGTAGCTTAATTTATTGTTTTTAATGAGTTATGTACGTTTTACAAAAGTGTTGTTGTTTCAGCCCTCTTTACAACATAACTCAAGAACCACAGGACCTACAAAAGTATATCTGTGATGATTAAAGAGTTTAACTTCAACACTACACTATTTTTCGCTCACCTGGAACGTTTTCACTAGTTCGACTAGCGTCTTCAGCAGATGGTGATGCTGTGATATCTGTGATATTTGAATTCTTCTACACGCTCGCTATGAATTGAGCAATGCAATTCTTGCTAAAGCTAACTACCATTCGCAAGATGCTGTACGGGATGCTGTGAACTACTTTTTTTCTGCTGCTTCGACCAACAATACATCGTATAACCTTAAAGCAAAGTGGGTCATCTTTATTGTCTTGAGTATTTGGTTATTTGTGAACCAAATGACCCGCAAAATGATGTTAAATAGTAGCCATCAGAAGTTCTGGAAAATGACCCCCCCCCCCAAATAGTGCTATGTTCCACCTAAAACAAGTTCACGAAATGAGGTTGTGAACTTTAATAATGATACCAGTGCGTTTGTAAGTACTTTTTGAAAAACAAATAAACTCCCATAACAAAACACCGGTTACATTTTGGCATTTATTTCTGATTTATCCTAAATATCAAAATTGAGAGAAACGTATTAAATTATAGAGTTCCTGAAAATATATACAAAAATGAAAGAGTAGGGCCTACTTGGTATACAACATAATTATACAGTGGTATACAACAGATCACAATCATGACAGCTGTTAAAGTCGTATAGCCTAAATGTGTTTTCAAACATTTTCAGGATCTGCTGATCTGTATTTTTGCCGAGCAGGAGAGCAGAGTTTGTCTCATACCGGGGTCTCATCATATCCCTGGAAGGCCTGAATTCTTTTTGGCAGAACTATCTCTGTATCGCCAGCTATCATCACCACTGATATGGGGAAATGGGTCAGCTGAAATGCGCTTTTGAAGTTTTTCAGTGCTTTGAGTTGTAAAATATAAACAAACAAGAGATGATGATATAAAGGTATTCTCATATTAAGGTATTAAGTGTCTATTTCCAGCAGCAGGTGTAATTCCTTCCAATCAAAATATTGCTGTCATGCCACTTAGAAGATGACCCTCTCTGGTATGCCATATCTGCGGTTTGAATCAGTGTTGCTAGAGTCTCGGCTTATGCTCCTAATTGGGACACTTTCTGCCGATGCTACATGTACTGCTCTTATTTAGGCCATATGATTATACTCTCACTCTTCAAAATGAGTGAATCCTACAAAATATATTTCATACTAACAGATAGATATTACTCGTGGTGTTAGCTATTTGTTTGTCGTTGGTTGCCCATTGTCCAATATTGTTGCGGGACATAGCATTAGTTGATTATTGCAATGTGAATGTGATTCTAATATTGAAAACAATCGTGAAGCTAGTACTACTTGCTTTGGGTCCATTTTATAGGGGCCTACACTATGAAAATACTTGCTTTTGAGTACTTTTTGAAAGTCCTAGTGCGCGAGTGATGGGCTATTCCAGAAAGTAGATGCAAACCCGCTATAGAAGAGTTTGAATTTCTGGACTTTTTGTATAGTCGTGATTTTTGGAAATCCAGACTTTTAAAGTGTCCAAAGGCGAAAAAATCCAGCAGAAATATAGTTCGAAATCAGCACTCCTCAATTTGAGAACTCATTTTGGACATTTCCGTGATTTTTCCTTCATTTAATTGGATTTCCAGTCTTTTTCAAGTGACATTGGTAACTGGAATTCCAGTCGTTTTCAGAAAGCAGGCTTGGGAATCCAGACATTTCTTTGATTGCAAAGTTACTCCTCTATAGGGGGCGGTGTGCACTTATTTTCTGGAATAGCCCTATAGGCCTACAACTTGAAATACAAGTGCCCCTCCCGGCCCCGGCAAACAAACAAAAATAGAGGCACGAGAGGGTATACAAATAAGGTAAGGGGTGAAATCAAAACTCAACCGGCGGTTGACCACCGGTTCCGTCCGGTTTCAGAGGCTATTGTTCTAAACAATGGAAACCGGACGGAACCGGCGGTCAACCGCCGGTCGAGTTTTGATTTCCTCCCTAACGAAGAATAATAATAGTTGTGATAACCGTCCGGTTTCGGAAGCTATTGTTCTGCACAATGGAAAGCGGACGGAACCGGCGGTCAACCGCCGGTCGAGTTTTGATTTCTTCTCTAACGAAGAATAATAATATTGTGATATAAACAAACAGGCAAAGCCCGGGACACAGTGTCATCGACCCTATATCTTCATGGCAGGAATCGCCATGGTAGGTTAAATCCACAGCCACGATTAGCCATTTGGTTCAAACCTTTAAAGCTCTTTTAAACTAATAATTAGTCGAGGGACATAACTAAGGCTACTCACAATAGCCGGGTAATCGATCTTGGTTGTGCGTGATTAAGCTTGTATACCCCATTGAGGTCAATGGTCATCGACTTTTATACTGCCTACAGTGAGTGCAGCTGTAGGCTACTACACGCTGCACGCTGTAGTCCATAACAGGACCAACGCAATATAAAATGGTCAAATTTTGAGTTCAAAGCGCACGGCCAATTTCAAAGCGCATTCTAGCGACTATCATATCTGTTCAACACGTATTTCCAAGTTTATGAGACCAAATCTGGTTTCTTGAGAAAAAATCATGACGGGAGATATTCATCATTTTCTAACCCGGTATCAGAAGATTTTCGTCTGATATCAAAATCGTGCATAGCAATTCACGTGTATCGATCCCGTGTATTCATTTTAGTGTCCCTTCTGCACCAAATAATTATTAGCCAGGCGGTGTCGGTGTGCGGGAGGCAAAGTCGCTGGTATGATACGGTATAAATACAAAATGCTTGTGGAAGATACAACCCTCGTTGCAAAAGCCGCGCCCTGATGCTACTTTTATAGCAACACTGCCTGGCCAAAGCAAGTATTATACGCTGTATCATCACCGTGATCACATTACACGATTTTGTAACCTACGTAAATGTTGTACTGAGAATGTCATCGCTTTTCATGGAATAAGCTTATTTATGAAATCATGAAATGTGCTGCGCTTGAGCAAGAATGGTAAGTGTGAAGAAAACTTAAGATATTTCAAAATTTGTCTTTTCAAAATGAATTAATTAGCCTTCATTCTTGTATAATTGCATCGGATTTTGTTAAGGACGTTTTGATGTATCCAAAATTTTTAATGACGTTTTCAAGTCGATTTATAATATTATGTTGGACAATATATTTATGCCAAATTGGATAATGTTTTAATAGGTATCTGTTCAGTAAATGAGTTTAGAGGCCTATTCAGGGATTTCGTAATTCAGAACACCTTAAAATTCTTCAAATTTCCAATTTTAGCATCTAGATAAGCTAGTGAAGCGGACTTTTGGATCGAGCATCAAAGATATTAAAGTGAAGATAGGATTTCTTGAGTTTTTTTTTTTTTAAATCGCACGACTGCTGTCGAATCCGACCATTTTTATATAGACTGTAAAAAGTTATGATCCGACGTGGTACGGCCCGTGGGTACACTACAAAAACAGTGTTTAAACACTTTTCTAAACACAATTTTGCCTTCTTTTTGTAAACACGTTTAGGGAGTGTTCAGAAATACTTTGGTGGGGTGGGCTGGTAAAAAAGGAGGGGGGCCAAAAAAGTTTTGGACCTTAAAAGAGGGGGGACCAAAAAGTTTAAGGTGGTAGGAAAGCGGGGGCCAAAAAAGTATACCACTTCAAAACCCAAAATTTTCGCGCGCTTCGCGCGCATTGAGACCCTCTATTAACATGGCCAAGTTTGGGTTTTCAGTGCTTTTGTTTGAAAAAATGATGTGTACACATATCTATTAATTAATATAATATTAAAGATGATCAGCAACATCAGGGGCGTAGCAAGCGGGTGGACAGGGTGGACGAAGTCCATGGGCCCCGAGGGTTTAGGGGCCCCGAGCAAACGCGAAAATGAAATAAGGGGTTCAGCTTGAGGTTCAGATGGCTGAAAGTAGAGCCTTCATGACTGCCATACTATCACTTTTGTTGTATTTACAATATTAGTAACAAGAGGCCCCTAGTATGTCGGAAAATCATTAAAATTGTGTTGCCATGTTCAAAATAATTAAAGAAAAAACGATTTAATAAATTGCCGGCATCAGGCGTAGTACTATAATTATCAATCTCGACAGAATTTATGAAAATGTGGGTTGAACATGTTGAGGGGCCTACATAATGAAAACTTTACCAAGAAAATGGACAAATACTAAGTGTGAGCCAGAGGTCTGTGGGGAGACTGTTTTCTTGACTCTGTGACCTATCCTGGTCCGCATGTATGGTAAAACATACTAGTGCGTGGGATACACTGCACAGTCAGATCTGATGACGTCACAGATTTGAGCTCAACACAGAGGCTAAGTTCGACTGGAACGCAGTTTTTCAAGCTAAAAAACCATACTTCTACTTATTCAATAGGAATGAGGTTTATATTATAAGCTGGAGAATTTCAATGGCATATCAATGCAGTTTACCCCAAATTTGTACGACCTTTGGTTTTCATATACCAAATTGAGATAACTGTCCGAATCAGATATTTTGAGGCCAAAGGGGAAATTCTCCATTGAGAAGTTGTCAGACATGAACTGTTCTAGTTAAAAAAAACCATATATTTTGTGAAGCTATGTAAATCACTTGAAGTTCATTGACTAGGTGAAAAAAGTTCTTTTCAATGGCGTTTGCCCCATGTTGATACTATGAGTAGATCCAAAGTTATGAGCTATGGAAGTAAAAACAGAGAGGGTTTGACACATGCTTTAGTGGCCGTGTAGTAGTGTGCAGAGCAGATGTCGCGAAGTTTTCATTATGATGTATTCAAGTTTGACATTTTTGTTATAATTGCCATGACTGTGTAATAAATGTGACGTAGATAATACGGATAAATTACGATGAATCTCAACACAAGGAAGTATAGTAGGCCTAATCTTGGTGTGTAGAAATTTGAAATATAAACTTTAAGGGAATAACGCAAAAGTTTGATGAAGTCATAAACGAAAGTCCTTTTGTTAGGGTCAAAAGGCCGATTATGTTAGAAAAAAAGTAGTTAAAAGCTATTTAAAGCCATAATGTACGATTTTTGAAATGAGTTTGGTCAATTATTTTTCAAAAACTGATTTTTTGCCATAATTGTGATGTTTACAAATGCCAGTCCCCAACTTATATGTAATTGGATTCAACGAAATTCATTGTGTTTTAGGACAAAAGCACATCACAGTTACGCGGTTGAGATAACGAGTGAGTTTTCTGTCACATAAGTTACCTCATTATTTTGGATTAAAATGACCAGAAAACTTTCCTTTTAATATTACATAATTTTTTGGCAAAGAATAATCAAATTATAATTTGACTGAAATCGTATATTAACACTACTATTATTAAAATGCATAAGTCCATGGAGCCCTGTACGGTACGAGTGTACGTGGGATGTTTTTCTTATTTCAATGTCAAATATTTTCTATAGAATCTGTAAATTGTTGACATGGAATGATTTATAACTGGAATTTGTTTTTCAAAGGTTTCCATGACTACTTGATTCATGAGAAGACACATGGATAATTTTCATAATGATCAAATGACCCGTAAATTCTGTAAAGCTAAGAATAAAGTTCATTACACATGTTACAGGTAGACTTAGAACTATTAAATTTAGTTACGATGATAAAAATATGGAATGACTTCCTCTTCCATTTTTTTTTTTGCAGGCATTAAAGTTAAAATTCATAACCATACATTTTAGACAGGATTAGACTTTAGCAAACATGGAAACATATGAATTAATTTACATAGTTTAAAAAATTAAAATTATTGTAAATGATTTTAATAGTGCACTTTGAAAAACAAATGTGCAGCCATGCAGTTTTTCATTGTTTATTTCTAGCCCGGCGTGTTAAAAAGGTGGCCTGCTGTAGATGGATGAGGATGGCACTCTCATCATCACATCAATGACAGATGAATAAATACGTTAACATCATTCCTAGTCATATAATAAACCAACAACAAAGATTCAAACTGTTTGCCTCTTGTTTCCTGTGTGCTAATTACTTAATGTATAGTACATGTATTTAACAGCGGTCTTAAAATTCATACATCAACGATAGAAAATTGAGTCGCAAATGGCCATTTGCCGCTTCATAGCTAATTAAACCAAATAATTTTGGGCTACTTAGTTTTCCTTTTTTGCCTAGAAATATTGGAATTTTGATATTTCACATTTACGTTAGCGAGAGGGAGGGTTCAGCCTCCTACGAAATGACGTTCGTTTATAGGACTTCATCGAACTTTCGGGTTGGTCCCTTAGGAATAAGGCTAATAAAGGAGATGTTAAAAGGGCCCGTATTGCTCCTTGTCCATGGGCCTCCGAGGCTCTTGCTACGCCCCTGAGCAACATGCAACATCTGGGTTGGTCTAAGAAATACTGGCACTTTTTGTCATAGAATTTTATATCTCTTCAAAGTAGGCTACAAATATGATTTAATGTACCAATCTGATCAAAATACAATGAAATCGAGAATATATTGCAAATAAATTGGATTTCTTTGCACGTAAACTGCACACTTTGCAAATTATTTTGTACACATAGGCCCATGGGTAGATTTAGGGCAGAGTGGGCACAGGCCCAGGTACCACGGTCTTTGGGGCCAACATTAATACCTTTTTGTACATTTGCGTGACCAAATTAATCTCATATTTGACCATTTTAGCTTTTTGCATAAATCCGTTCCAATTTTAAAATATTTGACCATTCAAGCTTCAATATGGCCAATATATATTTTTTGTGCCGGTTCACGGGCATTTGTACTATCATAATAGCCACAGATCCAAATTATGCTGATGTGCCTATGAACCTCCAAATAAATCCTTTATTTCATTTATCCCTGTATAAAATCAGATAAACACCCTGATTTGGGACAAATCTATTAAAATTAAGTATAAAATGGAAAATTTCCTTGTGCTTGTATTTCATGCGCAATTGTCCCACCAGGAATGTTTCAAACATTTGCCTCCCTCAATGATATGTGACCTAGATAACACACCACTGGAAACAACACTATTAAGTATGTTTGTTATACGATGGGGGGGTCAAAAGTTTTGTCTGTCAAAAGAGGGGGTCCAAAAGTTTAGCAGTCCATCGAGGGGGGTCAAAAAAGTTTTCGAGCGAAAAAATTTGAGGTAGCCCAGCCCCCCTACCAAAGTATTAATGAACACTCCCTTAGAAGCTAAACATCATGTGTCAAATTTCTGAACATTGCTCAGTGATGGTGTTAAATTTCTGAACATTGCTCAGTGATGGTGTTAAATTTCAAAACATCTAACCTCCATATTCTAAACATAACGTTTCTAAACGCATGCCTTGACGTTTCTAAACACTGTTTTTGCAGTGTATACAATGCTAACAGTTGAAACCAAATATGGCAAAAAAATATTTTGCTTTCAGAGAAGATTCTTACATGTTTTATGCATGAAATCGGCCTAGACATAGGGCCCTCTCCCGGGGTCCTCTATAAGCTTAAGGCCCTATATATATAATTTTGAAGAGAAATAATAGATATTTTCTATTCCGAATCGGATTTTGGTGAATTGATGGTTTGATCGAAACGCGACGTACATAAATGAGGCATGTGGAAAGACGGGTAGCCATACTTCCAGGGTTGGTTCCCTTTGTGTAACAGCAATGAAATTTTGAACCTATTTCTGAATAACGGATCGGAAGCTGAATTTTCCACCCTGATTTCCCAGGATCTAGGAGTCAATGAAGGGCGTTATCATAAAAAAATATAATAAGGGTAGGCTGTTTGCTTGATGGCTTTGGGACATGCATATAGGTTTCTCCTTATAAAACCCAGGCCTGTCACAAACCGCTCACGGGAGTATCCTGCGCCTTCTCGAGCCACTTCCGGTCCTGCCGGGACTCGAACCCACGACCCCGGGATTAAAAGGCGAGCGCGCTAGTGTATAGACCAAAATGGGACTTCCCCGTCAGATCAATAACACTAAGGCACTTATACCTCCGTGACAATGCTCCACCTCCTCGTAAGACGCGTCCTCGCGCCTTACTTCCTGGACTCACTGCCAGCCATTATGTGAACGCCCAACCCTTTCCGATGGATGGATCCGCCTGGTGTTCAGAAACACCAGGGACCACCGCTGCCACAATTTCTGTCACAAACCTCTCACGGAAGTATCCTGCGCCTTCTCGAGCCACTTCCGGTCCTGCTTAGACTCGAACCCACGACAAGCGAGCGCGCTAGTGTATAGACCAAAAGAGGACTTGGAACCGCGTCAGGTCTATAACATTAACGCACTTATACCTCCGTGACAATATTTTGCACAGTTAAATATGCACATATTTTTCTGGTAATAAAACAATACTCTCTTGTTTGAGCACAATTTCAGCGTTTACAATCGCAAATCATTTAATACAAATCTTTGAGTATTCACCAGCGAAGTGGTTACATAACTCCGTGAGGGCTTCCTTGGTAACTGGATCATGCACCTTTTTTGAATTGGTAGTACATGCCATAGACTTTGTGTTGCGCTCATTTCGATCGTGGTGCAGAACCAGCGTGAACCAGTTGACATAGCGATAATCGGATTACACGTAATACTTAGGCGAATAGGAGACCTTCATTTAAGGCGAGTGGGGTGACAGGAGACATATTGCAGTTCTTGCCATTAAACTGAAAAACTGCAACATTGATAGAAAATGAGTGATAATTCAAGTCTTCGGGTCTTCATCATGACTATTTGTGCTGAGATGCGCGCGAAGCGAGCAAAAACTTTGACTTTTATCACTTGGAGGGGCGCAGAATCGATTTTTTCTTTATCTACCACCATTTCGCCCCCCCCCCTAATGTGGCCCAGGGCATGTGCCCCTTCGCTACGCCACTGCCCATACCATTGTGTGTTAGGCCGTATATAAAAAGTAATGTTTCGGTTTATTATATCGTCTGGAGGGTTTTCGAGAATTAATGACGGAGGGAATTTTGTTTTCTTCAATGTAAAAATAATTAGTTTTTTTGCAATTTTCTTTCATTTCTTTCAAATGTGACATTGTGAGTAATAAGCCTCCTAGAGTACCACAAACAGACTTGGAGGAAGTAATCTTTGTTTTACAATAAACCTATTTATATGTACGAAGTTTCCTAAAGCATTCAAAGTCTAAAATATATATAAAAACGGAGAAACCCCAGGGGACGAAAACCAAAACATTATTTTTTTGCCTTAGCTTTATTTGTCTCAATATTTGAGTGCAAACACCGCTAGGTCATAGCTGCTGCTCCTCCAACCCGTCTTAGAAAATAGCAGGCACAAACCAAACGTAAATAATTGATAGCACCAAGCGAAATCCAGAAGAAGTCACCATACCGTGCTACCAAATTATTTGAACCTCCCGCGGCGGTTTACAGCTGTTTACTATACAGTTTATGTCATATTCTCGCCGATGCATGGAGTGACGTGTTTACATGACTGCGTCAGACAGTTCTTTGTTGTCATGGTAACCACCAATTATTTGACAAGTATAAACAGCTAAAATTGGTGGTTGGAGTTTGTAATTTGGTAAATTGGAAATATGATGAGTATTATAATGGTATGGTATTTCCGGTATTTCAGATTCCCTAAATTGGTAAAAAAGAATCTGACATATCAGGATTTTCTTAGTTCAAATTAAAACATTTAGTGGATGAGAGAGCAAGAACAGTGTACCATAACCAACCCAAAGTGTTATATAATTAAACAAGACAACAAATGAACACAAGTCCCGAACGACACACAACCCAACTTGAAAAGAAGCAAGGGAATATGCCGGCATGGAATTCGAACCCACGACCTTCCGATCTCTAGACGGACGCTCTATCCCCGGACGCTCTATCCATTTAATAGGCTACCGGCTCCCACTGATAAACGGTGGTTAAAACTGGGTCTAATGTGAGCAGTCGGGGTATACAAATACAATACAGGGTGTCCCAGAAAAAATTACTGAGCGAATATAATTGAACGTAAGTCGAGATATAGACATCATAATCACAAATTTTAAAATGTAGTGCATAGCTTAGTTTCTTGTGCACTACATACGAAAATTGTATTTGATTTGGTTGACTGGTTGCGAAGAAATGAACGATTTCATAAGGCGTGCATCAATTCAGTTCATTCCAAGTTTGATCAACAGGCACTTTTTTCATACTCGCTCACCGCTTCCTAAAGTTTGTGTATTATCATTAAATTTAGTCCATATTATCTATTTTATAATCGGACGGTGTTATGTCATTCATGTTTTCACTGAAGATGAATAACAGTTTGTCCGAGAAAACGTTGGTTTCTGCAATTGGAAGCTTTCCAACTTCAATTCTTTAAGTTCTGCCAATATGTTATATTTTAACTTTCCAAAGAACATTTGACCCAAGAATAACAATGATCAAGTGCTTACAGCTTTACGTGTGATTTTTGATACCATGCAATATTAATGTTGACATTTTAAAAGATTTAAACTTTGCATTACAATTTCTTGGAAATATTCCAAAAACATTAATGTGTGTGAGAAATTTTTTTAAGCCAGCTGGAATTCTTTATGCAATAATTCTTTATGTAACAATTACGTCTAATATATCAACATTAACCAAAAAATATTTTTACAAGTACAGAGCATTATCTTACATGCAAGCTTTCATTTTCAATATCGTGCAGGTTTTCAAATTTGAACAAAACCTAATTAAATGTTTTGCAAGAAACAGATTGTTTAAAAAGAACAAAAAGGGTTTCACAGAACAAAATATGAAGCACATTGACAGTTTAAACCACTAGTGCGCATTGTGTTGTGAATGATCTTTCTTTCAAACTTGGAATGAAGTGAATTGACGCATGGCTTGCGTAATCGCTCATTTCTTCGCAATTAGTCAACCGATTCCAGTAAAATTGGCGTATAAGATGCAGAATAAGATGGGCTATCCGCTGATGTTTAGATTTTTGGATTCTGATGTCTATTACGTCCAAGTTCATTCGCCCGGTAATTTTTTCTGGGACACCCTGTACACACAAAGAAATATTACGCAAGTACAGGAGATCATTACTGATGTTTAATCGTGTCCCCAGCATAATACAAGTAAAGTAGGTAATGTCGATACGCATCCTGCACAAGATCAAATACTAAACACAATGGGGAACGATTGCTCGCTACTGGAGGAAACTGAATAAGAAAGAAAGAACAGTTTACCAACCCAAAGTGTTACAATTAAACAAGACAACAAATTAACACAAATCCCGACCGGTACACAACCCAATAACATTTCCCAGTTAAAGCCATATTATAACATTTGCTGAGGCGGACGCCATCACTGATTATTTAAAATTCGGTTTATCAACGATTATATTTTACTTTATTAAACCAATATAGCCTGCAAAAATCAAGACTCTAGGTGGTGTAGTTTTGTCAAAATCAGATATTTTGAATAAAAGGCATCATTCAGCTGATTCAGAACTCAGCCTGATCGAATGAGCGTATTTCGTATCGCGAATAGCGAGTATGTCAGTTTACCCATTTTCTTCGTCTTATCAAATGCTTGTAACTTTGCTTCTTGAGGTCACATTGCATTCAATGAGGTGTCATAATGTGCAGAATTAGATAGTGCATCTATTAAAAATGAATTTACCCACATATGGTTTAGGTTTAAAATTAGGACGGTATACGCTGCACTAAAATCGAACACGCACGATTCCCACTATACTATACTAAACGCAGGTATACAGCCTTTTCGAATAGCTCTTATGTAACCCGGTACTATGAAATTACCTTGCTAGATTTAAGCTTTACGCGTGCACCTGCAAAACGTGCATCGTATAGTACCGAATAGTATTCGAAAAGCCGTATACCTGCGTCTAATCGTAGCCTTATGTGACCCGGTACTATGAAATTGCCTTGCTCGAATTGAGCTATACGCGTGCAACGCATACGTGCACCGTATGCCAAATAGTAAAAACCTAAACCATGCGGGCAAATTCATTCTTTTAATAGATGCACTATCTAATTCGTGCACATTATGACACCTCATTGAATGCAATGTGACCTCAAGAAGTAAAGTTACAAGCATTTGATAAGACGAAGAAAATGGGTAAACTGACATACTCGCTATTCGCTATACGAAATACGCTCATTCGATCAGGCTGAGTTCACATAGTATATACTCCTATATGAACTCAGCCTGATCGAATGAGCGTATTTCGTATAGCGAATACCGTATACCGTATACTTCTATGTGAACTCAGCCTAAGGGCGCATTTGGCGGCGGGAATTACAAGCCAAAAGGGGTTGGGCAAACAAGTTTTGTCAGGCCGATGGGGCAAGCGATTTTTGGCACACATTTACCGTGTTTACTGGGCACCTTTTAAATAACACGTCTTAAAAGGGCTTAGAAAATCGGTACAAAATATCGAATTGGGAACCCAAAAATTTTGCATGTGCAAAGAGCATCTGTAGTTGTCAGCAGCATGATAGTGATACTGTTCTGACCTCTGATGACCCGGTTTGAAATTTTAATATGTTCTCCTCATGTTGAGGATACTTTATACCAAGTTTAAGCCCAATTGAGCAAACGTTGACCTTTGACCCATGACCTTTCGCGTAAAATGACCTCAGATTCATGTTGCCATGTCCCCTCATATCGAGGATTCTCTTCACCAAGATTAAGCCAAATCATTTGATCCGTGGGTAACCTTACCTCGGATGACATCGGTTGGTTTTTTTCATGCTCCCCTCATATCGAGGATCACTTCCACCAAATTTAAGCTCAATCAAACAAGTTTAAGATTTAGACTCCAGCAGTGTTGTAGGTCTCGAGACCAGGTCTCGGTCTCGAGACCATCTCGAGACCTGGTTTTGCAGTGTCTCGGTCTCGGATGTCAAGGTCTTGGTCTCGGAACTCAAAAGTCTCGGTCTCGGACCTCAAAAGTCTCGGTCTCGAACGTTTTTTTGGTCGAGACCTGTCGAGACCTGAAGAAAAAGATATGATTTTCTGTTGTTGTTCATTATTTATTCCTTACAACCCTAAATTTCAATGAATGTTGAAGAAATTGTTAAGAATAAAGATACAGAAATCATTTTACTGATAAAGTTATAAAAAGTTATAATAAGTGAGCATGTTCGTATGTGAGCTTCCAATTTCAGTTCATGATTAAACATAGGTGGGCAGGTGGCGGAAGCGAGGATCCCACTAAACTTTTGCAAGGGGAATATTCTCCACAAAAGCATAATAGATGAACAAATAGTTGCCCTGTGCAGTGTGCATCTTCTTTTCAGCACGAAAAACACTGTGTTTTGGGCCATGATATGTTAAAATTGCTCAATTGCTTCACGCACTGGCCCTTCACACACTGGCCCTTCACACACTAGCCTAATTTTGCCTCCACTGTATGTAGCCAACATTTATGAAATTTTCGCAAAATTTGGAGGAAAAATTGTAAAAATTAAGACAAATAGTGTTAAACTGCGGGTCCAAATTTCTTGAAAAGTTGGTACAATGATGGGTTCTCTTTCAAATTCTCAGTGGCACACCAGTACCCCTATCTAAACCAAACTTGAGTATCCCCCGGGATTAAACCAAGGTCTCGGTCTCGGTCTTGGTCTCGGTCTCGGAACTTAGAGGTCTCGGTCTCGGAAGGGTAGATCTTGGTCTCGGAAGGTTTGGTCTCGGTCTCTGTCTCGATCTCGGACGGGCAGGTCTTGGTCTCGGTCTCGGTCTCGGACATAGAGGTCTTGACTACAACACTGGACTCCAGATGACCTTTGACCTCGAATGACCTCGGTTTTGATTTTTTTAAACATATGTTCCCTCATCGAGGTTTCCACGCACCCAGTTTAAATCCACAGTGGTTTAAATCCAATGGGACAAAGTCTAAAATTTGAACCCTTCATGACCTTTGACCGATGACCTTTACAATCACCTCTATCTAACTGAAATATCATATTGAAACGTCGAAGCGCGATAGAGAGACCATTCATTATTTTAACTAGAGCATCTGATGAGGACCACTAGCATGATAGCGCTAGCGATACTGTTTGACTTCTAGTGACCCTCTTGATTTTTTTACATGTCCGATTGGGCAAACTTACCGTTTGGCCCAACGTGACTCATTATTTTAGTATGATTTAAGATCAAGTTTCATGCTCTGCCGATCTCTTGATTATGCTGAAAAATACCCTTTCGAATCGTTGTACTAGTGGTGTAAATTAACGGTTATTTGTCTATCCGTGTAACCGGATCACAATTCCTTCGGTTAACCGTGTAAACGTATAATTTTACGATGCAAAATAAAATGGATTTTTTTTTTTATTATCGTAAATTACAGGCGAAGATTCTATCTACAACGATTGTCATCGTCTTCCTTGGATATTTATTCCTGGTGTACACAAAATTGACAATAAATCCATTGGATTTGAGTGCTTACAAAGAAGGATCTCAACCGGCAATTGATTGGAAAAACGCATCGAGACTATATCTTACTGCACCACAGGTAATAGACAGATAACAGATATTCGTTCAAACCTATTTTAAAGGAAAGGTTCACACGATGAAAATTTAAAAAAGACTTCTCTTGTTTTTTGGAACACAAACTGATTTACTTAGCATCAAGTGAGTGACTTTTTGGTATATTTCAGACTTTACATTGAAAAATACAGCCATATATGAAATTTTCGGCCAAATTAAGGTTGCAATTTGCTACCCCGGGTTTGCTATATAGGCTCTTATGCATCAGTTTCTGTTTGAAACCCTTAACCTCTTTCACCCTAGGTAAATTAATCAAAAATAAATGTTTCTGTGTTTGGTTTAAATAAGTTAAGATGTTCATGATGTCGGTTTCACACATTCCAAACATGTGTTTATGGTTCAGTGAGGGATTCAGGTTGAATCTTTCTTAGAGGGTGTATGGAATTCAAATGGAACTTGTGCTCATTCCATTTGATATTAACATTCCCTCCGAGGCAGATATTTCCAAAATCTTCCACAGGGGGAATGTGAATTTTGAATGGAATAGCCCAATGTATAATTACAATCTCTTTTACATGTACCTGTTGCTTATTGCTTATAATGAAAGACAGAGATAAGAAGACTAAATCGCGTCTGACGTCAGGGCAAAGGCGCGTTGTGATTGGTTGCCGACCTGCGCAGTACGGCATTTTCTGTCTGGTTGTCAGAATTTCAGACGCAAACTAGTCTTTTTATCTCTGTTTTTCATTATAGTCGCTTAGGTCGACTCTTGTAGTCGGACTCCCATAATGGCTCTCTAAACTGCTCTATTCAGCATATAATTTTTGATGTCTGGTCCTGTTAATCCTGTACCATCTGCCAACATCTTGATGTAATCCTTCTTAAGGTTTGGTGGACCTCTAGCTTGCTTTCCGTATTTGAGCTGTCACATAAGAACAATTAAAGCTGCTTCCTCCTCGCTCCTTGCACAGTGCCCTCTTAGAGCTAGAAATTATGACCTTGATATGGTGACTCTCTCCAAAAAAAAGTGTTACTTCCCATGTGACTAGGAGTGCAACTGAATAAATGTAACATAAATATTTTTAGTGCATATCTAACTCATGAGAGGGAAACAGACATGTACTATATAGCCTACTTGACTCTTGACAACGTGCGCAAATCAACAACTTGAAATGAAATTTTAAAGGAAAAAAATCGTGGTTTCGGAAAGTCACTCGACCAAACTAAATGCTGGAATCATCCTGGTTGATTTAAAAAAACCAAAATACGGTACGGTATACCACAAAATTACAATTTACTATTCTCAAAGGATAAAGGACAAGATAGTAATTTGTAATTAAAACCGATTTCGAGTTTTATTTTTCCAAACCTTACACAAACTCTAACCTCATCCCCAAAACCTTACCATAACAATACAAACCCATCCAAACCTTGCCTTCATCCCAACAGGGGTGCAATTGATTTCACCTGAAAATCATGATCTATAATTGAATACATGAATGTGTTTTAATTAAGTGTTTTATTTGCTGTTTGTATTGCCAATAAAAAAAAGAGAAACCTTTCACAAAATTCGGGAAATTAAAAAAAAATCTAAAATACTGAAAATGACAACAACAAAAAATTTGAGTGCACAAGTTTTTTTCTTCTGGGTACACTCTTGTTCCGGCAGTTAACAATCTGCAAAGTTTAACGTATGTTAAAAGACGGTTAAACTCGAGCGTATAAAGGTGGTTATTTTTTGTTACGTTAAAAGGCGTTAAACTGTGTAATGTTTAGTGGAATTGTACTTTACCTGTTTAACGATACATCTCGCGCCACGGAATTTTAACCAATTATTGTTTAAAATGACAAAAGCAAATGGCGGCCACGAGTGAATGCTGGTCGTACTGCTTATGGTATCCTGAAACTTCGTTCAAATAGGTAGGTTTGAGTCAATCAGGTTGCACCAAACTCGAGATTCGTTTGATAAGTTATGCATAGACATCATTGAGACATAAAGGATGGATATTGATGCGTTCATTTGCTAGATTTAACAACGTCATTGGGATTGACATTCTAGCGATACTGTACTGTACTGTTCTACGTGCACGGTACATGTATATCACCAATGTGTGTACCGCGATGTTCAGTTTTGGGCATACGCACAATAGCTTAAAATGTAGACGAGATGCATTGAAGTATCGGTATGCTGGATACCGTATCGAGTGTGTGAATTTATTAGCGTTGATGTATTGTATTTTAGCATTGTATCGTAATGCATGCGAGAGAGAAAGGCTTACTAGATTTTAATTTTTACTCGGATACATTGCCCGGATACATAGCGGGTTGAACTGATAAAAAAAAACTTTATGCATGAAATTGTATTTTTGAACGAATCTCACAGTTGACCAAGATCTGATGACTTCAAATCTATCATGAATTATGTTTCAGTATAAACATTTTTTAAAAGAAAGAAAGAAAGTCCCAATCATAATTAAATCCAATACAACCATTGATTAAGCAGTTGTATTTCTTAAACAATCCTTAGATAAAATAGAACATATAAATCATTATTAAGTTATTAAGCAAATATTGATTAAAAGACCTAAAACAACCTAGTTGGTTAAGCACTTAAACTTGAAGCTGGTTAAAGTGCTATATGCATTTATTGGTTAAACGTTTTAAAATTAAGGGCCCTTAACCAATATTTCGACGAGAGGACCACGTAACTAACACGAGTTTAAGATTGATTAAGATTGTTTAAGACTTTTTTAATTGGCGAAATAAGAGTGTAAGAATTTTTTCTTACGTGCAACTTTTTTTTCATGCGGGTTAGAAATTTGATGAATAGGTCACCAATACAAAATTCATGCATGGACCTATTTATCAAATTTCTAACCTGCAAGGAAAAAGCTGTTGCAAGCAAGAAAAAATTCTAACCCAGCAGAAAAAAGCTTGCGCACTCAAGTTTTGGCATTAAAGTTTATTATTATTATTATTATTATTATTTTCACAATTTTCCCAAATTCGGTGATAGGTTTCTTCTTTATTTTATTAGTAATACAAATTGCAATTTCAATGGAATGAGGCAGAATTAAGTAATGTCTTCAATCGTTAAATTGAAATTCCGTATTAATTTGGTTGATGTTCTTTTTGGTTTAATTGTTTACGCAACTCTTTTCTTTGCTTACAATGTTTTAGCAATATTTCTAACCTTATGATTGTTTTTATTTGATGACATTTTCAGGTATTTGCACAGACTCCTGGGAAATTTTTGCCCGGATTTAAAAATCCTTGCTGGCCGAAGGAATCGGGTGATGGGCTGCTTTGTCTTCCGTACTTTTACTTAGCGGGAATGCCCAAGTGTGGTACAACAGATTTATGGCGAAAATTAATACAGCATCCTTTAATTGCAAAAACTTCAAAAGAACCACATTGGTGGACAAGAAAGAGACTTGGTAAGATATAAAAGCAGTTAAACATATTTATGCGAGTGGGGGTGAGGGGGACGGTTGATGGAATATAAAAATATTTTTACAATAACATTGTTATTGTTATCTGCTGGGTAGGCCCCTATGTATTATGCTGTAGTCATTAGAAAGATCAGCCTCATCCTCCCCCAAAAAAAAAAAAAATCTACAAACGGCATTTTGCCACCAACTTGCCGCCAAGTCGGATCGGATAGGAGCATTAGCGGTGTTTGCACACAAATATTGAGACCAATAAAATTGACACTTCCGAGTGACCGTATGCATATGCAGTGGCGGCGCCAGGATTTTTTTGGGGGAGGAGGGCAAAGTGATTTTTGGGGATGGGACAAAATTAACCAATCTACAGGATTTTTCTCGAGAGGGGAAAAACGTCAGAAACTTTCGTTTTGATATCTCAAGAACCGTAAAGGTGATACATTGTTTTACTACATTACCATTGTTGTGGTTTAGGTAGGCTTACATTGCTTTTACTACATTAACATAACAATGACTTTGGTTTACCCCATACACTATGCAGGATATTATAATATTATGGTGTCACCGAATGGCTATTACGACCGCATGGCAATGGCTTTGAAGAAAGCGTCACGATCCTCAGGGATCGGCAGAAGTAAGCTCATTCTAGGTAAGTTGGTCGACGCCGTTAATCCTTCCTAGTGCAGAAATGGGTTTTATTCTCCTTTTCTGTATTATCTCTCTTCTTTTTCTGACACTTTGCACAAATATTGGCTTGCACTTATAGCAGGGTCAGAATATGGATTCCGGTGACATTAACGAGGTTTCGAGGATGCTGAGTGTCTTATCCTGTAGCTGGGGTTCGGAGGCAAATAAGTGATTCATATCACTTGCAATCTACGTAGCAACAATCGGGTTTTATTCACAGGGCGCTGCCATTTTAGAACAGATGACCAGCGGTGGTTAAGGTTGCCATTCGTAACGATGTAAGTCAGTTACCAAAATGCAATATTAACTGCCGAAATCAAATATCACCACGCAACCTCTGGGAAATGTGGAGAACTCCCGCTAGAGGGCGGTTTTCAAAATGGGCACCACAATACCATTAAATGACTGCCCTATAGAGGCACAGAATAGTCTACTAATTGGAGATATTTACTGAATTCTGCACTTTATAAAGTGCACTTAAGAAGAATTTTGTAGTCCAACCTCGCAGAAATGTGTGAAACTCCCGCTACAGGGCAGGTTTCAAAATGGCCGCCAAAATACAATAAAATAAGATTCTAGAGCACTAGTAGAATTATCGTTTGATGGGATATATGCCATTAACTTTGTACTTTCGAATGCGCTGCATAAGAATTGTTGAATTAAACCTCGGGAAAATTATTATTTATCCTGGTAAAGTCATTTTGGGTGCCGGACATTGGGACGACATGGAAATTGTACCCCTTTTGGAAACTTTGAACGGTACACCGCTGATAAGTTTCAGAAAGTAACAGCATTTGTATTATGCTGTGGGTCGTGCTATATTTGTCTCGAAAAATCTGGGTCACGGGAAAAAAAGTTTGGGAAGCTTTATCAAGTTTATTTCCATGTTGTACATCACTTAAGTATACAGGTTTGATGTGTTTTCTGTGCCGACTTGTTTATTTATATTTCCATAGAAATTTGGTTTCCCCCCTGCTGCGGGTTAGTGGGCTACCATCTTTACCCTTATTATATAAACCATTACCCATTTGGGAACCATTTGTATGTGATTTCTGATAGTGTTGGTCTACTTTACTGATCCGTTGCCAATTTTCTTGGGCTTACTGTTGCTGTTTGCACTAATCATGCTAATGTAGTGATAATACGGATTTTGCTTCCAATACAGACGAATCCAATGAGCCAAGTCATGGTCAGGATTTGGTCCGCCATTACTGGGTCCCCGGCGCACCAAGCTGGTATTGTGACTGCCTAATTGGGTGGATTAAAGCCGCTTAAAAATCGATGTTATATTGTATTGTGTTGTAAACTTTCATCATTCTTTTGTCTACGTGTAACACGGGTGATGGAGTGCAGTTTAAAATCCCCGCCAAGGACGAATCATTTCACATTTCAGGTGAGATATACACAGCGGGGACCCAGCCATGGCTGCCACTGAGGTGTAGGAATGCGTGAAATTGGATTCGTCTATAATCTTCCCTATGACTAGCAAATTCCCCTGTTTCCTGTTAACTCTATAACTATAGCCTAAGTCTTTGATATTTGTCCTAGGTGATGGTTCAGCTTCCACGTTATGGGACAACCGTAATTGGACTCGGATTTACCCACATCATCAAGAAGGACCTCCTCACATCATTGCAGAAGTTATTGCGTCAATTCAACCTAGCGCCAAAACTATCGTGATACTACGAAATCCCACAGAACGGTTAGTCGTAATGATCCATGTATAATAACAAAATTGAAAAATACCGTTATTTGGGGAAAAATTATATTTACCCTATTACGAAGAAAAAGGATTTAAAGCCATAATGTACAATCTTATAATATGAAATTGGTTTCATTTTTTCAAAACTGATATTTTTTTGTCCCATGTCCCAACTTACACCTGAATGGAATCAGCTAAATTCTTTGTGTGTGCCAGGTTAACGGACCAATTTTTACATTATGAATTCAGAGCTATCCAATGCCCCATAGAACACCACATTAAAAGGCTAAAATTGCAATTTACTTTGTTATTTCGGCTTAAAATGGACAGTTATTACTAATATCATTTCAGCATTTTGAGTAAAGAATAACAAAATTAATATTTGATAGAAATCGTACATATGGTTTTAAACAGTAAATACATGTACCACCAACAAGTTTTTGTCATCTCCACAAAAAAATTATAAGAACTACATGTTTTTGATTACATACATTTAAAGCAAAGTATATATCTACCTCGATGATTCAGAATATTTACAAACATGTTGACCAAAATTGTCAAAAATTTCAATTTTGGGTATCTTCTGTCATGTTTCAAGACTGAAAAAAATACGGCCGATAGTCATGCTAAAATTTAAAAAAAGGAAGGTTTTATTTCAAACTCTAATGGTGACCCGCAGTTCAAATTGCTAGAATTGTACATTAAACACAACTAAACAGACACAATGCAATTTGCAGGCAGCAGCTTAATCAGCGCCAATATTGCAACATTGACACAAACAACTATAGAAACATCCAATCCAAACCAACCCTATCCCCAGTAGGCAATGAGGATAAAATGCCTTGCCCAAGGACACAACACGTTGGCACGAGCGGGGATCGAACTCGCAACCTATGGATTATGAGTCGGGCGCCTAATCCACTCAGCTAGCCACACGTGCTCCCACAATTGACCTCTTTGTTAAACCCCATAAGCCTTTGCGAGTAGTGGAGTAGACCTATTTGACGTCACGACGATGCGCACATCGTTACTGCCCACTTCAAGGCTTCAAAAATGGGGGGGCAAGGAAAATACGGAGGTGGGCAAATGCCACCCCCCCCCCCTAGGCACCACCACTGCCCAGTATTATTAGTATGCAATACGAAAAACTTACAGGTCCAATAACGTGAAATTGCTATCTAACTCTTACAGGTTATACTCAGATTACTTGTTTATTACGAATAGCACTACCATTTCACCGCAAGATTTCCACTCGCGGGTCGTCACAAGCATTCGACGGTGGTCCCAATGTACTACACAGCACGAGAGAAGGACTTGTACGTACAGAAGGTTGTGTTATGAAAAAAATGGGTGTTCGGGGGCGGTGAGTACAGTTACCTATTTGTATATAGCTTCTACAGTGTGCATACCAGTAAGCAGCCTCCATTGACTTTCTGTACAAACAGGGTCCAGGAAAACGTCATTTTCTTTATTCCAGAGCGACTCAGTTCTGCAATTTGAAGATCAGATAAAGACATCCAGTGTAGAGAAAATATACGGAGTCCAGTGACTTTTTCCAAATGCCGACTAAATAAGACCACCTTATAGCCCATGCAGCTTAAGCCACCTCACAAATAGCTTCGTGTTTCTAAAATGTAACACATTTTGAAAGTTTAGCAAAATCGTCATAAAAAGTCGGATCCTGCTCATTTTTCACAGACATCTATTTCCCAGGCCTAAATCAGGATTACATATGAATCAGGGCCTAATACTATAGTTGAGTTATAAGCTTTTTCTAATGTATTACATTTAAGTCATAAGTCACTTTTCCTCGTTTGAAACACTTATTTTTTCCTCCCAGGGTGCACAGTAGGAGACTTGTATTTACTGGTGTTCACTCTACTACTCTCAGACATGCATGTAGTAAAAGTGTTATAACTTCTAAATTATTCACGCAAGACGTAGTATAAAAAGATACATTCTTTGAAAGTCAAAACAACAATTATGGAGAAAATTATAAAAAAGTGATTTTTGGCAACCTTTTTAGGTACATCATAACAAAAAATACTCTTTCCAAAAAGTTTTGTTTTCTTTTTTTCTTAATCTTGAGACTTCATTCCAGGAACAGTGATCATATAAGCAAGAAAATAAATTTCTTAAAATTTACACACGCCATTCTACACAAAATGCTGCATAAAATCTGAAATAGACCAACAATTAATAAAATAAAAATGAGAAAACTGTTTTTCGAACCGAACTTGCTTTTTACGGTGAGCATTACTGCTTACCTATAGATGCTGTATTTATTGAGTTATAGTGTACCTAAATCGTCATTTCACCGAGAAAATGAACATTGAATAATGGCCGTTGAAGTTAAAAGTTTTGCACTTAGATCGAAGCTCACATGAGAATGCGACAACTCTCGTTTTTTCCTACACTTTGTATGAACATCGGGTAAATCAACATCCCTTTGTGGACGAAAGAACTTGAAAAAACACCTCACATTTTATCAGCTAAAACGGTGCTGCTTCCTGCTTTTCACGCACTTTAAGAAACAGGTCTTGTTCCACACTATTTCACTTACTGTTTGCGAATTATCATCTGTGCAAGGATCTTGTACGCATTCTCACATATTTCATGTGCTGTGTGCCAATTATTGGGCTGTGAATGTGGTTCAGAAAGCTGTTCCATGTCAGTGCATTTTGCTGTTGTTTCAGTTGGACAACTGCTTGGTTACTGACATGTGCTTATAGTAGATCTAGTATTGAAGTAATCCTGTGTGTAATCATGGTTCATTTTGATGGAGAGGATTTTAAAATATGAAAAATTAATAAGTTTCTTTTTGAGCTCAGTTTATTAATAAACCAGGAGTAAACAAATTAAGACAAAATACTTATGGAGTCTAAATTCGACCGGCTGTTGACCACTGGTTCCGACCGGTTTCCATTGTTTAGAACAATAGGAACTTGTTTGCCAAAATGATGACAGGTGTCCTTTTGTTTTATTTTAGCGTATTTACGTGGGGATGTACTCAGTATATTTAGCTGACTGGTTACAATTTTTCCCGAGGAACCAAACCTTAGTCATTCGAATGAAAGATTGGCACGATCACTGTGTTGACGTACTGCGAACAATACACGAGTTTTTAAAATTGTGTAAGTATAATTATTATACTTGTTCCATTACTATAGTGGAGTCAAATTATTAAATTTTGGGGCTCAGAATGTTATATAAATTCCATTTAATTAGCAGGAAAGAGCGAATAGTAATTTTTGAATCAAGAAAAAAATGGGAGGAAAGTTGTATTTTACCAGTTTCCAGCGAAATTTTCACTGAATACGTCTTAGTGTTTATTAGTATCAACGTGGACGAATATGTGTCTCCTCTTACTCTGCCATTAAAGCCATAATGTGTGATTTGCTTCACAGCGACGCCCTCAATTTTACTCGGATTTCTACTTTTTGCATAATTATAATGCCCAGTGGTGTACTAAAATACCACGTAAAAGACTAAGCCTGAAGTGCTTTAATAACAGTAAAATTTTACTTTTTATATTAAAACCGGGTCGACCCGGTTTTATTCAGAGTTCATCGATCGACTGCTTGCTAACATCTCCCGTGGATGTCAGCTTATGTGTACACACGTCGAGCGCGATGCTCCGTGTAGTATTACATGTTACTATCGGCGAGCGCAGTACACGCATTGTAGGCGCTGGAGTTATACCTCATTTGTTTGGCTCGAAATTCAAAGGGGATAATGTGATCAGTGAAAACAAACATTTAAATAGAAATCTATTCTTTTAGCATAATCACACATTGCTTTAAGTCATTAGGCCAGTATAAACCTAGTTTATTTTTCTTCAAAGTTTAATTGATTGATTTCTTACACCAATCTTGTAATTTCAGATCCTTTAAGAAGTGGAGAACTATATCGGATATGTGAGCAAGAAAAGGCCAATATCAGAGCCGATGATAAAAAACACATCGGACCCATGCTGGACCAAACAAGAAAAATATTGGATCAATTTTACGATCCTTTTAACGTGGAACTAGCAGACCTTCTCAATGATGATCGGTTTTTGTGGAGATGATACTGAACATAAAATACTTATTATTGATGAATACACGTCTATAACTCTTAACGAGAACCACAGACGAGTGGGCTTGAGATGGGATTGAAATGTTATATAAAGTTGCTTTTTCAAGAATTTAAAACCCAATTGTAATGAATTTAGGGGTTGTGCAATCTTTCTTTCTTTTCTTTCTTTCTTTCTTTCTTTCTTTCTTTCTTTCTTTCTTTCTTTCTTTCTTTCTTTCTTTCTTTCTTTCTTTCTTTCTTTCTTTCTTTCTTTCTTTCTTTCTTTCTTTCTTTCTTTCTTTCTTTCTTATCAGAGCTTTTTTCTACACCTTTCTTTTTTCCAAACTGTTCTTAATAATGTCTGCCACACTTTTGTGTGTGTTGTTTTTAAAGATGACTCTTTGCTGCTAAGTGGTTTATATGATGTGTAAAGTGTGAAGTAAAGTGTGTGAGGCTTCTTGTGGGTTTATGCTAGGATTCTTGAGTAATAATATATTATGTAACTCATACAAAGATTCTTATCATTTGATTGTCACTTACTATTGAACATTTTTTACTATTTATAGAAAAAAGACTATTGCACTCCGCGCCAGTGCAATAGTCCATTTTCCATTGCACTGGCGCGCAGTTACCATGGCAACGATGACATACGTGGGCGTATATATATTGCGAACGGTGACCGCCTCGACTCGCCAATTAAATAGGTGTGGATGTCGCTTCTAAAATAAATACAGTTTGTAACATTTTTGTAATTTATTTTGTTTTCCTGGCTGGTGATTTAAATTAAATGGAATATAAAGAATTTTATATGAGTTATATAAAATAAATATTGAATGTTTTTATTTGTTTAATGGAAAGAATATTGTCATTCAGTGAAATATGAACTGTTCCATTCAACGTTCAAAGCCTCGTTGAATGGAACAGTCCATATTTCACCTCATGAAAATATTCTTACCATTGTACTCATAAACATTCAATATTTTTATACTATAGGATAAGCCACTCGTTTGTGCAAATGCGCAATCAAGCGTGTGGGGGTATGTGTTGTGTAAGAGGTTGACTTGTGGAAGAGGTGATGCATATGTCTTCTATAAGAAACAATCTAAATGAATCCATTCTCTACATGCATCCCTAGTGGTTTATCTCAGACACCTGTTCAGTGGCGTAGCTGGGATTTTTTCCAGGGGGGGCAAGCCTGTATGGGGCGGGGGCCCAAATCCACCAAACAAAAATTTTGCCGCCACTTCCTCAAAAAGGTTGACCCAATTTTTTTTTTCGGTGGTTTGAGAAAGTGAAGAGCAAAAAAAAAAGAAAAGAAAAAGGAATACAAGGGATAGCCACTTCATTTTGATATAATATAGTTCTATTTAACAAAATTTTTAAATTGTTCAAATTCTATCCACACTAGGGGCTAGGGGCGGGGCCCAAATTGGCATTGCCAGGGGGCACTGCCCCCCCCCCCCCCCGGGCAGCTACGCCACTGCACCTGTTGGATAGATCAGGGAGGCCACGTGACATATGACACGATATTTCCGAAAAATTCGAAGTAACCTTGAGGCCACAGAAATTGTGTTGGGTTTTTTCTTGTGCTGTCCGTATCGTACTATAAATTACTCACTGGCGGCGCAAAATTGCAGCAAAAAGGGAAACAGGGGGACAAGAGTTATGACTGGGGGCATTTGCCCCCCCCCCACCCCCCCTGCATGCCCCCGTGGCGCCGCCACTGAAATCACTACGCTTTATTATTATTATTCTATGCAACTGATTGACATATTGGAAATGTGATGTTATTAAAGGCCCATTCAGTGATTTGCTCATCCGGACGATCGTAAGATTTTGGTACCTTTGAAATTGGCATAGATGTGCTAACATAGCCTGCTAGTGGTTCGGTCGAAAGCCGTGTATTTTAGACAAAATAAAGCATTTGCATGATTCTGGACTTTTGATACTGACAGTACAAAAGTCCGACTCGAGATCGAAAGAAGCTCACTCTCCACCGTACCATGCGCGTTGCGTATTGTTTCTACTACTTATTACATCAGTAGCTACTATTTTAAACAAAATACACAATTTTAACTGTTTTTCATATTTGAATTGACCGTTAGTTTGCCTCGGTGACCTTTAATTGCTTATTTTGTTTTCTACTACAAAATTAAGCGTCTGTCTTAAATCAATTTAGACTCTACTTCCCCGTGTTAGAAACACTGGACTAGGAAGTTTTTCCAGTCGATTGGTGGCGCACTGTACGAAAATCTCGATTTTCTCGAGTCGATCTGAGTTGAAGTAGAAAATTTCTAAAGCTTCTGTTTTTTGACTAATTTGTCGATGCATTCAGGGAAAAGTGGTTTAATGAAATTCTGTAGACTTATTCTTTATTTCTAAGCAACTCTGACAAATTTCCATTTTTTAAATGTTCCTGTGAAATCACTGAAAGGGCCTTTAAGAGATCATATGGCAACGTTTGCACAGTATTTTGTTGTTGGATATGCGAGCACATCAGACATATCGAATTACATTATGAATACGAGGAATGTCCTGATGATGTCAAATAATTTAAATTTTATGAAATTGGTGATATTTGTTTCAAATTATTAAAATTGAAATTTTGATATTTTTGATATTTAACAGTCCTCGAAGTAAACTTTATAAATCTAGGATATGTACTTTAAGTGTATGTAGCTAAGAGGAAAAGCCATCCATCATTGACAATGTGGACTTTTTGTATTGAAGATATACATTTTTTTTCCAAAAAAATATCTACAATGTTTTGGTCTTCTGGTAGGATGTCTCGTTATCTAGGTAACAAAACAAGTACCATTGACCTTTTTTGCTGTGTTAGGTGCTACAAACCTATCCGTATTTGAATTGGTTTATAAAAAAGAGCAATTTGATGTTTTTGACCCCCATAGAGCCAAAAAACGTGGCCTGTGACCTTTTTGGTTATGACTCAAGAACCGTACGTCCTTGATAGGTCAAACTATACATTTTCTGAACCCTTGAGACTAGAGGAATGGAATGTTAACACAATTTGAGCAAGTTTGAAATTTGACCCTGTGTAAAGTTCGATGACCTTTTCCCGACAAAAGCTAATGCGTTTCAATTGCTATCAGGCTGTTTTGTGTAGCCCATGATGTCAACGACCTATAGTAAAAGTACAGCTTTGCCCCCCCCCCCCCCCCCCCGACTCACACACTATATAGCAGAATCTCCCACAATAGAGCATATATTCAGGTAACCATATGAAATTAGTTCCTGTTTGACTGCAAACGCGAACTCACTCAGGAGGCACGGGGAAATCAGAAGAGGTTTAGGTAAATATAATGAACCGTTTTATTTATCATCGTTTTACAAATCATCCATAAGATGAGGTATTTTTTATCGTAACAAGCAAAATACAAGACAATTTCCATAAACTAGGCAGAACTCGGAACTGAAAGCAGAGGCATACCTCGTATTGGTACGGGAAATTGTTCTTATTACCACAAAAAAAAATCATTATCGCTCTGATCTTTTACCTAAACACATTTTGAGCTTTGGGTTAGAGTTCATAGAACAAACGTTAAAGGTTTAGTAGATTAGGTCAACCAGGCACTGTCTCCTAATATTATTTACGTTTTGTAAATACCGGTGGGTAAAAACATTGATTTACCCAATTAATAAATAGTACTTTAAACAATCTACTCTTTGGTCAATCTATCTAATATGACGGTGACTTTTGAGATATCTACGCATCACATTTATACATCTTCCTGATAATGTACGTCAATAACTCTTTGGGCATGGCCAAAGATGCTCTTAGACTAGACCTTAACAAACAAAATGGCGGAATATGTATCTTAAGTCGGACAATGGCGTGACCTGGGGTCCCGACAATGCCCTTATGAACTCTCACCCTCCGGATAGAGGCGGAAAGGTTAAAGGTCAACCTTATAGTAATGAATGCTGATTTATTCTTTTTTGTTTCGTTTACTCTATAAATACCATGTAAGTTACAATTCAATATATTTGGTTGTTACCCAAACATTGTAGTCATTAATTATGTCTGAAATAATTTGAAATGTACCTTTTTTGTTTTAGCCTTAAATTGCTTTAATATTAAATGAATTAGGCAGTATAATAGTAACAGAAGCCAAGTTTATGATCATTATCACGCCCAAAATTATGTGGAGTAGATCCAAAGAAAAAATTGGGTGGTTTGAAGAGATCGTCTTCACCATCCCAGTGGAACCATTCCTCTGCCAATTTCATGCCATTCACTTGCTGGCATCCATCTTTATTCTTCTGGAAGAGATAGAAAGGATCATCTGTGGGAAGGTCGATTGGTGTGGTATACGAACCATCATCTCGGCAACAGAAATAAATGAGCGTGTCTTTGTCATACACTCCTTCGGGTACCTCGCCATGGACTTCATTTGAATTCAACAGTTCTTCATCGTCCCATACTACGTGGCCTTCGTTCAAGCCTGTAAGAATAGGACATAGAATAATGAGTTGGCCTATGTTATATGTTACGAAATGAGGTACATTCTAGCGGTACCTCTTTTCTTATCATAAATAATGTACAGCTTGTCTTGAGCCACTGAAATTCCAGTGTAGTAACTGGATTCCTTGCCCCTATAATATATTTTTTGTTACCAGTGTGTTATTATTTTTTGAGAAATATGCAAAAATAGTCATAAATTTATCAAGGGATGTAGTACCACCTTAATGCATGTAAATGACTAATTAAATCACGAAAAATAACGAAGTCTTAGATTCACCATTAGTCATGTAATTTCTTATTCTTTACCAATGATGCAAATTAATGTGAAATGCTATTACTGCATTTCAGCATTATTTTTCTTGAATAACAAAGTTATCTTTTATGACTAATCTTTAGTCGAATTAGACCTGGTTTTGATTAATTAAATTTTAACAGTATTGATAAACACTGATAATGGTGTTTAAAACAATCAATTGTGTGACAAGGACACTGGAAGGAATGTTGTCCACGGACTTTTGACAGGACCATTACCAGTATATATGACATAAGCAAGAGGTTTTCATTTTTAATACTGCTCCCTACAGGGAATTCATCGTCTTTCCATCAAGGTTACGCAACAGTTGGTCGTACAGGATATTATAAGACAAGTTGAGAGCAGTTTCATGATGTGACGTTGTTCAGTCCAGCTTTCCAGGAAGTGACATGTATAATTGAAGAGCGAATTAAAAAGACTAGTTTGCGTCTGACAGCAGGGCAAAGGCGCGGCGCGATTTGTTGCTGACCTGCGCAGTACGGCATTTTTGGTCTGGTTGACAGAACATCATACGCAAACTAATTCGGTCTTCAATTATACCAGGTGTAATTAGTTTTTCAAATGTTGACAACAAGACGTGATATCTTACCGGGTGGACAAGTTGCACCTTTCTTGTAAACACAATATTCACCAGCAGGGAACACATATTCATTCTCATCCTCGTAATAATTCACCTTGTTGCAGAAATTCAACTGTATCATATTCCAAGTGAACGGTCCTTTCAGATGAATGTTTCGAGACCAGTCATTGGATGGTAAGATATCCTCGGTGTCTTGGATACGGTAGCCGATTTTCCAATAAAATGGAGTACCGGGACATGAAAGGGTGTTGTCAACCATTGGTAATGCGTAGGTACCAACAGGCCACTTAACTGAAGACGCTTGGTTTACTGGATCTGCCAAAAGAATGAGTCCATATTGTTAACGTAAACTTGGATTGTATTGAAAAGGCATATGTGATGCGATCAAGCAAAATCAGTCAGAACTCGGAAATAATGATTTTGATATCATGAGCCTAACAAAGAAAATATTTCCTTTTGTTTCCTGTTGTTTTGGAAATTCTTTAATTACTCATATCTTTGGAACTGGTTGTTCCATTTCAATGGGGTTTTCTGCAAAATACAGCTTTGTAAATTGATGCTTGATCGCATCACATGTAGGAAGACAAAGACACGCAGTCATAATTTTCCTCAACACCCAAATTACAGAGCAGAAATCAACGTGTGCTCCCGTCGTAAGGAGCAGTCCCGGGGGAGCAGTAACGTTTGTGTGCTTTTTGTCGTCATTTGCGATGCTAAAAGCAGTGGTAATTACCGCAGTGTTCCATTGAAAATAATGCTAATCATTTGAGAGAAAAACGAAAAAACAAAAACAGCATGTGGCTAATGGAAATTTATTACATTATATTAAATGATCACTATAATATAGTGATGATCATTAGCCTTTTAGAGCCAAGTTATGATCAATTAAATCTGGTTAACCAGAAAAAATTCAGCTGGGTGATGATCTAGAATCGTCCGAGGTCAATCGGTTATGTACAGGGCTTGCAATAATTGTGACCTGCTACCACAAAATGAGCGTCAAGTCGCGAGTTGGTAGTTTCGAGACGGAACACAAAGGCTATTTTAGGGGCCTGGACTCGTACGCATCTGGTCTAATGGTAAATCCGGCCCTAAGTTTGAAATAGCTCAATGGTAGGCCTAAAAGACTAAATCGGCCAATTTTGTGTCGATACTGAAAATGTTCGGTTGGGGCATGCAATACAAGAAACATGTCGGACACAGCCTTCTTGACCACCTTTTTCGACTTCTTTTTGGGTTGGCCCTTTTATTGTTTTATTTGTTTTAGTCAATATACTGCTCATATAGGTGCTTTTGTGCAATTAGCATTTCAAAAGATTTCTATTTCTTTGTCAAGAAGTCAAGTATATTGTCGAATATATTGATAATAATCGTATGGCACTACATATCGTAGGCCTATGGATTCCCTTTTTCTTTCCCTTCTCTCCCCCCCTCTTTTTCCTTTCAGGCTCTCCCTCCTTTCTCTTTTTTCGCTGCACTAGGGGGCGGGGGCCCAAATAGACATTTTTTGCCAGGCTTATTGATAATAATCGTATGGTATTGCATATCGTATGAATTCCCCATCTCTTTTCCCTCCTCTCCTCTCTCCCCCTCTCTTTCCCTCCTCTCCCCTCTCTCCCCTCTCTTTTTACTCTCTCTCTCCTTTTCCTCTTTTTTCCTTGCGCTAGGGGCGGGGCCCAAATAGCGCTAGGGGACAGGGGCCCAAATAGGCAATTTTTGCCGGGGGGAATTTGCCCCCCCCCCCCCTGCCCCCCGGCAGCTACGCCACTGTCGAGACGCCCAGACTACTGCGTGGTGTTCCTTGTTTGCCTCGCACCTGTTCAAGCCAGTAGTATGTCTGTATGTCCTTTCGTGAATGGGGGAACATTGCCATTCACGAAGGACATACTGCTAGCTTGTAGTCAGGTGGACGGCAAACAAAGAACATCAACTGTGTCAACAAGGATGTCTCGAAACTACCAACTTGCGACTTTACACTCATTTCGTGGTAGCAGGTCACAATTGTCAGGCATTTCGAAGTTGCTTTTAGCTACCCATCCCCTATCCCATCCCTATCTGTTCTGCTGTGTTTATTTGACATTTTGTTGTGTTTTTATGATGGCTATGAATATATAGTACATTAAGGGCTGGGGTATGAACGTATGGACAGTATTTATTGTGAGACATTAGAGCACATCAGACATATCGAATTGCATTCTGAATACGAAGCATGACCTTCTGATATCAAATAATTTTGATTTTTTGAAATTCGCAATGTATTACACATTTTATGGCAAATCATTAAAAATTGATATTTTGATATTTAACAGTACTCGAAGTAAACTTTATAAATCTGATGATTTATACTTAACGTAACGTAGGTGGGATGAAAAGCCGACGATCAATTGAAAATTTTGACTTTTCGTATTGAAGATATGGATTTTTTTCCCCCCAAAACACCAAAAAAAATTAGGTCTTTTGGGAAAAAAAATCCATATCTTCAATATGAAAGGTCAAAATTTTCAATTGATCGTCGGCTTTTCCTCCCAGCTACATACACTTTAAGAATATATCATATTTTTATAATTTGTCATAAAATTTGTATTATATCGTGATTTTCAAAAATGAAAATTATTTGATATCAGAAAGACATGCTTCGTATTCAGAATGCAATTCGATACGTCTGAGGTGCTCTCATGTTCCATAAAAAATACTGTCGAAACGCCATAAACGCTCATTCCAGTTCCCTTAATGGTAGCTTCTAAATGATATAGCCCCAGCGCTTAATTCTTAAACTAAACTAATATGGATCTCTCCCTTTTTTCAGAAAAGTCTTACACAGAAATCACAAATGAAAGTCAGAACTAAAAATTTAACATTCACAATCACATTGGAGCATGTAGAGGGCATGGTGGTATATCGGTACGGGCTCCGAATCGTAATCAGAGGGTTGCGTGTTCGAACCCCTGCAGTGGTGGTTTCGTCGTTGCCCTTATAAACTAGACCCGTGACCTGCATTGTCTCATATATTGGAATTTTTAAATTGCAGTATAGCATTTAAAAGGGGGATATCTTACCGTTGTTGCCATCTTGGCGTGCTAGAGAGTTCGCCGAAACAGATGCAACGGCAATCACCAACAAAGGAAACGTCAGCAACATGGTGTACTGTAAAATAAAACTATAAAACACACAATGGTTTAATATAACATTTAAACAAACCATTGTGTGTTAAACTGGTACTGTTTTTGCTTACTATCTACGACTCTACAATGTTAATACATTATTGTATCCGACCTTAAATTGTTAACATAACAAGAACTTCTTATATAAATTATAATTTTGTTTACGAACACATGATAAAATATATTTGTTATACAGAAGTTAGATTGATTTTAGGTATTAAATCAAATATAAATATGGACATCAAATTAGTAAACTTAACAATAGGAGAAACGCAATTTGAATTATTTAAAACAATATGGAACATACACACTAGGAAATAATTTAATCGATGTCAGTGTTTTCTCATAGAGTGAGAGATATTACTTACATGCGATGACGACAGATGCAATCTTCTTGTGAACAACATATCAAAAGCAACCAACACTTTCCAACGCAATTATATCGTGTCACTGATAACACAGTATCTACCAACGAGTGTATTAATAGCACTTTCGATGTCGATATTATTTGTTTATAGATAAGAGGAAAACAGATGATAATGAAGCCTTTTTAAAAATGTGAATTTTGTTCTGAATACAATGTTATCATATTGGATAACATTGTTTGCTGTATTTTTTAAGTCACGAATATACCATGCGAAAAAACATGAGCAAGTCGTCGAGGGTACACATTTATTTGTTACTTTTAAATGTTGACCTTGGCCTATAATAATGAAAATAAAGTCAATTTTGTAACACGAACTACAAGCTTGTGTATCAAACGTCATCATATTTGCTACTAATATAAGTCTTTACCCCGGAGAGGGCGGTCACTCCCATTCATTAGAGAATGAATTTGGAGAAAACCTTCTGAGTACAAACACTCGCTGAGCAGCAAGACCTTCCCTCTAAGCTTTTAATCCGATAAGCTGATTATCTATTTGTTTTCATGAATTGGAAGACATTCTTTGATGTATTACTGAGCTTAATCATCTGTAATTACTGGAGCGTGAGTCACCCAGGCTGGTGGCTCAGCATAGTATTTTATTAACAGAAGGTTTTCTCCAAATTCGTTTCCTAATGTGTGGCATGTACATCATTCGCGATAATCAACTTTTGAAAAGCACCCTAAACAAGGATTTAACCCTTGGCTAAAATGATACCCTAAACAGGTAACACGCGCCTGTTTTCACACCCTAAACAGGGATTTTATTCCTTGCATCAAATTTCATACCCTAAATTTCATTTCAGCGTATTAGCAATTGCAAATTTGCTACCCATTTTTCCCCCAATTTTTCATGTTTTTGACACCCTAAACACGATACGCGCGTATCGTGCCTACCCACGAAAAACTACCCTTTTACGCGTTTTTATTATCGCGGATGACGTACAGTACAGGCCACAATGGGAGAGACCCGGGTCTTTACCCATTGCCCATGACTCAGTTCAAGTAACCATACGGGGATATGACGCAAACAATGGGTAGCTTTCTCGGCCTTTTGGTATAATAAGGTGGTATTACACCCCCTGATAATTTTTTTCAAAAAATAACTACACACTGGTAACAAAAGTTATGTATAATATAGGGGCAAGGAATCCTTTTGTTACCAGTGTGTTATTATCTTCAAAAACAGTCACAAATTTATCAAGTGGTAGTACCACCCTAATGTCCCACTTTTCTAGGCCAATTTTTTTATATGGATTGGTCCTTTTTGTCAAATTTTTTCAGTAAAATCGCCCACTTTTGCCTCACTGTCAGCCAAAATTTAGAAAATTTCCCACAAATTTGGCAACATGTTGTTAAAACAGACACAATCTGTGTTAAAAATTTGCTGAAAATGTGACTTTTGGTTTATCGATGGGTCCAAATTTCGTGAAAAATTGGTATATTGATGGGACAGTTTTCAAATTCTCAGCGGCACACCCCTTCCCAAACAAAACTTGAGTACCGAATCCAATGCAACCAAAATAAGAACAATGTCTACTTAAAGCCATATTATAACATTTTCAAACAAAATAGATTAGCATTTCTTTGCCATAAAATGTTAGCTTTTACTGTCAGATATATCCCCTTTTATTTTTGAGTCGAACAACTACGGCAAAGCAAAGAAAATTGGAATTTACTACCAGCGCACATGTCGCCAATACGTACCATTCCTTCGGTCATGTTGTGGTACGACCCTTTGTTGTGTATATCAACGCCCGCACGCCGTGTACGTACTGTGTGTTATTAACATCGTGTATGCGTTCGACTAATAATTCCATCGTAATAATACAGCGCCGGATCCGGCGTTTTATTCAAAATCTCTAATTTTGACAAAACTACAGCACCTAGAGTCTTGATTTTTGCAGGGTATATTGGTTTAATAAAGTACAATTTAATCGTGTAAAAAAAAGGAATTTTAAAAATTCCGTGAGGGCGTCTTCCTCAGCAAATGTTATAATATGGCTTTAATATAACTATGACGCAGTGGCGTAGCGTCATGGGGACACGAGGGGCACGTAACCCTATGTATGTTTGCTTTCCTGGCTTATCATTTTATCAAATCAAAATGTAAATTAAAAATGGTGTGCACAAATGCATATATAGGCCCACTTACATATTATCAGGTGGTGTAGGAAGCGATATCGCCAATTTTGAGGTCGTCATTGGATTAACACATAATCATGAAATCTTCACAAACAATTCTAAATTTGTTATGTGGTGTCAAAGCAAAATTATCTTACTCTAAAACCGTCGGGGTACGACAGTGTACCACACTGCAAGTATGTTAATTTTCCATTTGTAATTACTAACCGTGTATTTTGAATGGGGCTGTCAGCCCTGTATCTTCGCCAGCCTCGTACGTCACGTGTTGCGCTTCCTACGCCGCCTGCATATTATTATCGAATTATACAGTAGATGTTCATATTCCTTATAATTTTAAAAGGGTTTTTTTTCCTTCTTTTTTAAATGACGGTCGACCTTAACCATCAGAGTAAGATAGATGGTAAGTTAAATTGTTATTGCTAACATGAGCGCAAAGATGGATCTACGATTAGCTGAAGCCATTCATGTCATTTGAATAATGTAAGCCTCTTTTTGACGGTCGGCCTTACCATAAGGTAGCAGGTTGGTACGCTACCTTTAAGAGTA
The DNA here is from genome assembly GCF_039555335.1 of Amphiura filiformis. Classification (NCBI taxonomy): domain Eukaryota; kingdom Metazoa; phylum Echinodermata; class Ophiuroidea; order Amphilepidida; family Amphiuridae; genus Amphiura; species Amphiura filiformis. The sequence goes on along the minus strand of NC_092633.1, from coordinate 36,808,479 downwards.
GGATGCGCGTTTCACTGTTTAGAACAATATAACCCGGCTTTAACCGGGCGGAACCGGCGGTCGACCACTGGTCGATTTTTGATTTCATCCCTTGAGGATTGTCAATTGTTTAGTATGCTTGATAAAAATCCTTGGTGGTGGCACAAGCTCAAAGAAACTCATTACTTAAAGGCCCATTCAGTGATTTGCTCATTCGAAGGATCGTAAAAATTATCAAAATTCAGATTTTGGCACCTTTCTTAGTGTCATGGTTGTGCTAACATAGCCTGCTAGTCCACCTGCTCCTCACGTATGTACATGGAAAACACTGTGACAATACGTAGTGTATTGTCTCGGTGAAGACCGTGCTTGGAAGAGTATGCTGTATGCTAGCATACGTATGGTCACGGTGTATACCGTTGTCAAAATACCACGTACTTTAGTACAGTAATAACGCCCTCTGTTGGTCATAATTACGTATTTTCAACGTAGTGAAGAAATATTTGAGGTAATATGCGACCCCATAGAATATAAAAAGCAGAATATTGGTATGTTAAAAATCAAAATGAGGTATGGGGCTGGGGGCTGGGTGCATGGCTACGGGGCGTTATCTCAAAAGACAATATTGCTAAGACAATATTGTTCAAGGTTGCGCCGCAGGCTTATAAAGAAACAATGTTGCTCCAAAAACAATAGCAAACAAGCTTAAACTATAAATTAGCCCCCGATAGAGGGCAGGACCTGAAGAATGAGGGAAATTTAGTAAAAAAAATGTGAAAGTAGGCCTATGAAATGGGTGACGAGCTGTCCGTAAATATAACAGAATTTTCGTTATCAGTTCGTCATCCTTAAGGTTACTCTTGCTTTCTTGCCCTGCGGAGCCCTTATATCGGGGTCCCACTTGGAGTGTTTGGTCATCGTATGGGAGTCTCCGGCCTCGGGCCTGCCAGCCCTGCGGCCTTGATGTTTTTGGTTGATACTGGGCCCCAGCATCAACAAACAACAATAAGTAGCCTTAAAGGTGACGGGCTGTCTCTAGTTTAAAAAAAAATAACCTCAATGTTAAAACCTTGAGTAACCTTAATGTAACGACCTTGAAATGTAACTTCTAAAAATACTAGTTTTTATATTCTATAGTGTTATATTAGGGCTGGGCAAGTAACCATCATTTTTTGAATTCATGTGTAGAATCCAAATATCGGGTTCCTTTTGTCATCAGTTGATCCCTTAGGTTGGTTCTGTGGCAAAATTCAAAATGGCCGCCAATATGAGCATTTTTACACAAAATGGATGTATCATTAGCCTATAACATCACACTATACCATTTTTTCATGTTGTATAGGCCTCTCAAGGTAAATTAATCATACAGGTAATGATATTATTCACCAGAGTATTCACAGTGTTTTAACTGATCCTTAAAAATTCAAAATGGCCGCCAAAATGATCATCTTTACACAAAATGGATGCATTATTAGCCTATAACATCACACTAAACTATTTTTTTCGTGTTATATAGGCCTCTCAAGGTAAATTAATCATACAGTTAATGATATTATTCATCAGAGTATTCACAGTGTTTTAACTGATCCTTAAAAATTCAAAATGGCTGCCAAAATGACATTTTTCTTAATGTTCAAACAAATTTGATGACTAGTATTCCCTTTAGAAGACAATCAAAATGGAATAACCAACCGATGTATTTCTTCTACACCACTTTATTACATATATAGTACATTGTATATGGCTGATACATTCAAGTAATAATATCATGATAAGCAATGCCAAAATCAAAAGCAAAATGGCGGCCAAAATGTGGATTTTTTTGACAGAGAGACCGTGGACAATTTCTTGGATTGTTTGTTCCTTATTCGATTCTGCAAGTGAGGGGGTTAATGTCCACCACTCTCTGACCCCATCTGCCTACAGCTAACACAGCCTGTGGACAATATGAAACAGAAACATGGTATGTTGCCAAGAGCACTTACTCGACAAGAAAGATAATGTAGTTACTGTAGGACTAGCTGACACAACAAAAGCTGCTGGACACAAAATGTATGATAAGGCTGAACATATAACAATTGATGGACCTAGTGGGAAAGACGGACAATGACGACTGGGTATGTGGAGAATATTTCCCATTCATTAAAAGATGGTGCTGCAGCATACGAGTTTAAATTGCGCTGCCTTGCTATTTTAGCCAATTCTTCTGTGGATGGAATAAAACATCATGTTGACTTCTGGATTTCAGACAGAGCTGCTGACTGTGCTACATTACTAGATAATCTGGGAATCAATTCAAAAATAAGATAATCAAATGCTGTGCTCACATTGTATTAGGCATTGATCATACTTGTAACAAGGTGTTCAGAGACATAGAACAGAAGATACCCCGGGGAGAAGATAGGTGTTCAGAAACTGCTGCAAGTCTCGGCTGGGGAGAGGGTTTTCACCTCTCCCAGTAGCCAAACTGCTGTCCCCTAGCCATGCCGGTCATTCTATTTCCCTATATAATGAATACACAGCGTGGATGGAGGTACATGGAAGAGAACATCAAGGTTTCGAGGGCTTTGTGGCCAATCTATTCTGTAGAATAGCGGAAATTGCCCAAGAGTACTTGCGTCAACGTCAGTTTATTTTAGACTTCTTTGAAGCAGCAGTAGACATTCACTGTGTACAAAACAATTGGTTCCGGTGTTGCTCAGAAGTGTAAAAGATGCTGGGAGATATCATCATATTCCCCCCCCCCCCTAATGCACTGGTTAGGGATAGACAAGCGAGAAGAGTCCACTTATGAAAGGACATGGAACGGAGTCCGTCAATTCTTTACAGCGAAGATACCAGAGCTGAAACGGAGAATGGAAGAGTGTGCTACTGCAAACAGTGGGAAAGACAGGCTGTACGCCGCAGTGTTAGACGAGGTGATAACAGCAATAGATAGACAACTTTCTGAAATGTCTTTCTTTAATTTGGCAAAGATAGCCCAATTGATGAATCTAAACAAACCTATGCCCCTCTCACAAATCTGAGTTGTAAGAGCGATTTTGCTAAACTGGACAACCGGATCAATATCAGCGGAGGGTCTACCTCGGTAGAAACCCTTTCACGGAAGAACGTGATTTTGACCAACAGATTGCTCATGTCAATCCTTCGTTCACAGAGCAGTCGGCAGACGATAAGAGATAAAGATGGAGAGAAATTTCATACAAACTGTTAAAAACGCAAGCAGACTATCCGGCTTAAGGAAAGCGGAATTAAAGAAGAAGAAGAAGTCAGTGAAAGTCATGAAACTGCCTGAAACATGTAAAGAACACACTGGGCCTGTCACACCAAATAGTATGGATATTCTAGATAGCCTGAATTAGAAGCAGCTTCTTGCTGAGTTATGTCATCTTCATGCAACAATAGCTCCAGATATGGTGACGGAAGATTCAAAATGGAGAAGTTTTCTCTTGATCAGCTGCGAACATCTATCAAGAATGCTGTGCAGCCAGTGGAAGACATTACATTGACAGTTCTCTTATGAATGCAATACAAATGGAATAAAAATTTGAATTAATGATAAATTGTGATTTTGGCAGCCATTTTGAATAACCTTTAGGTTGAAAAAACAAAGACAGCTTTACTGAATATTACTTATGTAAGTTGTATTTAATAGTTTGTAGTTTTAAAGGCCCAAAATCATATGAACTATTACGGTAACGACAATTACAATGATCATTTACACAGGAAAGTGGTGATTTGGTCAATTTGGCGGCCATTTTGAATATTTATTGCATCAAACAGACCAATATTAATAGATATGTAATTAATAATGGTACCTTTTAATTTAAAGACTCACATTACATAGAAAAACAGAGTTTAGATGAGGTTATGACAACAATATTGGTCATTTGGACATAAAAATGTGTATTTTGGCGGCCATTTTGAATTTTGCCATAGAACCAACCCCAGGAGTCATCTGACAGCAAAAATAACAACATTTTTGGATTCTACGTCAAATTTCGCCATAGAAACCACATGAATTGCTTGTATTTTAATGAAAAAGTTTATACTTGCCCAGCCCTAGTTATAATACCTAAAATATTTTTTCACTACGTTGAAAATACGTTTTAAAGTGAATTATGACCAACAGAGGGCGCTGTTACTGTACTAAAGTACGTGGTATTTTGACAACGGGATACACCGTGACCATACGTATGCTAGCATACAGCATACTCTTCCAAGCACGGTCTTCACCGTGACAATACACTACGTATTGTCACAGTGTTTTCCATGTACAATATGTGTGTATTGGGTCGCTAGTGGCTAAGCCAAAAGCCGTGTAATAAAGACAAAATGAGACATTTTACACGAGTCTGTAAGTTATCTACATAAGTAGAGAAATTAGCTACATGTATTTCAATGGGGCTTCAACTTTGTCAATAATGCCGTTTCCTTGTTTGTTTTTTGCCAAATTTTTCATTTCAGTAATATCCTTCACTTTTAAGTAATTTATACAAAATCTTAATTTTTTACACTTTTGCTGGGATCACTGAATGGGACTTTAAGTAATACGCAACCTGAACGCCGAAAATTAACGATTAAATTGACTCCGAGAAGAGCGATGGGTTTTGATGGTGCTTGGCATGGCATTTTGCGTAAGGTAATCTCTGAAGCTCCGTGTTAACCGTATTTAATGCATCGCTCAATTTTCGTCCGCAGTACAAAAATTTAAGACAGCGAATATGTTCAAATGAAAACGGACAGTGTTTTATTATTTTATTCCATATCATTGTTTCATGATCAAAGTGTAAAGTATCGTTACAAAACTGAATTCAAAATGTGAATATGTAAACTCCTAAACAAAAGTTTGGAAAGTTTTTTCAAGCATCTATATATATCTCAAATTATTTGTGACAAGTTCATAATTATAATGTTGCATATCAATAGATAGCTACTTTATTCCCTTTACAATGACACCACATTAATTGACACAATCACCTTTTTCACTGCGGTTATTCTGTGCTCAAACAACCATACGCATCCACACCAGCCAGGCATCCCCTCCTCGTGCGGCTCACTAGCCTGGTTAAACATTGCTTTTGCATGACATTCCATTCTTCAACCAGGATTCGTCGCATCAAACGTTTGGTCATTCAAAGTGGTTGCATTGGCTACTCTGGCAAGCATAGCACGACCAAGCTGGTCCCACAAGTGTTCAATCGGGTTGAGGTCTGGGCTGAATCGGCTGATGGCAGGACATTCCATTCTCTCTACTCCCATTTTCTGTAGGTAGTCGTTGACTACCCTGGCTCTTTGGGGGCGAGTGTGGTCATCTTGGAGGATTGGATTATGTCCCAGATTATGAATATATGGGATTGCAGCTATATAGCTTGAAAAAACTTTCCAAACTTTTGTTGATGAGTTTATAATATCACACATAGCGATATAACTAAAATATAGAAAGTGATTTCTACGCTACTGAAGAGATTATACCGTTTGGGTGACATTACGGTTGGTGGTGGTGACTACTATTCTAAAGTTGATATTGATATCAAACTTGCACATTTCATCATTAGAGGTTGAAGCCCTGTAATTTCAGGCTTTAAATCAGTGCTGTATTCATGGTGGTGGGTCATGCCAATCTTTCAGTCCTATTGTTACAGTTGTCAAACTATATTTGTTAAGCTATTGGATTTTCTGACTGACTAGGGCCATCAACAATAGAGCAGTGACTAGCTTACATGGCATAATGTGCGCCTATTACATCCTGTATTGTGTGTGTGGGCTCAGAAAATAATACCCTCTGGTATTTTGGCTTATTTAATTGTAGATTGGATAACAAGTCCCAAATCAAATAGACTACACAAGCTTAATGGATATAGATATAGGAGAACTTTTAAATCATGAGTATGTCTCATAGTCTGATTTAAAGCTTGATATTACATGGCCTCAACCTTAAAATGATTATCTTCACATATTTAGTGATTTAAATATTTCATATTTAGAGCGATTTACCTCTGAAAGTCAAGTTAGTACAATATGGTAAAATTAAGAATGTGTCATTTGTATTCATGAAGTTAATTTTATTCTCAAGTTAAAAATTTCTAGCAACATTTATTATTCACAAGGCCTATAGCATCCGGGCTGCCGAATCCCTTTCTCTTCACTCCAGGAGCCGTTGGTAGTTTAAGAGCTTCAGTAGGTGTCAGACCTTCTTCCAACTTTATTGCTACAGCACCTATGTAATAAACGAAGATAGAATATCCCTGTAAAACATGTTGCAAACTGATACATTGTTTGACATGGGGTAGCCCGTAACGTAGCCCAAAGAAGTTACACAGGGAGAATCCGGAGTTCTAGACTCCGCCATGTTGGGATGTTGGCATGTCTGTTGGTCTGGTCAGGACAAAACAAAAGTAATGTGCCATTGTTTTCGGAAGCCTCACTGTTACTAAAATACGGTATGACATAATCACATATACATACATACATACCTACCTCTCAACCGCCCCCCACACGTCATCATCCCTATATCTTCGTGTTAAAATTGCCGTGATAGTACGATGAATCCTCACGTTTTTCAACAACTACGCATGGTGATTGTATTCGAGATAGGCCGTGCAACTCAGGCTAAGCATACAATTTGAGATTTTGAGCGCCTGCCACACTGTTTCTATTCTATGTTTTACGATTTTCGCATGATCAATATATGGCTGGCCGTAACCGCCACAACGTGGAGCTGCTACGCGTAGCTTACTTTTCGCTTCGCGGAGCTAAATTGACCAATCATGTTAGATCTTTTCATTACGCGGAGCCAGTGGATGCATCCTCGTTCCAGAGAGAGAAAACTCTTGCCAAAATTAATGTTTACTATAGGGATTTTAAATGAATCGATTGTAAATAAACCACGACCAGTTGTACAGGATCAATACCATTGTTTGATTAGTGTATAATCAATGTTACCTTGCATGCATGTGTCATGTGTGTGGCGTGTTTGTTTGTTTGTTTGTCTACTGTGTCAGGCCAGGATCACTGACACCCACGGTACTGATACTCTCATACTATCACGGTGATCATATTGTTGAATGTTGTTGACTTAAAAATAATCATGATGCAGTCATGTCTACAGTAGAACTCACCACGACCTTTGAAGGACTTAAACCCTATTAAAAGCTATTAAACCAAGATAACACTCAATGAAAACGGCTCAACTATGTTACATCAGATCTTCTCTGGTTAAATACACACTGCACTTGTGTCTGTTTTACCTGTGCAATGAGCAATGAGCTGGTATTATAGGTTCAGTTGGGCGAACGATTATAAAGCGAACGCATGGTAACAATACTGTGGGCTTTTGTTTACGAAATGAGACAATAGTCTGCTTATTGTTAACCAGCGTTCTTGAAAATGAGAAGCTTAATGACTTAACACGGTTTAGAAATAATTTCTTCATATTTTTTGGTACAAAAGTACCAATATTTCCAAACACCTAAATTAGCTAAAAATTTAGGACATGTTACAAAACTATATTTTCTAGAATTTCAGAGAATACTTTAAATATTGGTCGGTTATTTTTTACACAGTAGTGACGTCAACTAGGCAATGGCCTATACTTCTAACATACACTATTTGTAGAGGTCACGCGTCAATGGTGAGCGCACTGAGTATTGTGTATAGGAAAACGGACAGTAACTACAGTATGTATGGCCTACTACTAGTATATAAAGTAAATCCGAACTGGTTTGCAGTTTGCTGAAGGTCGAATTCCGCAGGACACCGCGCAAGTTATACAAATTAGCTCCCGGCGATACACTGCAGATCGCAGAACTGTGTGCATAGTTTACCACCACTCTGCCTAGCTATATAGTTATGTACAATACTGTATGAGTTTCTTATGAGTGCATGTCCATCTTAATCTCTCGCACTGAGTATTGTGTATAGGAAAACGGACAGTAACTACAGTATGTATGGCCTACTACTAGTATATAAAGTAAATCCGAACTGGTTTGCAGTTTGCTGAAGGTCGAATTCCGCAGGGACACCGCGCAAGTTATACAAATTAGCTCCCGGCGATACACTGCAGATCGCAGAACTGTGTGCATAGTTTACCACCACTCTGCCTAGCTATATAGTTATGTACAATACTGTATGAGTTTCTTATGAGTGCATGTCCATCTTAATAATAAGTCAGTTCGTACTTTTCATAAACTACTTTTTGAATCATAACTTTCGTGACCGAGGATATCTTGCAACTACGTGACGCTCGTCTGGCAAATTCTTAATGAATAAATTCGCTTCACGTAAAGAGTAAGTCGTACCGGTACTTAATTAGTCAGTTTTACCTCCGAGTAATGAAAAACTCTAACATGATCATGATTGGTCAATTTGGCTCCACGGAGCAAAAAGTCAGCTACGCGTATATCCAGCTCCACGTTGTGGCGGTTGCGGCCTACCATATCAGTATCCCATATGATATTTCTATTGCAAGAAAATTTTATTTGTTGTCAGGTTTTATCTTAAATACACTAACTGGAAATTAAATACACTAATTAGTGAGGACCGGTATTTTGCTGTGGATATGTTTAACTGCAATTTGCGGGTAAAAATTTGAAATCCTGAGTAAAAATTTTGATCATATTCAACTCTTTGAGAAAAAAATTATATAAAAGAATGCATGTAAAATCCAGCTGCAATACAATGTACATTATTGACACACTATCACCCTCTTTATCTACGGCAATAATAGAATATCGATTTCAATCGAATTGAATACGATGCTCAGTTTTGAGTTTGTATATAGTTGACTACTAAGCGACCTAAGCGATCGATTGCTAGCCAATCAGATAGAACTCCTTTTCTTGCGTTCGGTGAAATACCAGTCGCCCGTCGCTCACCAACGGAGTATTAAATTTATATTTATCGAATAGGAAGTCGACACTGTGCCCCCCCCCCCCACACACACACACACACCTAACCCGCCCCCATACATTCTGCCCATTTGTTCTCACCTGCTGCGTGTGCCGCTGCATACTTCGATCCTGTTACAGTACTTGTCGCAGCATCACTTGTGTACCATGCCACAGGTACTGTATCCCCGGGGCAGAAGTAGTCAAGACAACTACCTGTATTTGTAGTTGAGCTCTTGGTATCAGCGTCATCTATGGCGCTAACAGTTGCTGCCTGTTTTGAAATATAAAGTGACATTAAATTGAAAATCTGCATCATGTGACAGTCCAAGGAATTTGAAATATACGTTTACAGAAGATAATAAAGGAAGGTTTTATTTCAAACTCTAATGGTGACCCGCAGGTCAAATTGCTAGAATTGTACATTAAACACACCTAAACAGACACAATGCAATTTGCAGGCAGTAGCTTAATCAGCGCCAATATTGCAACATTGAAACAAACAACTATACAAACATCCAATCCAACCCCCACCCCACCCCCAGTAGGCAATGAGTATTCCACTGACCGTCCAGGATTCGAACATGGGACCTTTAGTTTACCGGTCTAATACTCTACTAACTATTATTGCATCTCACTATCTATATATTCGTTGCGAAGTGTGTAGCTGAATATTAATTTACACTCAATAGCTGAGCGAATTTAAGACGACCAATGAAGTGGTGCGCTTTTACCAACGCAACAGAAAAGGCTCTCCCTCATTGGTGAAAATATTATCGCTCATCGCTTACCGAAGGTTCTCTGGCAGGTGAGTAATCACACGCATCTGCGTTGTCATCTCCGGCAGGAACGACAATAGCAGCACCAAATAGCAAGGCATCAGCAACGGCCTGGTCAACGGCTGTCGACGGACCACCATTCATTGCCACTAAGCCGACTCTTGGACCACTGGCAAGTGCCACTGAGTTGATACCTTTATGATTGAAAGTTGAGTGAAGGAGATGGCTATAAGACCAATAATTTGCATCACATACATCACACAAAAAATTCACAAACGCGAAAGCATGTTTTTAGCATACACGTTTCCGTGGGTTTTATAATACATAGTAGCTACCATATTCGTATTGTAGGGACCTGTCTTTTGGCTGCTGTTCTATTGTGTGACCAGACAAAAAGACCGCTTGGTCCAAAAGTATTGATGTTGGTTCCCCTGTGTGCTAATTTTTTTTAATTAAGGTTTGGTGGCTCTGAAAAGGGTCATTCACTGAAGACTGCCCCTTGTCAACAGAGAACAAGCAGACCTCGCCTCATCTGCTACCGTAATGTAAAAGGTTTTGAGGGTTGGAATAGAGCCGTTAATTGAAGACTGTCCCTTGTCAACAGAGTACAAGCATACCTCGCTAGATCTGCTCATTTTAAAGGTTTGGTGGCTCTAAAAAGAGCTGTTCACTGAAGACTGCCCCTTGTCAACAGAGAACAAGCAGATCTCTTCAAAAAACTGAATAAAGAACACACAAAGTATTGTTTAGTTTGTGATTTGTGTTTTTGGCGTTGGCGTTGAAGTTCGCGTTCGAGTTCGAGTTCAAAATGGCAATTGTATTATGTCAAGAAAATAACCACAAGATGTTTGAGTAATAGTACTACATCATGATGCAATGTAAAATTCATATTTCATGATTACCTGCGATGACGTCACTCCATAATGCATTGCCAAAATCGTCCATTACCCTAACACTTTTTAATGTAACTCCTCCAGCTACACCGTAAAGATCTCCGCCAACAAGACTTGCTAATGCGGTACCTTCACCTTGATTGTCAATGCCACCGTTCTGAGGGGTAATTAATGAAGAGATGTTGGCAATGGGCTATTCCATTCAAAATCCACACTACCCCTGTGGAAGATTTAACTAAAGTCAACCACAGAGTATGAGTTTCGAATATAATAGACAATTGGATAACTTCTATTTGAAATACTCACTCCAGTTGTTGAAGATAATAATGTAAAGCCATAATACACGGGAGTATGGGTTTTTACATTTGAAAAACACACTCCCCCTGTTGAAAATATTTACAAAATCTTCCACAGGGGTAGTGTGTATTTCAACTGGAATAGCCCAATATGCATCAGTAGGTAAAGTAAGGAGTTAGCAAACACACAGCAATAATATCTAATATCAGAAACCAATTGAAGACGAATACTTCAAACTCTGATGACCAGTGATGTCAATATAGCCAAAATTAGCCAAAAAAGTACTAAATTTAATGAAGGTCGTATACCGGTATACGTATGATCAACTTATGTATTAGGCCTACCTACTATTAATTAAACGGGAATGTGGGGCAACCATATCATTAATAAACCATAAACCTTTAAAAATATTACAAAATATTACAAAGAAAACCACTGCTGCATGCCACGTGATGCCATGACGCAATCACCCTAAGTCATATATACCCACCGAATCGCTGGCCGGGCCTGCGAAACCCCCGTGGCATGAGGTCGGTGATCGTGTGCGTGTGCGTGTTACCTGAGGGGTCCCAGGGTCAATTCCCGTGGGGTACCAAGTGACATACTGTATTTGTTCATCTTCTCTACTTTTTCGTTCCTTCTCTGCCTCCCATAGCAAAAAACCATGGCCCGTGTTAGGGTTAATGCGCGTAACAAAGTACTTTCTGACTTTTAAGTTGTTGAGACAGCACGAATCACGGTTTCAGCTGTGTTGCTGACAATAGTTTCAGTACAAACTGGATGTACTCATACTTACAGCACATTGAAAGTCCCAATGCATACTTGCTCTGCCTCCAAATTCAACGTGTGTATGGCGGATTCCTCCAGATAGAATATACACCGTCACTCCGTAACCAGCGGTAGCTAAATATGGAATGATAATAAAGTAAAATGCATTGACATTGGAATTGGAATTGGAACCCAGCAAAAGAAATCTGTGAGAATGCATACAAGATCCTTGCACAGGTGATTATTTCCAAAGAGTAAGTGGAATAGTGTGTAACGGGGCTGCTTCTGCTTTTCACACACTTTCTTCAAGAAACAGGTCTTGTTCCACACTATTCCAATTAGTCACAGATTTTGTGTGTTGGGTGCCAATTATTGGGCTGTGAATGTGGTCCAGGAAGCTGTTCCATGTCAGTGCATTTTGCTGTTGTGTCAGTTGGACAACTACTTGGTTACTGACCAGTGTTTAGAGTAGAGTATTGAAGTAATCCTGTGTGCAATTTTTGTTCATTTTTATGGACAGGATTTTAAGATATGACCTTGTAAAAAATTATAAGTTTCTTTTTGAGGCCAGTTTAGTTGTCCCGAAAATATACAGTGTAATTTATATAAAGAGCAAAGATATTGTCTTCTAACAATTACGAGCCCTTTAACAAAAGACTAATTTTGACATATATTACCATTAATGGTAATTATATCATAAAGCATTGCATGTACAAAGATTTATTCAAAGTACGTAGCATCAAGAGAGTACAACAAACGGTTCAACCATTTGTTCACAACTACATTAACCGTTGTAAAACTTAGAGTGTAGACTCTTTGACATAAGGAACTTTCGACACAGTGGGCGAACAACTTGTACAAACTCATTTCTATGACTTCAAGCAAATAGCGTGGGGCTAAGGTAATCAAAACTGACTTACGCGATACATCAAAAAGACCATCAAGAGGAAGTTCTAATTCGTCCATTCTGTCCAGGTTCCATGATATTGCCTGCGTAGATGGTTGACGCTCATTTCTAACGTTCAGTTGTGATGTTGGATTGCTCCGGACGATAGCGTCTTCTTCAACATACTCTACGCCATCAAGACCACGCAGCTAAATAAATTTGGATATGGAAAAAACGTGTCGGCAAAATAACAAGTACGCGTATAACGCATTCACATACACGCGGCATTATACAATTTGATAAAATGTATGAATAATCCTAAAATAGGATTTAAAAAAATGGCTTTGTAAATATGATTTTTTATCCTTTTTGCTCTCTTGCTTCTACGTATGAAATATTTAAGAAATAAAGGGTAATGTATTATCCTTTACACGAAAATAATGTGTCAGAGGCAGTAAAAACATAAATAATGTGTGAGGTGCAGCCGAACCCATTATTTAAACGTTTTTACTGCCGACGACACATTATTTGCGTGTAAAGAATAATGCTGCAGCTTTTATTTCTATCCTATTACCACAAAATAGTGCGATATGAAAATATCACATTTTTGCCCAAATATTTCAAGTTGTTTACCTCAAGGTGGAGCGCCTATGCATAGCTTTGCGTAGAATGCGTAACGACGCTAATATACTGTATCGCGCTTTGCTGTGCGCTGCATGCGAGAAGAACATAAAGTTTTATTGCTAATTAATGGTCTTTCACGTGACGCGTTTCAACAAATCACAGTGCGCGATTTTTAATAATGGGTCGTGGGGGTAATAGCAGGCCGGCGACTCCCATACGACGACTAAACACTCGAAGTGGGACCTCAAGATGATACTTGCATAATAGATATATTCAAAGTTGATTTTATAAAAATAAGAAATATGTAATAACAGATGCACAAAGGAATACTTACAAATGTAGCAAAATCAAAAAAGCGATCCGGTAATCCGACAGCAAATCCGTGAAACACACCATCGTATTTATGACCAATGCGTGGTCTGATATTGGCCGTTTTAACACGGGAATTGAACTGGTCTAAAACGTTATCAAGATCTACTGTGTTCTGAAAGTATAACGTTAACGTGTTTTTTAGTTCATTTTTCTTACAGCTGCTTCGTACAACTACTTCATACCATTTTAAACATGTCAATACATAATATGAAGAGCTTATTTCCGAACGGTGTTAAGTCCACAACCACATGTTTCTCATTCACTTATGTGATACAATCACAATTACTTGTGACAAGTTTGACATTAGCAACAATGAGTTGTACCATCAACAAGCCATTATTTACCACAAAAATGTTGGTTAACAATTTGCAGACTATTGTTCTCATTTGGGAATCAAAGGCCTGTGCATCCATCCACTGTCTGCTTTGTAATGGTGCATCCAACTAAAATTAACCTCACAACCCATTGCAATATCGCACAGGTAAATTAGAAACACGTGTGTGGACTTAACACGGTTTGGACACAAGCTCTTCATTATACAGAATATCACAAAACAGAGAATACGATATAGGCCTACATACCTTAACTTTGACGATATAGCGACCAGGTACTCCATCACGCGCCTTTTCCAAACGTGCTAGTCGACTCGGAGCAGCTAAGCTTAACTCACACAAACACACAAGTAACAGCAGCTTCAACATTGTGCCACAGCTTTAGGGTACGCGTACTAAAAGTAAATACAAAATAAAATAAATAACAAACTGTACTTATTTTGCTTCATCAATAATTGCGGTAAATTCTGCAATGAACATTTTGTAGGATATTCTTGTTATTTTGTTTTGAAAGCAACCGCTCCACTGTAACAAATAAAACATAATTCAAAATATTCACATCTATTAAACTTACTTTAAACAATCAATCAACATTTGAATTACTCTAGCATGGATAAATTAGTTTGAATAGGTTTCAAGCTATATTTCTTTTTATCTTACCTGTGATGACGAACACGAAACTTGTGAATAAATGGAAGAAAAGCAGCTGTTATAGGGTAGTGTCAGACAACCATTACGAATTACTTTCACTCTTTATCATCTTACACTATTTGTTCACCTTGTGTAAATGAGCTTAGATGATAAGCTTATTATTGTTATCAAAGGCGCTTATACTCCGTTTCGAAAACACGAGACGTTTTCGTCACAATTTGATATTTATTTCAATAGATATCAAATTGTTTGGCAACTCTTTAGTCTCACACAAGAAAGTTGAAGGAAGAAAGCGGCATTCAGGTAAATATATTATTTAATTATTATACTATTGAACTGTTAAATACTGGTAGTGAATTTAATTAGCACTGTAACAGTAGTGAGTTTCGATTCATAATGTTGGTGAGTGAATAACCCTTCATGACATTCTGCATGGTCGATCGCATCGTTAAGGTTAGCAACTATCTTAAACTGTTGCGATTTGGTAGTTCATAGCATCTTGCAAATGGTAGTGAGCTTTGGCAAAAATTGCATTGATAATTTCTTAGTTCTGTTGAAAAGAGGATTGAAACAACAATACTTTTGTAAAACGTACATAACTCATTAACAACAATAAATCAAGCAAGTTTTTAAAGTATATGATTTGTAGAATGAACTTTTGCAAAACATTAAAGTGTTATTTATCAATGATATATTGATTTAGACAATGAAAATCGATTTCTTTTTTTGACCAACAAAAGATCGCAATAGGTCAGTCCTGTGTGTACCTGTGACGCTTGAAGGTTCCTAAAAGACAGATCATGGTTATTACACACAGGACACCATTGCATTTGGGGTAGACATTCGTGCGACAAGTACCTTTGTCATATTGATTCACAAGTATAGCGCTCCAGATGCTTCGAATCATTCTCCAATTGGCTTAAATATCTAAATTATGTAAAACTTTGCTGCCAACATTTAATAGAGATTCTAAGGCATACTTATTTATTCAGTAATTTACGACTTCCTAGTAAGATAATAAATATCAGTAACCTTTTTTTTTTATAACAATCATCTTTTACTTAAAGCTTAAAGGAGCTGCTGATATACGACGCCATGTTTAGCCAGCTAATCTTCGTAACAGCCTTCATACTGGTCGTTAAATCTCAGCCAGTATGTCAGGACAATCCCGTATGGCCAAAGGGAACTTACTCTCTCCTCCGTGCCGACACCCAAACAAGCTGCCCATCATCATGGTCAATTGGTGACCGATTACAAGATACTGAGACTGCACTTGTACCTTTAATTGGCGGAAATGATTGGTCCGATCCTTGCCATATAATGGGTCCTTATAATGAGAGAAGATTGACCTGGAATTTTTGCACCAAAGCAGATATTGTTGGTGATAACCCTGACGTTGAATGGGCAGCAGGACAATACTGCATTATGAAGAAAGGAACCGATTGCCCGGCAGGTAAAGTTTCAATGTAGACAATCGAAAAGGGCAATATGCAGTCAGATTTGTTCGATCTTTCGACTATCGATGCGTGATCGATCCTTAATTAATAAAATATCTATTTATTAATAACATTTATTCTTTATAATTATAATGTCAATACAATTTTACCGATAATTTGATTAGTTGATATGTCATTAATAATAATCATCGTCGATGGAACACATTTGACTGCTGTGCCTATAGCCAACATCTTAATACACTAGCTGTTAGAGGCCTGGGTTTTGCTTTCAACACTGTAAATCGAAGTGTTTAGGGTTTCTGTAACACTTTTCAAACACTGCTAAGCGTTCAATTTTTCATTTGCACACTCAGTAAAGATATAGACACCTAAACATATAAACGCCCAAAGTAAAACAATAAAGACAAAGACTAAACACATGAGAGTATTTAGATTCTAACATTCAACGTGTTTACTTTCATATTATTTGAAGGTAAATGCTTTATGTAAACATTTGGTGTGTTTACTTTCTAAATGATTTTGAAAGTAAACAAGTTGAATATTTAGAATCTAAATACTCTCAGGTGCTTAAAGTGTCATATACCTTTACTATGTAAATTAAATATTAAACGCTTAGCAGTGTTTAAAAAGTGTTACAAAAATTCTAAACACTTGGATTTACAGTGAAGGATTTCGCTCTTATATAAATGTCACATTGGACTATTTCAGAAAAGAAGTGCACCTCCTATAGAGGAGTATATATTCAATAAAAGAAATGTCCGGATTTCCAAGTCTGCTTTCTGAAAACGACCGGAATTCCAGTTGCCAATGTCACTTGAAAAAACCATGGAAATCCAATTAAATAAAGGAAAAATCACGAAAATGTCCAAAATGAGCTCTCAAATTGAGGATTTCGGATTTTGAACTATTATCTGCCGTATTTTTTTTGCCTCACTTTTAAAAGAAAAGAGTTTGCAATACATACATAACACAGTGTCATCGCCCCGATATCTTCATGACAGAAATCGCCATGGTAGGTTGAAACCACAGCCACGCATGACCATTTTGTTCCGACCTGTTTAATAGTTTTGAGACGCATAATGGGCCGAGGGGCATCCGACTAAGGTTATTGACAATAGCCTGGTGACTGACTTCTGTAGATGTTAATGAGCATGGTATACGCCATGAAGTCATCTGCTTTTAGACTGCCTCCATTAGTTGCCTACGCTGCGCTATAGTTCGGCACATATAAAATCAAAAATTTTGTCAGTTTTTGAGATTAATACGCACGGTTCTTTCTCAATACGCAAGCTAACGACTATCATACCTTTCAACACATATATTCAAGTGCAAACATCGAAGTATGGCTTCTTTAAAATAAAAAATTACGGGAGATATTCATCGTTTTCTACCCCGGTATCCAAAGATTTATCGTCTGAACATCAAATCGTGCATAGCACATTCACGTATATCGATCCTGGGTATTGATTTTAGTGTCTCTGCTGTACAATGAAATTATTAACCAGGCGATGTCGGTGTGCATAAACAGCTAAATTTATAGACGAAGTGATGCGTCCTCGGTTGTTCTTTTGGCTCAGCAAGCTGCCAAACAGGGAAACTTGTGCACTTAAAGCTGCCCGAGCGAAGTAAACCACGCAGACGCGCCGGACGCGAGTTGTTAATCGGTGATGAACAACGGTGAAACATGATTGAATCCCTTTCAACAACGAAAACAAGCTAAAGATCGTATAATTCACATGATCATTTCCCCGATTATTTCATGAGGAATGTCACTTAATCATTGACAGTCAGCCTTACAAAAAAATCTGTGATTTCTGTTGATATCAGCAATAAAACTGAATAAAACGGCAATCTTTATCCGATATCCAAAATACTGAATTCAACTTGTAAGCGTGATACGCACACAGATTCCAGACATGACGAATTTTACGCGCTCACGCGTAACGCGGATGTGCGCTGGCGTTCGCGTATGCGCTTACTGCAAAATTGTTGATTCATCACGGATTAACAACGGTTGGCTCCTGTACAAAAGTATAGGAAGAGTTGTTGAATTTGTGATAAAGGCGTGTGAGGGTTTTCAAACATATTTTAAGAGATATTGTGGATTTAAACCATGTTTTGGAGAAAAAGCATTATTCTACAAAATTCTCATTTTCAGGTCATGTTTGTGATTGCAGGGATATAGTGCTATAAAATGTCAATCTGCTCTGATTTTGACAAAAATGGTGGCAGATTGCTCAGAACTAATTACCACCCATGTTTACACGTTATCTATAAAAGGAAGTCCAAGATCAACAGTTGCCAATGGCTTTTGACCTTTGACCTTTACATGACTTACGACCAAAAACATAACATTCGACCTGAAAATGTTTTTGTTTTGGTTTAGAATAACCCATATTAACGATAAGCACAAATCATACATGTCAAATGCCTCCACATATTACAATAAACCTTGGATCTTGTGGCCAAGATATTTTAATCCGATGGGCCAAATATATTCGATAAAAAATTGCGCGGGCGACAGATTTAGATTTTGTTAAGGTAAGGTAGGGCACACGATGTCCAGCTAATGAGCTAACATTTTGCATTTTGAATTGCTGTGAGTCATTTTCAAGCGTTTGCAAGGCAAATATGACAGAAACTTTGAGGACTTGCTAGCATAAAGAATATTATTGATTCAAGGGTGTTTGTTTTTTTGAAATTTTAATTGAAACATATAAATCGCATAAAGAAGAAATTTTGACGGTTCGTTCAAACTTTAAATTCTTTTTGTTGTTCTTCATGTGTTCATGTGTGCATGGAAACCCCAATGTTTATTATCACAAAATACGCAATGCTGCAGTTTAGCAGCTGCACTACAGAATTTGAACTTACCTGATTTGGAACACAAAAACTGCCTGCCATTAGATGTAAATATTTTCACGCTGTTTGCAACAACAACAAAAAAAAGGATAAAGCCCATACTCAACAGTCATTTCCTCTCACCTTTTTACAGGTTTTGCAGAAGGGTGGATCCAATGGGACGACGAAGATGGCATCGACAACTCGAACACTGTATCGGGATCAACCCCTGAAGGTGTCTACAACCGAGATACAAAGATCTTCTTCTGTTGTCGCGACGATGGCTACGCCTCCTTCCCATTGTATCTACCAACCTCAGAACCCTTCATTCTGTGGATGAGGACGCCAAACACATGTCAAGAGGTAGAGGGCATGTCTGTCAGAGCCGAATGGTTCCAGTGGGATGGGGAAAATTCCCTCGTTGATTTTACGAAATATTTTGAAGGTTCTGTTCCATTTCATGACGGATATGATAACAATCATAAAATTCACTTCTGCTATTATTATTAATTAAAAAGTAAAACTTATGATTATTTAAGGACTTGATAATGTTGACATGTTTATCTGAATATATTGTACAATCAACAACGCGCGGTCGATTGTACATTTTAAATTGACCTCTAAATTTTACTCATATTGGGCCATTTTATTTAAAATCCACACTCCCCTGTGGAAGATTGCGAAAATATTTTCCACAGGGGGAGTATGAATTTCAAATGGATTGAACATATTAGGCAGCTCCATTTCAATTTCATACACCCTCTGAGAAAGATTCGACCTGAATCTTCCACTGAGGACAGGTGAGTTTCAAATGTAGCTGCTAATGTGTTAATTCCATTTGAGATTCATTCTCCCCCTATGGAAGATATTTCCCAAATCTTCCACATGGGTAGTGTGGATTTTAAATGGAATAGCAAATTTTGTTATTCAAATAGTCGTCAGTAGTCGACTAGTCGCGACTATTTGATGCCAGCTTAATCGACTACTAACGGTACTCAAGTCGTGTAACCCTAGTCATAGCTTTATCTGGTCAACTAATGAGAGAAATAATTGATTATTCTCCACCAGTTAACTATTGTAACAGGATTAATGGCATCATGATTACAGATGAATAAATTGCATAATAAAAAGATACATATTTAATTTTCATTATGTTGTGTTTGAGCATGGTGTTTGATGTTTTTTCTAGCAGTGTACTTCGGTTATCTATATATAAATGCGCTTTTATAAATGCGCACGTGACCACCTCCGCGCTGCCATAACAGCTTACATACAATAAGTCTCGAAGTGACCTTCTACATAGCGAGTGGTCTTTCTATACATTTAAATGCAAAGGCGGAACAATATGCGACTGCTGTGCAGCAAAATTGTATATTTCAACTTTGTGATTATATGTGACCGTCCACGGCGAATGAGCCGTAAATTCCTCCCCGGTCAATTTTGTTTTATTTCGTGTTTAAAAATAAACATCATAAACTTAAAATGGTATATCATTTGACTTCAAACGATATCCAGAAGCGGGGTTATGGTTTGTTAAACTTTGCTCCTTCAACAAAATTATAGCTTTTTTCGTTTCTACGTGTGTCTCTTTTTCCACATTGCTGGCAATAAATATCAAACAGTCATAATTGGCGGTCATTTCAAATCATCCCCAAGTCAACGAGGTTTAAGAAGGTTCTCTCATTGTTAATTGTTGGTTATGCATACCTATACAAAATACAATGCCTGGTAACCCACCACTTGAAAAGGATTTAGCAAAAGCAAACAAAGACCAGAGCTATTAAAAGGTAGAAGCTTATTATCCACGTCAACAATAGGATTATTGATTGGTGTTGTGACTATCAAAATAAGACAGATGTCGCGCCAGCTTAAGTTACCGATGAATACGACCTTCGTACACATTTTACACCGTAACTAAGAATACAATTTAGGGAATTTACGGCTCGTTTGTGCTGCCGGGTCACATATTGTAAACGTTTCCGTCGTTGAATATTTTTTCCGTCGTCAAATACTTTCAAAATGTTGTTTTTAATAACACATAACAAATTCGGAATTGCAAAATGTGTAATAATTTTGCAATTCAATTTATACTTAAATTTGATGATATTTATCCACAGAGTTCCTATCACTTTCTGTATAGTGGTCAATGCATGAGGATTTGGTCACGCTTGCTGGTCTTCGTATGTCGTACCCACAGGTTACGTGCGCATTTATAAAAGCGAATTTATAGATATAACCGAAGTACACTGTCTAGCGGTTTTAATTAAAACAGACAAAACGTCCCAAGGACGATATGGCCCAATATAGACGAATCCAATTTCACGCATTCCTATAGACGAATCCAAGGAGCCAAGTCATGGTCATGATTTGGTCGGACATCTTTGGGTAGCCGCTAGCACCAACCTGGTGTTTAGAGCGTCAAATTGTGCAAATAAAAGCCGTCTAACACCTAGAGAAGATGCAAGGACGAGGAGGGTTAATAGGATAATAGCTAATAATATATATAATGGAGATAATTCCGCAGGTAATCCCGTCTATTCATACATAGACCTTTTGTTCGCAAGTACATCAATGCATAGATACCGCGTGTAGTTAATCCGATTATTATGTCACTTCAACAGCGAATAGACCATGCCGTGTGTTTTGTCGAAGGGAACTGTATTGTGTTATTCTTTTGTCTGCCTGTGTATTCGCGGAAGGTGTAAAACGGGTGGTGGAATGCAGTTTAAAAAGGCCGAATCATTTCACATTTTGAGTGCATTGTAGCCAACGGCTACCCGTCGGCTCAATCGTACCTAAAATGTGACATAATGCGGCCTTGGAGGGTATTTTGAACTGCATTCTATCACCCGTGTTACACGTAGACAAAAGAATGATGACAGTTTACAACACAAAAGAATCTAACATCGATTTTTAAGCGGCTTTTTGGTGTTGCGGGGACCCAAAGATGGCCGACCAAATCCTGACCATGACTTGGCTCGTTGGATTCTTCTATATTAACTCAAGATGAGCATGACAGACCATGGGTGTATAACAGTGGCCAAAGGATGACATTAATGTGACCTGTTACCACAAAATGAGCATAAAGTCACAAGTTGGTAGTTTCGAGACGCCCTGACTACGTCCATGTTTCACACATACCTGTTCAAGTCAGTAAGTCTGTATGCCCGTTGTGAATGGGTGCATAATGAGCCATTCACGAAGGCATACTACTGGCTTGTACAGGTAGGTACGCAAACAAAGAACATCAACTCAGTCAACCCATAGGTTATTGGAGGAGGGTCCAATACCTATGGTCAACCAGGATGTCTCGAAACTACAAACTCGCGACTTTACGCTCATTTCACGGTAGCAGGGCACCTTTATGCCCTAATTGTTAATATTATGTTTAGGATGATTGAATCCAGGTTTTGTCACCAATGACACCAAGACACAGAGCAGAAGCACATTATATTTATAATATAAAAAGACATATTATGTATAGAATACTTGAATCCATGTTTTGTCACCAATGACACCAAGACACAGAGCAAAAGCACATTGTGTTTATAATATAAAAAGACATAATATATATAGAATACTTGAATCCAGGTTTTGTCACCAATGACACCAAGACACAGAGCAAAAGCACATTATATTTATAATATAAAAAGACATAATATATATAGAATACTTGAATCCAGGTTTTGTCACCAATGACACCAAGACACAGAGCAAAAGCACATTATATTTATAATATAAAAAGACATATTATATAAAGGATGATTGAATCCATGTTTTGTCACCAATGACACCAAGACACAGAGCAAAAGCATATTATACCGTACTGACTCGGGTATAGTCCCACCCCGTTTTGGGGTGAACATTTTTCAAAATTGGGGGTGGGACTATACTCGAATTTCGATTTTTTTTTTTTTTTTTCGGTTTTGGAGTGTCCTGGACCTAAACCTAAATGGTAAGATCATTAATGGTTGATTAAAAAAAAAAATTTAAAATTTAAAATTTTTAATTGTAGGCCTATGTGTTTTGAATAAATTTGTATACAAATTCAATGCATTTTGAATTCATAATAGAGTATGACATGAGTACAAATTTATTCAAAACATATAGGCCTAAATTTTTTTTTAATCAACCATGAATGATCCTAACATTTAGCTCCAGGTCCAGGTACACTCCAAAACCGAAAATATTTCTCAGAATTTTTTGAAACTTTAGGGGTGGGACTTTACTCGAAGGTGGGACTATACTCGCGTCAGTACGGTATTTATAATATAAAAAGACATATTATATAAAGGATGATTGAATCCATGTTTTGTCACCAATGACACCAAGACACAGAGGAAAAGCACATTGTGTTTATAATATAAAAAGACATAATATATATAGAATACTTGAATCCAGGTTTTGTCACCAATGACACCAAGACACAGAGCAAAAGCACAATATATTTATAATATAAAAAGACATAATATACATAGAATATTTGAATCCAGGTTTTGTCACCAATGACACCAAGACACAGAGCAAAAGCACATTATATTTATAATATAAAAAGACATATTATATAAAGGATGATTGAATCCATGTTTTGTCACCAATGACACCAAGACACAGAGCAAAAACACATTATGTTTATAATGTAAAAAGACATAATATAATATAGAATACTTGAATCCAGGTTTTGTCACCAATGACACCAAGACACAGAACAAAAGCAAATTATATATAAAAAGACATATTATGTAAAGGATGATTGAATCAGGTATAAAGACATTTTATGTATAAACGATTGAATCTGGGTTTTGACACATCTGGAGTTGGAGACACTGTGTATATAGGTCTTTTAAAACTGCCTCCTATTCAAATGTTAACTACGGAAAAAAAGTTCGCCTCCCGGTCACTGAGTTATAATAATGAACTAGAGGCGAACTTCTGTACATGTTCCTGTAACCGCTTTAAACTCGCAGAATGTTCTTCTTGTCAAAACCAAATATATTTTTCTGACCTGACAGTTTCGGCCATCTTGGTCGAAGGCCATCCTCGGGGTGATGGTACTTGGTCCTTCCTTTTGGGTGATTGGTCACCAACAGAGGGCGCACTAGTGCCCACAAGTGGGTCGTATACGTGAATGAGAAAATGGCCCCTCATCTCTGTTCATGGTGTTTGGAGCTCTCTTTCTTATCCACATGGATTCTTGGCGCTCTCTTTGTCCAAACGAAGCATGATTGTACGTTTGCAATTTTCTTTCCATTGCAGTTATATTGTGATACCATATCGCTGAGTCTAATATGTTAGGAAAATATTTCTGCAGATGACCGCATGTTGACATTGGCTAAATAAGCTGTATTCTTCACTCAAAATGTGCCACTTCTTGTCCGCCATTTTGTTTCTCAGATGACTTGTTCCTTTGAGGTTACTAAGCAGACTTGCT
Source organism: Amphiura filiformis (assembly GCF_039555335.1). Lineage (NCBI taxonomy): Eukaryota > Metazoa > Echinodermata > Ophiuroidea > Amphilepidida > Amphiuridae > Amphiura > Amphiura filiformis. The sequence goes on along the minus strand of NC_092633.1, from coordinate 36,784,281 downwards.
TGCCAGTCGTTTCTATCATCCTAACTACAGTTTGCACATTGAAAACTGAACTTCGACGTACGTGTTGCGAAAATTCTTGCCGGATATTTTTTGGTTCATTAATATTCATGTTTCAGCCGCGCAGTTACGTCTTTAACCACACATCAGTATGCATATCACCACTTTAACATGGTCAATCTGTCTATAATAATTCTATGCTCCCGGTCCAAGGCGAAATACCTTCAAAATACCTCTTCTTACAAATATCATGTGTGCAGCACAGTGACGTAACTTGCTTACATGCATTGTTATTACACAGTGTCTATGGGGTGTTCACGGATTGAGGGACCACTTCCGGTATGAGAAGAAATGCCTTCAAAATACCATTGTCACAAAATGACATACCACGGTGGAGTCCCTTTTACACATGCCTTGACATTCAGCTACATTACTAGTCTATTATTATTAGCCATTATTGGTCACAATTTGCTTGAACAACAATTTCACGAAATTAAAAAAACACGTTAACTTCATAGTCAAGAAGCAAGGAAAATCCCGTGAGATTTGTGCGATTAAGGTACAGAAACAGCTTTATTATCATAAACTGACTTCAAAAATTAGGAAAATATGATGGTTAATTTGTACGGATTTAGGTAATACAAGAGTTAACTTACGCAAAAGTATTGCTCTGATTATAACGATGCAGAAAATGTATGGTTTGACATATTTGAGATGTAAAGGCCCGGTCACACTATGACGGACGATAAGCAACGAAAGGTGACGAACGTGAAAATCACAAAATGTTGACGGCAAAGCGACGACAAAAAGAGTAAAAACAAGATTCGGTGACGAGTGGGAACGACCTTTAGCGACAACACGACGGCAAGGGACGAAAGGCTGTGGCAGGAAACGGAGACTAACGACCAAATCCGGACGTTGTCTGGGCGATGAGTGACGAAGTCTCGACGGAGCCCGACAACAAGCAACGAGGTCAGACGGCTGGCAGCGGATTTGCTTGCGGCAAGGAACGGCAACTGACGGTGGATTGCGGTGATGATGACGTGACTCAGCAGCCGACATCAAAGCCTGTGTGTGTGCCGGTCGTATAGTCCCCTTTGGCGTTCCCACTCTTCACAACGTTCTGATCATCCACTCAAAAGTATCAATATCAATAATAATCAAAAATATCAACATCAATATCAATAGTAATCAAAAATATTACACATATCAATAATAATAATAAAAAAATTATATAAATATCAATAATATTCAAAAATAGTAAAAGCAATATCAATAATAATCTAAACTATTAATATCTATATCAATAATAATCAAAAATATTAATATCGATATCAATAATAATCAAAAATATAACACATATCAACAATATTCAAAAAAATTAAACATATCAATAATAATCAAAACTTTTAATATCTATATCAATAATAATCAAAAATATTACCATCAATATCAATAATAATCAAAAATATTACCATCAATATCAATAATAATCAAAAATATTACACATATCAATAATAATATTTAAAAAAACAATATAAATATCAATAATAATCAAAAATATTAACATCAATATCAATTATTATAATCAAAGATATTAATATCAATATCAATTAGGCTTATTATAATCAAAGATATTAATATAAATATCAATAATAATAAACAAATATTACACATATCAAAAATAATATTATAATAATATCAATATCAATAGGAATCAAGATATGAAAATCAATATTAATAATAATCCAAACTATTATATCAATATCAATATATCAATAATGATAAAAAATATTGTCATCAATATCAATAATAATAAAAAATGTTAATATCAGTATCAATAATAATCAAAAATATTAACATCAATATCAATAACAATATCAATAATAATCAGAAATATTAATATTTTTGATTATTATTGATATTATTTTCTTTTTATATGAACTTTAAAATTGCATCGTGCCGGGTAGTCTATTGAAATCGAAGTGACGTTTACCAACGATTACCAACGAAATTGTGACGACCTCAAAACGACTAGACACGGCTTCGCATGGTATGGAAACGTCAAAGAAATGAGGGTTGCGGTCTCCAACGAAATCTGAACGGAATCACAACAGATTCTTTTGCCGTCACAAAATTTTCAACATGTTGAAAATTTGCCGACGAACGCGACGAATAATTGCGGCCGTCTGCGGTCGCTAACGATTCGTCAGCGACAACTAACGGCAGCACACGGTGAGTGACGATAAATTCAAAATTGCAATTCGCAGCTTAACGTCGCTTGCCGTTCACCCCTATTCGTCATAGTGTGACCGGGCCTTTAGATTGTTGAATCATAAGCAAAAAGGTCAAAGTTTGCATTTTTGGTCCCACAGCTAAATTTATTAAAAACACTCTGACATCCAATTTTATGACTATGTATACCAATTAAAATATATTATACTTTGCACCATTTAGGATGCCTCGTTACATATAGGCAACCGGCCGGTGAAAAATCAACCTTTGACCTTTTGACTTATTATTTGATAAGGGGCTGTGCTATATAGTATGCTTTGCCACTGGACTATCAGTAATCATGGTAATTGGGCCTAAATGTATTAATCAACGTTGCATTTGAAGGTTTAAGTATGCTTTGTGTACTTGCAACGTCCAGGGCCGTTCCGACCATTAGGCCAGGTAAGGCGGTCGCCTAGGGCGGCAAACGCTGAGGGGCGCAAAAAAAGAAAAGGGAAGAAAAAATCAGGTTCATCGATTGAGAGCAGATTATTACAGTAGCAAACATTTGGTTTCATATGATCTCATGGGGTTGATACTACGAGACTACGAGTGGCTCATGAAGTGCCCTAGGGCTAGCTATCTGCCTGCCAAGTTTGGAGCTTGAGCTACTATACTATGTGAGCTATCCATGTATTGTTTGATATTGACCTTTGACCTCTGGGTTTGAGACTACCATGGGATCACAAAGTTCCCTAGCAAAGTATGGGGCCTGATGTTGCTAAGCTTTGTTACATGGCTACATGTTCACCACCACATGAAGAGCTTATTTTCAAACCGTGTTAAGTCCACTCTCCCATGTTTCTGATTTCCCTGTGCGATATTGCAATGTGTTGTGATGCTAGGTATTATAATTTCAGTTGGATGCACCATTACAAAGCAAACAGTGGATGGACGCACAGTAACAATACTGTGTGAGGCTTAAGTCTCCCAAATGAGAACAATAGTCTGCATATTGTTATGCACCATTGTTATGGTAAATAATAGCTTGCTGATGGTACAACTCATTGTTGGTAATGTCAAACCTGTCAAAGTAATTATGATTGTATCTCACAAGTAAATGAGACACATGGGGTTGCGGACTTAACATATTTTGGAAATGAGCTCTTCGCATGCTGAATCAGTGAGAAAGAGCTAGAAAGCCTAGGCTAAGTAAAAGTGGCATTCGAACTGATCTAGGCTGGTCCCCAGGGCTCAACATAAATGGGATATGTAATGTAGGCTATTATTTAGTTATTGTCTGTTAAAAGTTAACAATGTGCAACGTGCAAATCAAATACGATCATCTGACTTGCACGTGATGATAAAACATATTTGAAAAATTTAATCTAAAGAAAAGATCAAATTATGGCCTATGGTCTTGAATTATCAAACATCACTTATTCAATATAAATAGCTTGTCACGAGATGCATAATCGTGTTTGAAAACCTGACGCACAAAGGTCATCCCCATACTGGATGATAACTACTTGGCAGAAGGTCCTGACCTTGAATTACCTCACCACAAACACCTCCAGACAATGCTTATTAATTTTAGTTTGATATGAATGTGTCGATATGCCTTATCACACGATAAGTAATCTTGTTTAATAAAGATGACACATCTTGGCTATATTCCCATAGTAGGCATACGCACGTTTTATTTTATTTTGAATTTTGTGCGAAGCTTAATATGAAAATACATTTGTAATTGGAAGTATTGGAAGTATTGCAATTAAGGAATTAAGGTAGGTAATTTCTTTTTAATAAACAAACTCCATTTTCTAGTAGATTAAGAATCATCTTTTACATAGAAATTACTACTGCTATAACTTATCCTCCTTCGCATAAGGTAGGTGCCGATGCCGCAGCACTACTGAAGATGTTACCATCCACCACAAACCGGCCGTAATGTCGGCAGATTGTATTCTGAGTTACAATGCAAAAAATATGCATAGAGGTTCTATTCATCATTTTCATAGGCACCTCAAGTTGATGCTACATGTATCTCATTTTGCTAGTGCCAGTCAAACGCATTTTAAACCAACTATTAATCCTATTGTTGAAGAGGATAATAAGCTTCTACCTATGTATAGAATTCTTAAATAGCTTTAGTCTTTGTTTGCATTGGCTAAATCCTGTTCAAGTGGTGGGGTACAAAGCATTGTATTTTCTTTAGGTATGTATTAACAATGAGAGGGCATTCCTGGAACTCGTTGACTTGGGGATGATTTGAAGTGACCGCCAATTATGACCGTTTGATATTTATTACTAGCAATGTGGAAAAAGAGACATATGTAGCATCGAAATAAGGTACCCTTTTGCTGAAGGAGCAAATTATATTATGAATTCGGAAACCATATACATTATTATACGATCGTGATAACCATGTTTTACATGTTATTTGTCTTGTTTTATGAAAAACATGATTTATTTTCATCGAAATTATTGATTTGGGATATTTTGTATATTGTAAAGCGGATAGGTAGAAGCAATCACTTTAAAGGAGTATTTCATGATCATAGCATCCTCTTTTTATGACATTTTCCAATATCCACGAAAAAACCTTATTCCCAAAATTTCAGTTGATTCCGATTTTGCGAGTTATGCGTGTCACCGTGTTTAATTACATTCTGCCAGAACGTAATTTAAACATTTCGATATTTTTGCTAAACGAATTAATAGCCAGAGGTTTCCAGTGGTATAAAAATCTCAACTTTTTTGAGAAAAGCGGAGGATGAGACTGTAGATCACGAAATGCTCCTTTAATTAAGAGTTATTAACGTTTGTTTTATCTGTTGTTAAATTGTGTTCCTTTATTCATATATTTACAGCCTAAAAAAGTCATCAAAAGTCGTCAATATGGCTGTCCGTGTTGGAAGCTTTTTGATGGTGATTATTTGGATGTCATTGTCTTTCACGCCATCTCCTGTTGTCGGAGTAGTTTGGCCAAATGGCTTGTACACCTTACCAATGGCAGACACCCAAACAAAATGCCCAACTAACTGGCAAGTTGGTTCCAGATACCAGGATACTGAATCAGCAGGATTGCTTGGAGGCAACGAATGGTCCAGTCCTAATCATCTGCTTGGTCCGCATACTAAAAGGGATATGCAATGGAACTTTTGCAGTAAAACACAAACAAATGACGATCCTGTCGATCCGGTTTTATGGGGACCAGGAAAATACTGTATAATGAAACAGGGACTCCAATGTCCCGCGGGTAAGTTGGTTAGGTATTTATTTTAATGTTTAATGTTTGTGTTCAAAATGTACCTCTGAAATGAATGCTTCATTATCTCGATTCCAATGACGAGGGCCCCTCCCCCATTAATCAGTGTTTGTATCAACAATTGCAGTTGGGATTGTAAAACAACTTGTTTAAAAACAAATCACTACACTGTAGATCCATTAAGGTGGTACTACACCCCTGGCAAATTTTGTGCCTATTTTTGCATTTTTCTCAAAAATTATAGCGTATTGGTGACAAGTAAGATATGTATATTATAGGGACAAGGACTACAACTACTGCACTGGAAATTTTATTTCAGCACAGACAACAGTTGTGGAGTTACAGTCAAAAATGAGGGAAAACCAATTATTTGATCAATAAATAAATAACTACTTGTCTTGAGTTGCTGAATTTCCAGTGCAGTAGTTGTTAGTCCTTGCCCCTATAATATACATATCTTACTTGTCACCGCTATAATTTTTGAGAAAAATGGAAAAATAGGCAAAAAATTGGCCAGGGTGTAGTACCCCTTAAAGATGGGTGGTCAGCTTTTATCATAATACGCTGGAGAAGTGACGTAAAAAATCGGATTAACTACCATATCAATAGGTGAAAACAATTTTGAATATATCACGCTGCATTACAAGCAGGTTATTGAAGACACTAATCTAACAGGTGTGGATGATCAGCATGATGTGAAAATTGCGATCTAGGACTTTATCACTGTACGGCATTGTTTAGTGCACGGCAATACATTAAAAAATTAGTGTAAACCCATTGCTATGCTAATATCCCTGTTACATCACTATTTTTTACAGCGAATAAGAATTACAATTCGTATATTGAAAACATACTGCTTTATACTTGTGATTGATCTAGGTTTTGATGAAGGCTGGGTACAATGGGATGATAACGACATTCCCAATTCAAATGCACGTGATGGCATCGTACCAGAGGGCGTCTACGACAAAGATACTAAAATCTACTTCTGCTGTCGTGAGGATGGCACAGGAGTCGCACCACTAAATCTACCCACCGATGAGCCATTTATTCTTTTTATGAAAGAAATGGCATACTGTCAGAATGTGAATGGGATGAGTAAATCTCAGGAATGGTTCAGATGGGATGGAGAAGATGAGCTTCTTGGATTTGACAGATATTTCTATGGATCTGTACCGTTCCACGATGGTCGTGATAATAATCATAAAATTCATTTTTGCTATTACGAGCCGATATAAATCATAAAGATATAAAGCATATGGCAACTAAATGATGTGTAACATTAAATAAAATTAAATATCGCAATGAACTTATTTAAACTAAAGAGGAACTAAGATTAGTTTTAAAATATCAGCTTGGATGACATACATCTTCTACATTCTTTGGAACTTGAATTACCTAAACTGATTGCTATATCATACAATTCCACACCCAATCATAGGCGGCGGAAGCGGGGACGGGTTGGGGTGACACGTCCCCGCTAAAAATCACGATGGAAGAAAAAAAACAAGCAATACTTGAACTGTACATCTTCCTTTTTAGCACCAAAAACACAACAGGAAAAAAAGTTTTGGGCACGTCACCTTGGCCCATCAAAGCAAAACACACATTCATTGAGCTAAAACAGTCTGAAATTGAAATTTCGCCCGGGGAAAAAAGTCCCAGTAAAACCGAACAAAATTCACCCCCCATCTAATGCCTCCACCGCCACTCCACCCAATCAAACTGCGAGAAGATCATTTCTGAACATATTGCTATCTAAAAATGTGACATTAATCGTTATTATACAATAGCATGCGTGTTAACGATACACACCGACGTCGCCTGGCTAATAATTACTTGGTACAGCAGAGATACTAAAATAAATACCCGGGATCGATACACGTGAATGTGATATGCACGATGTTGATATTCAGACGAAAATCTTTGGATACCGGGGTAGAAAATGATGAATATCTCCCGTAAATGATTTCCTATAAAGAAGCCAGATGTGGTTCCTTGCACTTGAATATACATGTTGAACAGATATGTTCGTTAGCTAGCGTCTTGAGAAATAGGCTTGCGTCTTGAACTCAAAAACTGAAAATAATTCTGATTTTATATGTGCAGAATTATATAGCGCAGTGTATAGGTCAATCGTGGAGGTAGTCTAAAAGCAGTGACCTATGGCGTACCATGCTAACTCACACCATAGATTTTTGATAATCTATGCTCCAGGTCAGTCACCGGGTTATTGTCAGTAGCCTTAGTCAAATGTCCTTCGGGCTTCGGCCCATTATGCGTCAAAACTATTAAACAGGTCGGAACAAAATGGCCATGCGTAGCGGTGGATTCAACCTACCATGGCGATTTCTGCCATGAAGATATCGGGGCGATGACACTGTGCGATATGAATTATACTGGTAGAGCGTGTTCTTGTAACTTCGTAACTTTCTCAAAAAACAGCAGCCAAGTATTTCATAATATTGGGTTTTTCCAGAAAATAAGTGCACACCCCCTATAGAGGAATAATTTTTCAATAAAAGAAATGTCTGGATTTTCTATTTTGCTTTCTGAAAACAACTGGAATTCCACTTACCAATGTTGCTGGGGAAAGGTCTGAAATGCAATTAAATGAATGAAAACTCACGGCCTTGTCAAAATGAGCCTCTCAAACCGAGGATTTTCGATTTTGGACTATTTATCTGCTGGATTTTTTTTTTTTTAGACACATCAAAAGTCTAAATTTCCAACAATCATGACTGGACAAAAAGTCCGGAAATAGGAATAGCCCAATTTGCGTGTCACTGTCAGGCTTCGTGTCAGAGGAATACGTTTTTTTAATGAAATTTCAAAACCAAGATACATTATATGGACAACATTGTTATCTATTCATTACTATCAGAAAAAATGAAAACGAACAGATGTAAAATCGAAAGGACACTCCCCACTTATAGACATGGCAATATCAACCTCGAAATTATCTTACTTTATGATACTGACTAGTCACGCGATTATGATAAGGAATAAATAAAACATTGTACTGTCAGTACTAAATAATTGCCGTCATAAGGTTCTCTTCTCTAATATACTGTCATCACTATTAACTGTACTTGGTGGAGATCTCTGATTAACAAGGTAAATGTATTTTCATGTTTTATACTATTATTAACTATTTTAAACTGTTGCGATTTGGTAGTTCACGGCATCTTGCGAATGGTAGTGGGCTTTGGCAAAAATTGCATTGATCATTTCATAGCGAGTGTGTAGAAGAATTCAAATATCACAGATATAACTTTATAGGTTCTGTGTTTGTTTTAGTTATGTTGTAAAAAGGGTTGAAACAACGACACTTTTGTAAAACGTACACAACTCATTAATAACAATAAATCAAGCAAGTGTTCAAAGTATATGATTTGTAGAATGAACTTTTGCAAAACATCAAAGTGTTATTTTTTAATAATATATTGATTTAGATAATGAAAATCGAAAAAACAATTTAGTTGCTTCAACCAACAATACCTCGTCTACCCTTAAATCACAATTATTAGATACTATAATAGTACATAAATACGTGTATAACAAATACTTTTTTTATGAACTGGCATCTATAATCAAATTAAGTATTTCTTGGCCAAACTGGAACACTGTGAACGCTAGTGGCTCCGCGATAATCACACGCGAATATAGCGCGGTACAGAAGAAAGTATACACGCGCCTTGCACTGCGTACACGCTTAGTACACTACATGGACGCAACACGCATGTTCCACTTTGGCCAAGAAATACTGAATTTGATTATAGTATCTATTCATTTATTAAGTATTCCGACCGCTAGATAAAAACAAGTCCAAATAAGACTTAAAGAAATAGAATTAAAATTCCAATATCCGTTTTTAAAAATTACTGCAGATGGCAGCATTGGCGACCATTATTTTGCTTGGAATCATTGCCACGACAGCATCATCCCCTGTAACCAAAGATGTAACACGATGGCCTCGTGGTCAATATGGGCTCCCAATGGAAGATAGCGTTTTGGCATGTCCTTCAAGCAGTGGTGTCTACTGGCAAATAGGTTACCGTATTCAGGATACAGAGACAATCATTGTTCCATTAATTGGGGGTAATGAGTGGTCTTCTCCTTGTCATTTACGTGGTCCACATGGCAAACTATACACGCAATTAAATTTCTGCAGCAAAGTGGACACAAGCGATGATCCTGACTATGATTGGCCAGCCGGAGAGTATTGTGTGTACAGGAAAGGAGGATCTTGTCCAACTGGTAAGCTGAACTCCAATGGAGACTTTTTATTGATTTTAATTTCAACAATTAATTTCATTTCATTTCGAGCAATTATCCATAAGTTGGCTGTTCAAGTGTGTTATTTTCTGTCGTAACAGTCCTGGCCGGACTTACCTTTTGGGGGGCCCTGGGCCAGGCCAAAATTTGGAGGCACCAAACGCCCCGTATGGAAGGCATGTACACACAAGTGGCCAAGTTTTTAGATTTTACTAGGACATATGCGCGCGAAGCGCGCGAAAAATTTAAATTTTAGACTATTTTAGCCCGAATTGAAGCTGAATTTTACTGTACAACAGGCCAGTGTGCGCGAAGCGCGCAAAATTTTTCAATTTTTGTAGGCTATTTTGGCCCCAAAATGGAAGATGTACACTACACAGGGCAATTTTGGGGCCCCCAAAATTTGGGGGCCCTGGGCCCGGACCCATCTGGCCCTATGGTAAATCTGGCCCTGGTAACAGTATATCAAACCCTTCTCGGAGAGTTCTAGGAAACAAGATACAAATATGATGGATTTGGAATGAAAATTATTTCTTCTTATGGGAATTTCTTGAATAATATTCATAGGTTACAAGTGCCTTAACCAACTGAGGTTGCAATTCCCATACGCCATGATCGCACCCTTGTCTATCTATTCAAAATCACCCTCCTCTGACAGAGCGCATGTCGCTTATTCATCGAGTATTTTAGTATTTTTCACGTACAGAATGCATGAGCAGACGAAGCAGACAATTTTCCGTTCTACAATATATAAAATAGAAAGTCTTATTATTGATATGAATCATATGATCCATTTTGTATGTCAGCAATCATCATAGTGAAGCTACAGTGAGATGCAAAAATTTAACTTCGTTCATAATTAGGCCTTATTTGCGGTATATACGATGTATTTACGATATCCCTGTACAATATAAACAGATAAACGAGGTAGCGATTTTTGACAAACGTCCTCGCTAAACGCCCTCACTGCATCACATGGCTTATACAACGTGACTATTTTCCCCCTGCGAAAAAGGCTAATGTTGATAACATAATTACATATGCACGTAAAATAGGTCTTTAATCTATCGATTTCTTTTTCAACCAGAATATTCAGGAAGCACTGAAATACAATTTATTTTAAGTCTAGTCGCACGTTAAATTAAATAAAATGTATTTATACAGCGCCTTAATAACCTGTGCACATTAAGCGCTTTATATTAATTCCGCTGTCGTTAGAATATGTCAGCTGCCATAATGCCCAAGGCAAGGTCAGACCTTGGACAATATTCATAACAGCTCCCCATTTCACCCCTAGGTAGAGAGAGAAAAGTAAGGTAAAGCGCCTTGCCCAAGAGCACACCACGATGGCACCGCCGCGCCATTGCTCGAACTCACAATCCACTTATTGCATGGCAGAGCCCGTAATGCTGCGCCACCGTGCCCCCCCCCCCCTAAGGCTGTACATATTCAACCAACGCTTGTGCAGTGACGTTCACTAATAACTACACAACAAGAACAAGTGGTCAAAGATTGACGTCAGTCCTATTTAGTTAACATAAAAAGCAGGCTGAATTAAAAGTAGTATAGACCACTTGTATAGTTCATTGAACTTCCCCGTACAAGCTTTGGTTGAGTATGTATATCCTTTTTGCGGTGTATACGTACGTATGTCCGTATAAAAGAATGGCCGTGAGGCGTAAGGTGTATGGAACATCGCAACTTCTATTCGGTAAAATCGATGGCAAAACTGCATTTAGTCAAACAATGGCTGTAGTACTAAGACTGTCCGTCCACATTAATAACCAAATGCCGCTGTAAAAGGTCATTTTCTACGAACTGTAACTCACTGGACAATCAGCTCGTTCACAACTATATAGTCACGCCTCTGGTTATAAAGGGTTCGAAAATACCCCCCCCTTAAAATGACAAACTACTTCCTCGCATAACTTGACATATGTATTGTTGATTTTAAAAATTTAAAACCTGTGAATAGAGAAAAGATTTTTTCTAACCTCCCAAAGATGTCCTAATGCTCGATGGTATGATGCTATAACAGATAACAGCAACTATCCTTATCTCTTCTATTTTTGATCTCAGGCTTTGCGGAAGGTTGGATCCAATGGGACGACGAGGACGGCCTTGACAATTCTAACGAAGCTCATGGCACCCTTCCAGATGGCGTCTATGACAAGAACACTTATATAAACTTCTGCTGCCGTAATGATGGAGCATACGACACACCCATTGATCTGCCAACTATTGATCCATTCTTTCTTTTCCAAAAGAATCGCAACCACTGCCAGCAGGTCAATGGAATGAATGTAGCGCAGGAGTTCTTCAAGTGGGATGGTGAAAATAACTTCATCGATTTCAATGACTATGAGGGCGGTTCGACACCTTTTAATGCTGGTTTTGATGATGACCATAAATTGTACTTCTGCTATTACACTCCCATTTAAATTGAATTGAATCAGACCAAACTGGTTGCATTATGTAATATTATCTTACCTGTAGATCAGAAATAACACATGAATCGAAAATAGTTCAATCTCCGGCCTGATAGTATGGGTTGATATCCATGGGGCAAATGAACTAATAACCATTATCTTTGGTAAATCCGTTTCATGATAAAATATTTTTTGTTGTAGTGCAAATAACAAAAATCAATTCGCGCGCGCGAGCCACAAATGCACGATCCCGAAGGATCCCGAGGAAGTTCATTGTGATATAAAAAAATAAAAGCGCAATTGCATTGATTTTTTGTTATTTGCACGTCAACAAACTCATACCAGTATCATAACATCGTAATTGTTATAATGGTATTTTGTTATTATGGTATTAGATATTACCAAAATTAAAACGAAAGCCTATAATTGCTCACCGATTATTATAAAATTGACCAAACCAGCGTTTCGTAGATACGCGCGAGTCACGTAGTAATAAGAGCGGTGCGTACTCGCGAGTCACATAGTAATAAGAGCTAATACGCGAAAACGAATTCGTGTTAAGAAGTTCAAAAACATTTCGAGAAAATAATTGACAGAAAGCTACTGAAAGAATTCATTTATCATGTCTTTATCTTCCTGACATTTATGTAGATACACTGTAAATACAGTGTTTAGATTTTTTGCAACACGTTTCTAAACACGTTTGAATGCTAAGTATAAGTTTAGAATGGAATTTGATGGCTTGTGTTTAGCACGTAAATACATGACTTCGACTTAAAGCCATGTTATAACATTTCCATAAAAAATAGATTAGTATTTCTTTTCTATAAAATGATAGCTTTTACTGTCAGATATGACCCCTTTTAATTTTGAGCCGGACAACTGAGGTAAAAGCTAAGAAAACTGAAATTTACTACCAGCGTAGATTTCGCCAATGCATGTCACTCCTTCGGTTGTGCTACTGCACGGGTCTTTGATGTGTGTGTACCATCCCGCACGCCGTGTACGTACTGTGATGTGAACATCGTGTACGTGTTCGACTAATATTTCAATCGTAATAATAAAATACAGCAGCTAAAATCTTGATTTTTGCAGGGCATGTTAGTTTAATAAGGTATATTACAACCGTGTAAAAAACAGAATTTTGAAAAATATTGAGGGCGTCCTCCACAGCAAATGTTATAATGTGGCTTTAAAGGAGTTTTTGAGAAAGGTTTTGAGAAAAGAAAAATGCTTTTAATTCGTAAATTACCGCACCTGTTGAATTTGTTTCGACATGACTTCGACATTGGTGTTTAGGAAAATTAGATATGTTTAGAAACGTGGTTAGTGTTTAGAAGGGTGTTTAAAGTCTAAAACACTATTTTACAGTGCATTGTTGTAACAAAAAGTAACAACCTTCAATTATAATCGTTAAAATGTTTATTGTTGTTCTCAAATTATTGTAACCAAGCTATTGATTGTGAATCGAGTGTAATTATTTTTACAATTTTATTTCGATTTATTGGCAATAATCATTGTCTGTAAAATTTGATGGACAATCTTAATGTACTTATTTGATTTTGCTAATTTCTGCTGTTGAAATAAAGAGCTAGGTATAAATCAAAGGAGAAATCTGTTGTCTTCTTCAAACGATGTCACGTGTTTACATTCATGATGACCTCTGATGATACAAGGCAAATTCATACATTAGTGTCTATGTCAGACCACATAAAGTCATTTGGACACTGTTTATTTCACATGCGTAGTTGTTTGTTACCCAGTCGTTTTTTTAAATTAACTTTAGCGGGTTCTCCGGCTTAGAACTGTCAGTCAAGCTTTCGTTAGGAATAGTTCTAACTTCTTAAGGGCAGAGTACCTAAGTATGAGACATGTAGGCCGCCCCTTGCTTACTGATGGCTCTGAAAAGTGGCTCTGAAAAGAGCCGTTTACTGAAGACCGCCCCTTTTCAACAGAGAAAAGTAGATAAATGGTGGCTCTGAAAAGAGATTGTCCAGTGTCATCAGATAACAAGCAGACCTCGCCTATCTGCTAATGTGAAAAGGTTTGGTGGTTTTGTGGTTCTCTGTTGACAGTTTCAGTGAAACGCTCTTTTCAAAGCCGCCACTTATTTACTTTTCACTGACAGGAGGCGGTCTTCAGTAAACGGCTCTTTTCAGAGCCACCACGTGCACATTAGCAGATAGGTGAAGAATTCAGAGCTACTCCTGACAAAAGCTTGACTGACAGTTCTAAACTTGTCCGACGGCAAAACCGCTGATAAACTTAATATAATTTTCGTAACCCTGATATGGCAGTGACGTCAACCCGTTGAGGCAGCTATTTTGTGCGCGCATCTATGTGTCGGCTAGGGCGAGTGAGTGCGTACGCCAGTGCTTTGAGCGTCCGCTAGCTTCTTGAAGCTACGCCTATAGTAGGAATTCCAATTGAATGAACGCAGCTTTCAATAGCTGTACTCGATCCAACCGCGATTGTATATCGCGTATTTCAAACTACAACGCGAACGCACGACCTTGGATACAATGGCATTGACAATGCTAACCAATCACGAGTGCGTTGGCATGGTTGGATTCACTCCCGCGTTACTCACGCACAGTCGCACACGCTGGCGTACATCGCACAGTGTACACAAATGTTCGTCACGCTATTGAAAGCTGCGTTCATTCAATTTGAATTTCCACTATAGTGAAATGCACTGGTGTCACTGCCATATCGGGGTGAACAATGGTATAATTGTTATCAGAGGATGATTTAAGGAAGCCCCATCATGCATTGTAAAAGTGTTATCACTAGAGTTTCAACTGCCACTTTACTTTTCAAATCCCATTGAACTCTGTGCAAAAGATGTTGTTTTAGAATTGCCCGTGTGTCATTATTACTTGGTCGATTTCAGATCTAAAGTGATGTATGCATGAAGGATAATTCACACCTTCTGTAGATAACATAAAATGTGAAATGGACCAACCTTTTGAAGGTGTATTTATTGTAAATATAGACCACTTGGCATGTGACGTCAATGCCCGGCAGTATGCGCGCGCATTATGACAATTTACATTGTTCTTTGCCCTGCAGTGTGCGTACGCATCGTAGTCTGCTAAGGGCACGTGCATTTTAAATCGCCCGCCACATTTCACACAGTACAATAAAGCCATTGAACAGTGTAGCGGCTCGTACGAGCATATCGATAGTCGAGTCCCTCGCCTTTGTTGATAAACAGTGATGTAAGTGGTCTATATCTGTCCAAATTCAAATTTCACCATGCACGTGTGTATACAGTGGGCGGGCAGTGGTGTCATGTTCACTCACACAGGTGTGCTAAACGCAAGACTTGCTGGGAAGTGCTTAAATCATCCTCTGAATTGTTATGAACTCCCGTCATAAAAGCCTATCCCACAATTTGTAATCATGAATTCAAATTTCACCATTACTCAAAAGCAGTATGATTATTCGTACATACGTCACAAATTCGACGGAGGGAAAATGATAAGAAAAACATATGTTTTGGCAACGATTGGATTTACACACATTTCTTTGACAACACGGGTGAGTTGCTGCTCTTGCCTGAGTGACACAGTGAAGGTAATTCGTTTTTATATGCTAATTCTATAGCTACTCAATTTTATGTTTAAAGAGGGATTTCGTGATCCTAGCATCCTTGCCATTTTTAGTAGATATCCACGAGAAAAGCTTATTCCCAAAATTTCAGTTGATTCCGATTTTGCGTTTGCGAGTTATGCATGATTTAGTGTATTACACTACTCCATAGGCCACTGTTGTAATTTCGTTCTGGTATACCAGAACGAAATTCAAATTTGGCGATATTTTTCCTAAACGAATACATAAACATTATGTAGCCAGATGTATCCAGTGATATAAAAATCTATACTTTTTGGGAGAAAAGTGGGGGGACGAGCCTGTGGATCACGAAATTCCCTTTAAAAAGGAGTGCGTATGACTTCATCTATTATAATCGTTTGTTTCAAAGTGTATATTAAACATTAGACTGAAGTTGGTTACACTTGTAAGTTACTTGATTGCACTAGGAGAACGAACGTGAACGCGGTACATGTCGTTTACCAAGTGCTGTCTACAATTAAAAAACACAAGTATATTAACGTGTGGATAAACAAAATATAATTTGCTAATATTTACGGTATGTTTTGTCAGCAATCTTTCAAAAATGTTCAATACTATAGACGTAGATCCCGGGATAGGAGGATAAATTCCACCCATATTTTATTCCCCAATGTTGACGCCTGTATAATGGGTTTCTGACCAAATATACCTCATTGGAATTTTTAATGTAAAATGTGCGAAATTGTGCGCGCTTCTCGCGAATGTATTCCACTTCTATCCCATATTTCACCGATTTTGCTTCAATATGGCAAACATTTTTCGCACCAAATGGTGCTGAATTCACTATGCATCAATTGTTTTCCAACCGCATCCCCCCATGTCAAAAAGAAATCTACGCCACGTCGCCACGCCACTGTTGCAATAAAGCATTGATATGGTTTAGATTAAGATTTAAGATTATAAACCTTGCTATTTCTTTCTCCAATATTGAAAAAATGCTTCAAAATCAGTGGCAAACCTTTAATTCAAATTGTTCGTAATCACGATTACCATAATCATGAGAATTATATTAATTCCCATTTTTACTAGATGCCCGTGCTAATAGCTTTACTCCTTGTTGCTAGCATCCTTACATCTTTCGCATCTCCAATCACCAAAGCAACGACACGGTGGCCTCGAGGTCAATATGGGATTCCTATGGACGACACCATCTCAGCATGTCCATCAAATAGTGGCCTCTACTGGCAAATAGGATACCGTATTCAGGACACGGAGTCCATTATTGTTCCACTGATTGGTGGTAATGAATGGTCTTCGCCATGCCATTTGAGGGGACCTTATGGAAAGCTGTATACACAGTTGAATTATTGCATGAAAGATGATACTTCAAATGATCCTGACTATGACTGGCCATCGGGAGAATATTGCGTGTATAGGAAAGGATCTTCATGTCCTACAGGTCAGTATCCAATGCTTGTCTTATCCTGTGCTGATGAACTGAATGTACAGTTTTAAAACCCCACAAAAATAGTGGGTATTTAATGCGTTTGTTGTATATCACAAACCAAAGGGCCGAAGCTTCTAATGACGTGCGTCACTCAGCTCAGGTGACTATCCTTTTGGTGCAAGTACTTGAAATAGTTTCAATTCAACTTCAGTATAATTGAACTTTATTTGGCGTTCACGCGCGTGATGAACTCAGTGGACTCGCCAACTTCATACTAAGGGGTGAACAGTGGGTGAATAATGTTCTCATAAATATACGTAAATTACACCCACGCATAATTAAAGGATGTTTAAAAATGACTCAGACCTGTATTTGTCGCATGATATAAACACGGTAGATACTATTATTTCACGTGGAACGCCTATAATAGTTATTCCACTTAGAATAATGGTAACTACCGCGTTACAGCAGGTGACAGATACACGGTTGTCTCAAAACAATACTTTTATTCTCTTAATAAAACAGGTGGTATGTAGTCGTTTGTGGTTCTGGAATAGATTTAGAAACTTGTTTCTTTGTCATTAGAACTTTCCTCTAGAATGACTGACATTTCAATTGTTATACCGTTCCGGTTGGTTTATAGTATAGTGTCTTATACCGATAATGTAGATGAAATCTGAACAACCGGTAAGAGGAGGAAGATGACTGAAAAGTTTTGATTAAATAAATGCAGATCCTAGCTGTTACATTAAAACCCATTACGAGTATACTGGTAATTGTTTTATTTTTATTATTATTTTGGCTAGGTTTCACAGAAGGATGGATCCAATGGGATGATGAGGACGGCGTGGACAATTCTAACGAAGCCCATGGTAGCCTCCCAGATGGTGTCTATGACAAGAACACTCTCATGTACTTCTGCTGCCGTGAAGATAGAGCATATGACACACCCATTGATCTACCAACTGTTGATCCATTCTTTCTCTTCCAAAAGAATCGAAACTACTGCCAGCAGGTCAATGGAATGAATGTAGCACAAGAGTTCTTCAAGTGGGATGGTGAAAATAACCTTGTTGATTTTAAAGACTATGAGGGCGGTATGACACCTTTTAATGCTGGTTTTGATGATGATCATAAATTGTACTTCTGCTATTATACTCCTATTTAAATGTTTTTGGTTAACACTTTTTCTGATTAAATTGGGTATCTAACAAAGGTATAATGTTAAAGACACTTGGACATAACATCCTTAAAAGTTAGTCTAAAAAGTAATAATACGTTCAGAGGTCGTAAAGTAATTTTGAGCCAGCATAGTGGTGTCGACATTTATACCTAATAATACTGTAATATGAGAAGTTATAGTTCCAATGTAAAAAAGTATAAAAAATGGGACAGTCGCTGCCTGTTAATTTTTGAAATGGATTTAGATATATGCCTACACACAAAAATCCAACTGACATTTTTCAAACTGTAAAACGGAGAATTATCCTCATACTGTTTGATTTTTGGTTTGCATTTAGGTTTTAGTGCCTACTTCACTTTCTCTGTGCTACATTTTTGAAAACATACCGTATTGCGGATCACATAATCTCATCATTACCATAATTACTGGTTGCAAATAATAGCTAGATTCGCCTTGGGAGTGAAATTTTTTCCCGTAAAGGGTGGTTCTATATTTGTGGTAAGCTGTTATCAGTGACGGATCATTGTATGTCACTTTGATAAAGTAATAGTTCTAAAGCTCTCTAAAGAGAGCTATACTGTGAACTGAGATGGTGTGGTGTGGTGTACAAGGCTCTTTTTAGAGCTATTGCTTTATCAAAGAACAGGGGATGGCTACTCTTGAAACTCCCCAGACAAGCAATGGTCTAGGTGACTTTCTGTTTATATTTGTCTACCAATTCATTTAATGCAAAACGTTTGCTATGAAAACCCGCTAGTTTATTATTACATAATGTGTATCTGCTGAGAATCTTGATTCATATTTTGCATTTTCCATGTTACTTTAACATGTTCATTAACTTGAAAATGGATATTCGGAAATCGTAATGACAGAAATTCCGAATTAAGAATGTTGATAGCCTGTCATATTCCAGATTTCAAAGTATACTATTTGCGGCGAAGATCACATTCTTAATTCCATTGAACGATTTCCTAAAGCATGGTGTATTTGAAAAGGCGTAAAAATTATAATAAAACGAGTGCTGGTCCCGTAAGCTTGAAGATAAAAAAGAAACATGCAGTTATAGATCGTATCCTTGTTTAACTTTGTGTGTGTTTTTATCAGGGCTATAAACCAGAACAAACAAGATAACTATGCAAGGTTACACTTTACGTCATAAATTTCTTTATGGGAAACAGAACAAATGTCAGCCGTATCTCAATTTAATGATAATTATTGAAAGTGTTAAAGAATCTGATATATTCCTGTCCGTTAATTGTAACTTGAACATGACCTTGTTGACTCATAATAATAACACTTTGTTGTCTGCAAAAGAAACTAAGGAAGCAAAAACCACCCAAACTTTGAACTCCGATGTGTAGGACGAAATATTGTAGTGAATAAAAACATTCACTTGGTTTTGTCATACAAAATCCAAAATGTCACTTTGTTGTCTTGTTTCTACGTAGGACGAAATATTGTAGTGAGTAAACATTCTAATGTGATATTCAGTTAGATTATCGGTTTCTATCTGTTCCTTTACAGCTAATCAAAAGTGCCACACAAATTCAAATTAAGGAATGTGTTCTTATCAGAAATAAAATTATCTTATAAAATCAGAATAATAACATAAGTATGGATACGTCATCGGCTTCGATTGAACAATTTTAAGATAATTTGTGTATGGATACTGCTTTGTATTTGCAAATCACGATTTATTGAAAAAAAATTCTCAACTTCTTTCGTTTGGTGTGACTTGTAAAGACACACCCTGCCTTTCGTTTCTAGATTGTGTTTGTGAATTGGTAGTTGTTACATCTATTTTTCTGTTCCGATTAAAAAATAAAGTATGAATTGTGTATAAATAAGGGTTGAGAGACGAGTTGATAGGTAGTATAAAAACTACGGACCATGTGTACATATCCAGTGGAATCACAGCTGCTCCAGTCTGAGAGAGAAGACCCATAATGATCACTGGCATCCAACAGCAAAAGTCTGTACCTACTATCACAGCCATACGAATCGCCATCTTGACTTGCGCCTGACGTTGACTTTTTCGCTTAAATTTCTTACCAGAATGTCTTAGGAATGTAAAGAGTATTACGTAAAGTATGAATATTGTTACAAAGCAAGTCAAGTTTAAACCAAGAAATATTGCAATTGAAAAATACCAGGCTGGTTTGGAGTCTTGAGCTACATGTAATGCAAATGTGTGATCTTCTTTATCACCAGAACCAGATTGTTGGTCAATTATGCTGTAAGTTGTTGGTCTTGTAATTAACGGAAGACCGATACAGACATCTGATAAATCGTAATAATCAGAATCAGGTCCGGCCATTAATGTTGGAACTATACTTACGATAAAACCTATTACCCAGAGCACGGACCCAATTGTTTGAGCTGATCTTAATGTCAACCGGTTCCATCCTAGTGGAAACACTACGCTTACGAATCTATCCACAGTTATTAAAGTCAAAAAGAAGACAGAGACTTCGCTTGATAATAAACACACGAATCCAATAAACTTGCACAATTTTCCCGCTCTCCATTCGTCCGAGTACAGGAAATATTTGTCACCAAAGTACAAATCAACACTCCCAATTACAACCATGTAAATTCCCATAAGAAAATCTGATGCAGCTAAATTACTGATTAAGAATGATTGGACGGCTTGTGTAGAACTTCGCGTTTTCTCGTGAAATCTCCATATTAAAGTAAATAAGTTTCCAAACAGAGCGCTTATTCCAAGAACCCAGATAGACACACGAAGGGCTGTGTTTTGCATAAGACTTCCACACATAAAAAGTGGAGGTTGAGGCTCCATGTTTATACAATTTTGTACATCAATGCTGCAGCAGATTCTATGATCCGTAACGTATCTTTGGATAAAAAACAATATGAAATTGGATAAATGTACGTTACAGCTTGCACCAGTTAAAGGATGTCTCCGGCAATGACAATATTATGCCTTATATGTAGGAAAAATAATTATCAAGTATGAATCACGTGGTTTTATTCAAAACAAACTCTCATTCCCGGGCGCCAAAATTGTCGAGTGCAATGACGTCCCAGTAATACAATGAAGGCTGACGACAATTGAGCACACATAACCATTACGTCATTGCACGTAGACAATTTCAGCGCGGGAATTTTGAATATCGCGTGTTGAGAGCCGACTGTTTTTATTCGTTTTTATGGTCAATATGAGTTTGTTTTAAATAAAACCGTTGTGATTCATGCTTGAGTATTTTTCTATCATATAGGCCTAAGGCATAATGTTATGATTGCCGGAGACTCCCTTTAAGAAACTCAGCTCAAAGATATACAGGCATATGACTGACCAACTTGGTAACTGAATCAACTAACTACTGTGATATGACTAATTGAATTCAGCAATTAATTACCAATTTACTTGTGTTTACAAATACTCACATTGATTCCAGATTAATTAGACCTTCAAACGCGTTAGGATCAATTGTAATATGAGCCACGTCTTCTGCATTGCTTGTTATAACACTGTGAAGGAAATATGTGGTATTTTTTTACACAAAGCAACATATGAAAATGAATAATTATATAAAAAAGATAAGTATATAGTTGTACTTACAGATACTTCAGTGAAGATAATCCAACGAATGCGTTAGAATGTATTGTCTCAATAGGAACATTTGAAATAAACCTGAAAGAAATAGACCACGAAACGCACCGTTTAAACACCATAGTAAATAAGTATTTAATTTTCATTGGTTTACAAGAACGACTAAATCCTTATAAAAGCTACAAAGGAAGCTGCAGCTACTTACAGGTCCACCAAAGATTCGAGCTCGAGGAATGAAAAGGCCCACAACTCTCTTAGTTTGTTTCGTGAAATATCCCTGGAATAAAACAATAAAGTATTTATATAATATTGAATGGCTTTGAGTGTGATACAAGAATATATTGCACGAGATGGAAAAATATTGCACGAGTCGAAAACGAGTGCAATATTTTTCTATCGAGTGCAATATATTCTTGCATCACACGAAAATAAGCCATTCAATATTATTATTATTATTTATATCAGGCTTTTGCTATGCGGTAAAATGACAATTTAAGCTTACCTAGCCACCGGGTTTGACCAATGTGTATTGTAATGTAAGCTTACCTTTTGACCTTCTTGTTTTCTGCTCTTTACTCTCCAAAGACAATTTCGGAATAATTATATATAGGTTTACTTGTAGATGTGAATTATATTTCCTAAGGTTATCATCATCCAGAATTGCCGCGAATTAAGTTTGTGATTTTACTTGTTTATACAGTACGAAATTTCCTGTGAGCCGTTACGATGTCTGTTGTGTATAGGCTATAGCCAATAATGTGCTATTATTCTAGCAATATAATACAAAAGTGATTCCGAGTGCATCAGAGTACTCTACTTTTCTCAAAAGGGTAACATATATTCTTCTGTCGACTTGCTGAAGTCTGGTTTACGAAACAACACACCTTTTAATAAAGTGTATCAGCGCAAAAAAAGCATGTTTCCTGGAAAACTAGAATGATTGGTGAAAGCAACACCATTTCTGGACATTTTCAGCTGTGCAAGAATTTTATGCGCAAAGGATATATAAATTCAAGTCAACAGTGGATTTTCCTGAACGGTGTTCTTAAATGTAAAAATAAATGTAGATATTTATATAGCGCTTTATGCCGTAAACAGCCTCAAAGCGCTTTACATTTATTCCGCCGTTATTAGAATATGTCGGAACCACGTTTGCTGCCTAGTTCATCAGTACGACTTTGACTACCCCTAACAGCTTCCCATTGCACCTGGGTGGGGTGAGGCAAGCGTGACAAAGCGCCTTGCCCAAGGGCGCAACACGGTGGCGAGACGGGGACTCGAACCCACGCACGCCAAGCAAGCTCGCAGATTATGAGTCCAAGGCCGTAACCACTGAGCCACCGTGCCCATCGCAGGACAAGTGAATCAGGATATATATCAGTCTTTCAGACAACATAACTTTGTAATCAACAACAAGAAGAAGGCTGCTGCTTTAGTAACAGTCCGAAACAACATATTTTGTTAATTCTAAATAAATCATAATATACTTATCATTAAATATTCAGCTAATGTTAACCCAATCAAACAGTTTGTTTTGTTGTGCATTCTGAAGCATATTTGGGTAAAATACTTACAACCAAACAAGAGTAGTCAACCCATCAAATGCGCGTCGCTGAATGCTGCTAATATTGTTATCATAGATATACCTACAGGTAAGAGATAGATGCAAACATTTTATGCATCATGGTAATTTGGCAAAACATGGTCATGATGGTTTCGTATCAATACAAATCATCATACATAAGAACACATCCCACACACCCACACCTCTCACACACCCACATCCCTCACACACCCACATCCGTTACACAGCCACAACCCAATACACCCCAACCATTGATTCCAGTTCGAGCAATCGACGGCGCGGTGGTGAGATCGTAAGCAGTATTGTCCCCATATACTTTGAACGTTTTTAAAAGGCTTTGTTCTTTTCATTATTAGTGTAGCATACTTACAGTGTGTCTAGGGCCAGGAATCCCTTGAACATTCCAGCCGTTAAAGTACTGACATTGCTACCAGAAAGTTCCCTTTATGTTTGAGAAAGTATTATGTAAAAAGAACTGTTAATTATCACGGACCGTTGCCAGATTTGCTAACACTCTATTTGCTTACTGTTAACATGGGTAACATTTGGTCTCATAATAATAAAGATTCCAATACAATGTGA
Source organism: Amphiura filiformis (assembly GCF_039555335.1). Lineage (NCBI taxonomy): Eukaryota > Metazoa > Echinodermata > Ophiuroidea > Amphilepidida > Amphiuridae > Amphiura > Amphiura filiformis. The sequence continues at coordinate 36,760,142 of NC_092633.1, read as the reverse complement.
AAATGAATTATTCATAAAATGTATACGTACAAAATATGGACGGTGTGAGCAATAGCGGTTAAGGTACTTGAATTCCAGCCATCGAGACAGTGTACATGAAGCAAGCTGTGTACGTAGAAACAATCGCATATATCCGGGCAACTTTTCTCATCTGAAAAAATGCAACTACGTTTAAGGTTTGAGTATGCCAAAACTTTTGTGTTGTACATGTAGAATGTCAATTAGATAAACCAAAATCCATCAAAGGCCTTAGTGAAACTGTGATCAACTATGATCAATATAAGTAAGAATCGTATTTTTGATAACAACCATGACCCACTAGTTAAAACCCATATCATAACAAATTCGTTGTTTTAAAGCCATGTTGTAACATTTCCATAAAAAATAGTTTAGTGTTTCTTTTCCATAGAATGTTAGCTTTTACTGTTAAATATTTCCCCTTTTAATTTGAGCTGAACAACTGAAGTAAAGCAAACGAAGATTGGAATTTACTACAGTGCGTATCACTCCGTCGGTCGTGCTACGGCGCTGTCCTTTGATATGTGTATGATCGTCCCATAGGCCATGTACGTACTGTGTTGTGAACATCGCGTACGTGTTCCGTCGTAATAATTAAACGACAGTTCCTGCGCTTAATTCAAAATCTCGGATTTTGACAAAACTACAGCATCTAAAGTCTTGATTTTTGTAGGGTATGATAGTTTATTAAAGTACATTACAATCGTGCAAAAAACAGAATTTTGAAAAATGTTAAGGACGTTCTCCTCAGTAAATATTAAAATATGGCTTTAATTGTTAAATTCAATATATACCATTTAAAAGAGGGCGGCTTTATTGGATTTTTTTGCGGAGCAAAGCCGTCATTGCCATCACAGATTCTAGAACTAGAATCTGTATTGCCATGGTCGCAACTACCGCTCAACCAATTGCGTTTTCAAGGATCTCCATGGATTATATAGAGACGGTATAAGATAATTTGGTATTGTTTTAGTATGTTGAATCATAGTCTACCATACCACAATCGATTTCGTCGTCTCCATTTTGGCAATCAACAGTGCCATCACACACAACCTCTTTAGGAACACACATCAGAGTTTCACCAGGTACTGCGTCACATAAGTATGATTCAGGGCAACTGATGCTCTCTACAAAATCAAATACTGTAATCATGATAATAAACTGAGCTCAAAAAGAAATATATAATTTTTCACAAGGTCATATCTTGAAATCCTGTCCATCAAATTGAACCAAAATTACACACAGATTTACTTCAATACTCTCCTCTTAATACATGTCAGTAACCAAGCAGTTATCCAACTGACACAACAGCAAAATGCACTGACATGGGACAGCTTCCTGGACTACATTCACAGCCCAGCCCTGTTTCATGAAAAAAGTGTATGAAAAGCAGAAAGCAGCACCGTTTTATCATCTGTGCAAGGATCTTGTGTGCATTCTCACAGATGTTTTGTCCTGGGTGCCAAATGTTGGGCTGTGAAAGTGAAGGAAGTCCGGAAGCTGTCCCATGACAGTGCATTTTGCTGTTGTGTCAGTTGGACAACTGCTTGGTTACTGACATGTGTTTTGAGTAGAGTATTAAGGTAATCATGTATGTAATTTTGGTTCATTTTGATTGACAGTATTTTAAGATATGACCTTTTGATTCACAAGTTGTAAAAAATTATAAGTTTCTTTTTGAGCTCAGTTTATGTGAATAGTTTGACGAGCTAATTAAATTCAATTACGTAAAACATTATAATATGATTGCATATAGTGAACGAACACCAATGCACATAGTGAACGAATATCAATGCATATAGTGAATGAATAATCGAAAAAGATCCAAAATAATCTGATCAACTCTTACCACATGTTGTTTCATCTTCCATATTGCCACAGTCGTCAAAACCGTTGCATTTAGCTGTTATATCAGCACACAGCCCATTTTTGCAGTCAACTTCTTCTGTAGTACAGTAACTTGCTGAATTAAAATAGAGTATATATCTTGGCTTATCTTAGTGTTTTAATGCAACTCCTGTATTCAGAACATGTGCATACCTATGTTGTATTCCTACACTGCAAAAAAATATTTTACTCAACATTGAGTAAAAAGGTCATAACTCAACAAGTGAGTAAAAAAATTACTCATCATTAAGCTCATTATAGGTCACAACTCAACAAGCTCATATTGGTAAATATTACCCAACATTGCGAGTAATATCTATTAAAATTTTGCTCAATGTTGGGTATTATTTACTCAATTTGAGTAATATTTTACTCATTTGTGATGCGATCAAGCAAAATCAGTCGGAACTCAGAAATATTAAATTTTTAGTTTCTTATAGGATAGTAAAAAGCATTTAAAAATCTGGATTTTGCAGAAAACCCCATTGAAATTGAACAACCCGTTCCAAAGATATGAGCAATTAAAGAGTTTCCAAAACAACAGGAAACAAAAGGAATTATTTCCTTTGTATGGCTATATCTCAAAATCAATATTTCCGACTGATTTGGCTTGATCGCATCACATTTTGTTGAGTTGTGACCTTTTTAGTTGAATAAAATATTTCTAAGAGTGTAGCGGATGGATGTTAAAACAACAAGTACATAAAAAAGCGCAAAGTTTCTGTTTTCCCATTTCCGAACGCCGAATGTAAATTATTCTTTTTAGACCATTTACAAAACCACATTTTCAAACCCACCCCCTGTATTATGACTTTACCTATATCTTCCATACTGGTGTGAGTATCTGTTACAAATGAAAGTTACCCAATTCTATTCGAAACTCATACTCCCTCTGTGGAAGACTTTAGCTAAATTAAATCGCCCACAGGGGTAGTATGGATTTTAAACGGAATAACCAACTCACAATGACGTAGCTATACTTTACCCATTTGGTTCACCAGATCCAGCTCCAGATGGAATCCTCTTCGTGATCCGGTTCGATCACTTGCAAATTCTATCTCCACTTCTTTCATCGGTGTCTTAATTCTTGTGATTTTTACCGTGCCCGTAAGCAGTGCAAGTAAGTTGTTATTTTGGAAAGCATCTGTTTCTTTCACAGTCAATATATCGTAACCTCTTTCTAGGGTAAAATCAAGAATACTAATGAGGATCCAGAGATTGTCGTCCGTTGTTGTTACCCTCCATAGGCAAGACAATTCATTTGGGTAATATAATGGGTAGTTTGTTGATGTGACATTTTGTGTACGCTGTCCATCTTCGAGTCTATAATGTGTTGCGCCACATTCACCTATATAGAGATATAACGAAACGATGTAGGATGTAATTATTATTTTTCTATTAATTAATTAATTAATTAATTATTATAGGGCATTGTTATACACATTTTTGCTTCTCATATCAAAACCGATGGAGCAATACAGCTCAAAATTTAGAAATATATTGTTTTAATGGTAAGCCTCAATCTACGATTTTAACCTACAAACTATAATCTCAACAATAACACATAGGCCGAAGCCCAACATGATATAACTCCTCCCGGGAACTCCTCTATTTTTGTCATACATTAATGTTGGTCTCCAGTAGTTTTGTGAAACTATAAAACAATATGTACATCAGAGTTCAATTAATTACTGCTACAAAACAAAGGCGTCGGATAATATCTCACCACAATCATTTTCGTCAGATAAATCAGCACAGTGAAACATCCCATCGCATTTGAGTTCCAAATCGTAACAAATTGGATGCAAACTTGATGAGCATGAAAAATCACCTTCATTACAATATCCTACACACACACAAATTTTAAAAACAATTATTTATATTTTTACAGTCTCGTTTTCAAGAAATTAGCTTTATTGTAAAAACAAAAATTGCAGGTTGTCTTTATCTGGTCATGTTCTGAAATGTTTTCATCATCAATCAATATGGCCATATTGATTGGAATTGGAATTCTGGATATCCATGGCTATTTATGGACATTTCTGGACACAACATGTAGTTGTCTTAATTTTGAATGTTCTTAGTTTAATATTGTTGCCTTTTATTGGCAGCACTGTAAACTAGGTTTGAGCATTGCTCACACTGCAAAACCAGCAGAGAAACACATGGACACTGTAATACTATGTTATTGTTTACACAAGATGAAAAAAGCACACTTTTAACATTATCTTGTTTTAAAAACAAAAGTGTTAAAAAGCACACGCTGTTTTTGCAGTGCATTTTTCTCTGGGCAGAGCGGTCACTGGGGATGTGTTGTGTTTTATGCATAGAATGGTATTAATTGTTTATCAAAAAGGGAGTACAAAGCAGTCTACAGTGCATTAGGCTTGCATATTTTGTGAAATTCAGCACACAAATAAAATAAAGCATTATACCTGTAAACGATATTTGTAAGTAGGCAAAGAATCCCAGATCAGGAACACTTTCATCCGATATAAATCTCAACCACATATATCCATCGTGGACAATCACCATAGGTACCACCTCTCCACTTAACCTAGTAACTGTTGAATCCACACTAATGTTATGTCCGTACCCAACCTCCAAAAAATCAAACCGGTTTTCTAGATTAAATTCCATGAAACTTATTTGAATCGCATGCTGCGTGTTTGCCGTTGCTACAACCCATGTACATTCCAAATTCAATGGATACATATTTGGATAGAGCGGGGATGTGATGTTGATTGCTTCATCATTAGATAGATGAGAAATTCCCGATTGGCATAGATCTGTTAAAAACGATTAAATAGTATGTTAATATGTGCCATCTGAACACTAGGTCATGCCAGAGATGTGTACGTGTAAAATGAACTCTTGAACCTTTTCAATGACGCTTTTAGAAACAGTGGGTTAACGAAGTTTAGAAATCGGGTTTAGAAATATATTTGTAACACTAAGCTGAATAATTTTTCACATTATTAACTGCTTTTGTGCACAAAATAATGACTTAAGCTGTTCATAAAAACTTGCAAGCTACTTTAACACTTTCTTCGGGTAAATTACTCAGTACGTACCGCAGTGGTCTTCATCGGACCAGCAATGATTGAAACCATCACATTCTAATAATTTGTCCAAACATACATCTAAATTAAGACAATTATAGTCTCCAGTGGGACAGGTCCAATCTGTGAGAGAAAATAAGTGCAAAGTAAGGTATAATATCATCACAGACTAATACAGAGTATTTTCCAACAGTCCCGGTACATTGTATGCTGTGAATTATCGCATATTCATGAGAGCCGATCGTTCGATTGTAACCATGGTGACGTGTCTTCGCGTATACGCGAGAGAGTTTTGTCTGTCGCATTTCATGGAACAATCGGCCCTCATTAACGGGTGATGCTGAGACTTTGACTGCTTGGAGTTTCTCTGTATCTCTTTAGTCCATGGATATACCGGGGAATTTTGATAATGTACACATCAAAATCACGACCAAATCGTATACTTAAAATATATTCAAATTAGACATCGCAAATGGATCTTCATCACATTTTTGCACCATTTTTGTTTTTTGCTTTACAGAGTCCATACCCAGCAAACACAAAACGTTTTCGACATCATTCGCAAATGGTTATAAAAGGTTGTCAGAAAACATTTAAATGTCGGGTTATATAAAGGGTATATTAAGAGTATAAAACGTTTTCATTTTTTGATAATCTACTGATCAGCAAACAAAAATGTTTTACAGAAAACGTTTAAATGTCGGGTTATATAAAGGGTATAAAAAGGTTTTAATAACATTCCAAAAACATTCTTGAAAACTTGATACAAAACATTCTAAACATAATGTTATTTTGGGGTTGAAAAAATATTTTGCGAAAAATGTTTGCCCAAAATATTTTCAATAACGTTTTAAAAACGTTTTCATGACCTTTATATAACCCGACATTTAAATGTTATTAAAAGGTTTTGAAAAAAACATTTTGAGAACATTTCTGTGTTTGCTGGGTTGAAATATTTTAACATAATGTTATTTAAGTATTGACACAATATTTGGCAAAATGTTTGCAAAAATAGTTTACAATAACATTTTTGGAAACATTTAAAATATTGTTCTAGTGTGTTTTTCATACAAAACGTTTTAAAACGTTATCATGACCTTTATATAACCCGACATTTTAATGTTATTAAAACGTTTTTACCTAAACCAAAAGCCAAAATATAACTTATTTAAAACGTTTTTAAAACGTTTTTGTGTTTGCTAGGTACATAGATACACATGATTTTGAGACAATATTTTGGTATGTTACACGTATCTCACTGTGTCAAAATAGACATCTTGCTGGGACTTTAAACATATTAATGTTAATGTTACAGCAATGTACCATATTATGAAGTGAGTACATTATAGGAAAATCGAACGATTAGGGATACCTCAACTTCTGTAAGAAAATGGTATTGAATACCTGTACTGTTGTCCCAATAGACTTCTAGAACAAAGCCTATATCCGTAACGCTCTTATCGGATTTGAAGTGGAGTAACAATTCAGATGTATTTGATCTGAGTACGTTTGGTGCAGTTTCCCCTGTGACAGTTATAACCGTCCTGTTTGTCTTGCTGTAAGGTTCGAAATTTATCTCTAAGAAATCATAGAAAATCTCCGTGGTGAATGTTACGAAGAAAACGACTATATAAGCGTTATCTGACGCTGTAATGAACCATGAGCACTCAAATGACATGGGGTATTGGCTAGGAAACAGTGGCGATGTTATGTTCACATTGTCTCCTGCAGATAAGAAAATATCCTTTTTGCCACAAATATCTGTAGCAATAGAAAAATGAAGATGAAAAAAGCAAAATGTATATAATTATACTTCGATATAATAAGTTAGACTACATTACTTCAAGTCCGTTTCTAGCCGATTGTGATGCAATCAGCCTTCATTGTATTACTGGGACGTCATTGCACTCGAAAATTTCGGCGCTATGGTCACTATGAGTTTGCTTTAAATAAAACCATGTGATTCGTGCTTGATAATTATTTTTCTTACATATAAGGCATAATGTTGTGATTGCCGGATATTTCTTTAATAATAACCATAATAATAATAATAATAATAATAATATTAATAATAATAATAATAATAATACACACTTAACCATACCGATATACTCCACGAATCTAATCAGGTAGACTAAAGCATCTAACAATTTCGGCTGATGCTATTGGAATTTATAATACTTCATTTTTGTCACATTTGCATATATTTCACAACATAAATACGTACTGCAAAATTTCTCATCCGATTCATCCATGCATGCTGGTTTCCCATCACAAGTTACGTTTTGGTTCCAGCAACCATAGCCAGAAGAACAGACGAAATCTTGTGCTTCGCATTTACCTACAAAACATAGATGCAACACCATGATTATGATAATGTGAAGCAGGATCTCATTGTTCTCTGCTAGATTAGAATTATTTTGTAATCATTAAAGCCCCTCAGAAAAACACATTTTTCTAGAAAAATATATATTGAACCTTTTGAAATAAAAGGTCAAACAATTTTGGAACATACTCTGATGTTGTAGGCTCATCGATCTTGCACAAGTACCGTATCGATGATGACTTAGTAAGAATCATCGCAAATTGACGGGGGAAAATTTTGAATTCTATTACCCCCACGACCCATTATTCAAAATCGCGCACTGTGATTTGTTGAAACGCGTCACGTGAAAGACCATTAATTAGCAATAAAGTGGCCAGCTGAGGGCAACGAACTATATGTTCTTCTCTCATCACAACAGCGCACAGCAAAGCGCGATACAGTATATTAGCGTCGTTACGCATTCTACGCAAAGCATTACGCTCGCGTTCTACAATATCGCTCACTTACGCTTTGGCTACGCGTAGGCGCTCCACCTTGAAGTAAACAACTTGTAATATTTGGGCAAAAAATGTGATATCTTCTCTTTAAATCGCACTATTTTGTGGTAATAGAATGCGCCTCACCCATTATTTACGTTTTTACTGCCTCGGACACATTATTTTCGTGTAAAGGATAATGCATTACCCTTTATTTCTTAAATAATTGGTGTCACCCCAAGATGTTGGATTGGTGTTAGGTAAATATTATATTTGGGTGGAGACAACTGTTTTAAAGTTGCCGCACGTAAAACATTTCCATAAAGCGAATGATCTGAAAGGAATTCCAAGGTGTATAATTGGTTTTTTTCTTTTACTACCTCGTACGATGTAAATTATAACTGTTGGGTAATTTCAACAATTTGTAAATGCTTAATACTGGCAATCCCGGCCTGTTGAAGCAAGTGGATTGTGATCTTAGTGGTTTCAACTTCAATCAATGCAATAATTATAATGCAATTAGTATGAATAAATCTGGCTTTAGAAAGAAAGAAAACAGATCCACCACAGATCAAATTCTTGCTTTGAGAAGGATCGTTCAGAGCATTGACGAAAAGAATCCCTCTGCAGTGGTAACTTTTAACGATTTCAAGAAAGCTTTCGATACCGTTCACAGAGGCAAAATGGTCAAAACCTTGAAAGTTTGTGGTATCCCAGATATCATCAGGAATGCAATTGACGACATTACGTATCAGAGTACAGAAGCTAAAGTGAAAACACCAGATGGTTACACATCGTCACTGGGCGGGAAAAATTTATATTGAATGATTTGCTTAATCCATGTTCAAGGACCAAAATTACATGCTGGAAACACCTCATATTTACTTTTGGCCCTTGAAAATGGATAAAGGCTTGTAGGTGTAGACTTTATATTGAATGATTTGCTTCATCCATGTTCAAGGGCAAAAAAGTACATATGAGGTTTTTCCCGCCCAGTGACGACATATAAATTTGAAAACTTAGCAGGAGTGATGTGTATGTATGTACAAAGTAATACTCTGGCACCATTATGTTTTAATTTTTAACATTCTCCTGCAAGAGTGTTAATAGTATACCCAGCAAACACAAAACGTTTCCGACATCATTCACAAAAGGTTATAAAAGGTTGTCAGAAAACGTTTAAATGTCGGGTTATATAAATGATATATTAAGGGTATAAAACGTTTTCATTACATTAAAAATCATTTTTTGATCATCTACTGCTCAGCAAACAAAAAATGTTATACAGAAAACGTTTAAATGTCGGGTTATATAAAGGGTATAAAAACGTTTTAATAACATTCCAAAAACCTTTTTTGAAAACTTGATACAAAACATTCTAAACAGAATGTTGTTTTGAGGTTGAAAAAATATTTTGCGAAAACGATTGCCCAAAATATTTGCAATAACGTTCTAAAAACGTTTTCATGACCTTTATATAACCCGACATTTAAATGTTATTAAAACGTTTTTGTGTTTGCTGGGTAGTATCTTCTTTGAGTCTTACTTGAATTATCAGTTTGTAGGATTATTAGTTTAAAACCTCTTTCCACATCAGGGGCTTCAGATAGGAACTCAATCCAGGCATAGTTATTATCCATTATTAGCGAGTTCGCTTGCACGTCTCCTCCTAGTCTGAAAACTCTGCAAAGAACATAAAATATATGCCATGATAATATTAACTCCATGAATAATATTATGTTTCTTCGTATTACGAAACATCGAGAAAACCCAAATAATTCTAATTAATAACAACAGCAGTGATTCTTAGATGGAAAATTCATACAAATAGTCCAATAAATTAAAATTCTACTTCCTATCAATAGCAATTCGTCAAAAACGTTTACTCAGGTTGTATTGACCTCATCTATATTTATGGCAGTACCCTGCTGCCTATGTTAATTACTTCCTTAATCCATCTTTTTCTATCTTTTTTGACTCTCTGCTAGCTGAAAGATAATCAATTGACGACTCCGTACACAGATTTTCAGTGCAACAATAGCAACGAAAACGTCGACAAGCAAGTGGAATGTTCTAAGACTAATTGGTATGAAGTAATTAGAACTAAGAATATCTTCAAGGATATGATGATGATGAAAAACCACGTTTTTCAATGCAGATTGACATGCTCGATTTCTCTCCTCGTGAATATTGCACTGCGAAATTTAAACATTTCTTTTGTATACTTAGATCAGGTAACTTCAAACCAACTGATTTTCTTCTTCATACCATTATATAAGAAACTGAAATGAAAATCGAATCTCCTTGCTACCAATTTTAAGTTTCTAACAAAGGGTAGAAACAAAGATATCAACAATCATATGAGTCAAGAGCTTAGGCAGGATAATAGGAAACCACCTGACCAAAACCAAAACTGAAAATATTTGAAATGAGGCATTGACCACTGGTCACGTAAAAAGTTTTTCTTATCGATTAGTGGGGCACTGCAAAGAAATTAATTGTGTAGAGACAAAGTAGAAAACTTTTATAATACTGTTATTTGTTTTACGATACTTGCAATAGATGCATTAATGTAACTCTACAGACTCATCCTTTATTTATAAAATGCATTTCCAATTTTTTCATAAAACTAAAAATACCTTGTAGAGTTGAGAAAGGAATCCCCATATCCAACATCGAGATATGTATCAATATAAGTAGCAAAATCTATGAACTGGATCAGAATCCATGAATTCTCAGGAGCAGTAATGGTCCATTGGCAGAGTACTGACTCCGGGTATCGTAGCGGGTAATTGGGAGAGATAAGTATTGCTGTTTGTGTGGTTGCCAGGTTAATGATCCGATCGCCACAAAATCCTGAAATATAATGTACAAGCAGCGTTTTCAATATACAGTAAGCCAAAGAATTAAGGTACCAGTTGTGTTCACCCCTATATATCCTAAATAAAGACAAGTATGTCAAAATTGAAATAGCAGCCAATACCTGTACTCTTTAGCTCTGCTTGAAGACCTTATTTGTTGAAGTTGATTGAGAATTAAAGAAACGGTGATCTAAAATCTACCGAAGAAACGAAATCAAAAGTTGCACTTTGTGTTCTAATCAATGAAAGCGCGACGCTAGTTATAACGTGCGAATCAATGGAAGCATGGCGCTAGTTCTCTTGTTCGCGAACGCTTTTATGTACAAATCAATAGGGCATGCAATGAAGCAAACTGCAACTTTTAAATTGGCATCTTCCTTGGGTTTTTGGATCGTCGTGATTTTATTTCTGCAACAATTTCAACAAATGAGGTCTAAAATTTCGAGCTAAAAGATGCAGCTATTGGCTGTTGGTTCCAATTATGACATATCTGTCTTTGTTTAGGATATACAGGGGGTGAATATAACTGGTACCTTAATTTTTTGGCTTACTGTAGCTCGTAATAACAATAAAAATAAAGAAACAGCTTTAATTCAAGGGCAACCGAAATTGCGTATCAAACATTTATCGGTAACACTTGTAATATTTCCACTACATGTTATTGTTAGTTCAAGACAAGAGGAATATCACTAAAAGGATATGGTACCACTTTAATTCAGTAACAGAAATTGCGTAGCCAACATTTGTGATGCGATCAAGCAAAATCAGTCGGAACTCGGAAATATGCAGTTTCTTATAGGATAGTAAAAAACATTTATAAGACTGGAATCTGCAGAAAACACCATTAAAATTGAACAACCAGTTCCAAAGATATGAGCAATGTGTTCCCAAAACAACAGGAAACAAAAGAAAATAGTTCCTTTGTTTGGCTATATCTCAAAATCAATATGTCCGAGTTCCGACGGATTTTGCTTAATCGCATCACATTTATGAATTGGTTGAATTGTGATGTTTTCCTGCTGTGTTACTGTTAGACAACATGAGTATTATTAACCCTAGAACTATGAAGGGGGTTGTATCAATCCCCCTAAGATCCCCAAATGACTTAAGCTAATCGATAATCCATCCTTTGCGCTCATTTTAGTGATACAATTTTTACCCCATAGACCATAGGGGGGTGGTGAGGCTCACCATTGGTTTCTACAGTAAAATCAATGATTTTCATTTCCCTCTTTTAACATTTTTCCAAGAGCTACTAACTTTTTACTTGTTAGTTAGGTGAAACTAGTAATTTCCTTTAACATTTAGGAGTAAATTTGGTGAAAATCGCATTTTTGTAGAATTTTTAGCCGAAAATTGATTTTGCCTATACTTTTGTACATAGCCAGAATTTCTCAAATTTGCATGGGCCCCCCTCACATTATGACCTCATAGCGACATTCTGTGAGGAATGTTTGTACTTATTTTAGTATCACTGGATAGAGGATAGTGGAAATCCATAGCTATACATTGGTACCAAATTGGTTCATGCACCGGTCATGCCCAAGGACTGTATGTGTACTTGGTTTATCGGTTTCCTCCTGCTTTAAAAAAATCGATGATTGCCAGTAGTTTGGTTATCACAAACATTAATGGAATTGGGGAGCTGCAGAGATATGATGTTACAATCTAAGTGCGTATAGGTTTGCGCCGGTTTCGGCTGCAACCGATTTTAATGATTCACCATAGCAGCGAAATTACAGCGCTTTGAATCCTCCAAATCTGGAAAAAGGCGCAATATAAATCCAAAATTTTTTTTTTATTTACTCTCTAATTTTCTTACCCGTACATTCTCTTTTAACAACCTTCAGTCTATTCAACCGAAATAACAAAGTCAAATTCAATTTAATGTGTGTCAGATAACATTAAGTAAAATAACGACTTTGTCATGTTCATTGTTAATTATAACATTTTGAAAGCTTTGAAAGCGTAGGCAGGCAATATTATTGTTGTTATATTATGTTGACAATATTGCATCCTCTACGTGCAGGGGCGTAGCCAGCTTTCTTGATCAGGGGGGTAAAAATAAAATTATGGGGGCACAGACGAAAAAAATTGCAGTTGCATCATACAATACATAGAGACTGTATGTCTTCGAGCTTCCCGAAAAAGGCCTTATTGGGATGATGTGCGCGCGTAGCGCAAAAAAAAAATGGTATTTTACGCTATTTTCGCCCATTATCCGACTAAAAAAGGGCTTTATTATTACAATGTGCGCGCGTAGCGCGGCAATTTTTTGTATTTTACACTATTTTGGCCCTGAATTTTGCTAGAAAAGGGGCTCCTTGCCCCTTTTCTTTTCCTTTGCCCTCCTGATTTTCTCTTTCATTTTTGTCAGAGGGGCACCTTTTCTTTCATTTTTTTGTCAGGGGGGCCCTCTGCCCCCCCCCCCCCTGCCCCCCTGGCTACGCTACTGTCTACGTGTCATACGCAAATTCGCCATTTTGTTCATACACTCAAATCTGCATCGATCGAAAGCATTGTCTATTTCAACTTAATACACATTTTCAGCATGGCAACACGTTTAAGAATTTGCTTTCCCGGAAATATTGTAATTAACCCAAACTCTAAAAGTATTCGTGTTTAAGTAATATATATAATTATTAAATAATATGAAATTTGCGTCATTAAACACGGAAGTATCAAAGAATGATTCAATCTTTGTAATAGCAAGTAGTTAATTGTATATATCGATATCGTTTCTTTATCATATCAATTTGTAAGGGCTCTTTAGCAAAATCATAGTTCATTGAATTTACAACCGTATGACAAAACAGGCAATAATGCACAAGATTTGCAATTTAAACATAATTGGCCATTGCTCATTAAAATTAAACTAGTATATGGACAATATACAATGAAGGGTGCTATTTCATTTAATGACATAAAATTTGAAATATATTGTAAGTATCACTTGAGGTTTTGACTTTTAAAACCTACATTTTTGTCAAAAATTGTGTGTGAATAGTTTGATTTCAACAGATTTACCACATTCGCCTTGCTATAAACATTGAATTGTGTCATATGTTGACCTAATCAAAAAAATTGTATTTTATAGTGGGAAGTATTAGCTTTCGTTCGATATAAATGAATATATGGATGAAGGGAACACTTGAGGTTTTGACAAAAAACAATCACAGATGCCTATTTTCCAGCTACGGAAGCTCAAACAGCTCTTATGATGCTATGCACTCAACCATGTAGATTAAACACAGAATGTGTTCTCTACAAGGTACTGCTGCTTGGACGAAATTGTGTGCTCAGGTGTATCGAGGTGGAAACTGTACATAGATGCGTTTACAAGAGAATCGTTTTTGTATCCAAACCTTTCCATAATTGTTATGTTATTTTTTATTTTAGTATGTGTCCTGCCTGTAATAAATGACTCCCTTTATTTTATTTCATTTCATTCTTAGTTAACAGTCATCGATGACGGTTTCCCGATATACCGTATTCTGGGATATCAAGATTTAGCGTTATTTCGTCTTGGATTAGACTGGTTAACCTAGGTAAACCTAAACAGGATGGTATGACTTCATCACACGCTACTTCCACATTGACCATGCCCTCCAATCACAAATTTACATTTTATTGAGTCTTATATCATTATTTTAATCCTTTTTGATATGATATGAGAGCCAATAATGTCCATTTAAAGGCCAGAATACCGCGTTTATTTTGGTTTTCAAAATCCATCAAAATATCTTTATTAAAGTCGCAGGGTCAATAAAAATGGACTTTTCATACCACAATCTGCAATTCGATAGAGAAAAGAGTTGATGTGTGGATGATATTGTTGATTGGCCATCCTTCATCAATGAATGCCTCATCATCTTTCAACCTTGACCTAAAGATTTATCTATTTGTTTGATTAAAACATAGACTACTTTGGGTAATGAAACAAGCAAGCAATCATGTCTTCGCCTCAATGTCTTTGCCTCAATGCAGTATCTGCATTTTAAAACTGAAATAATAAAAAGTAACCCATTTTAATTTAGCCAATTTCGAAGCTTCATATTGTCTGGATAACTTAAAATTATAGCCATGGTGACCCCTTGAATGAAACAAAAGATGCAAATTCAAAAGTTAATTATAAGTTAACAATAATATGAGTGATAAATTCGTAATTAAAGGGTCATTATTTTATTTGATGTGTTTACTTTGAACAAGTCTGCTTCCAAAGTATGGTAATTATCAAATCCGATAAGGGACCGTTCACAAACACTTGTAAGGGCGGGGCTGATGCAAAAAAGGGGGCCTGAAAAGTTTTGACCCGGGTGCCCTGAAAAAAATGACCACAAATTTTCCTGGGAAAATTGAGTTTATATGCTTTTCTATGAGGTTGACCCATAATTTTCAAGTCAAAAAGGGGGGCTGAAATTTTTGAGGTCTGTAAAGCGGGCCCCGAAAAATGTTCGTGATGAATTTTTTTTGCATCAGCCCCCCTTAACAAGTGTTTGTGAACGGTCCCTAAAGTGTTTTTACTTGAAATGATAGTCAATAGGTGACTCCAGACGAGAGCAGGATGATCTGAATCAAAACGTTTCAATGCGATCTCCTTCTGGGATGCGAATCCATCATTGAAAGTGTCTATACCTTAGATTAATAACACACAGATTGGAATTTTCAATGCCTGTGCCCTCTAAGCGTACTCGAATTCAGCTGACGCCGGTACAGCGTTCAGATCTGGCGACATCGCTCATCATACGCGCGAAGTTTCTTTTGTGTACGCTCGCGCTATTTGCGCTATTTTTTAGTTTGCTCACGCGGTACCTGACTTAGCGTCGATCCCCATAGGCAACATGCCATGATTCCGCGGTATGGTCTATACTGTGTCTCGTCTCAAGTTGAGAGTAACGCCATGATGGATTTAGTAGTGACTTGTTCAAATCGCGCGCTAACCTAATCCCGCGGGCGTATGCACACGCGTAGAAGGGCAATTTGTCCGAAAGCTTGCAATGCAACCGCGTAAACGCACTGATTCGAATCTGTCATTACAAAATCCATCATGGCGTTACTCTCAACATAGACTAAATCCTCCAGTCTCGAATATACGCACGGCCGTTGCACTGTGCTGTATACGAGGACTGAACACCAAACGTGTTCTGAGCGTGGAGGACTTTTGAGCTCATTAATAAAACGCGTGCGACTTCGCGCGCTTCGCGTCGCATGGCGCATTGCCATTTAAGGAAATTTCCGCGGGTAAATTATCTTCCGACTCGCCCGTGAATAAAACAACTGTTTTTAAAGGAATTTTAATGAATTTTAAACTTGTTCTTTTTGTATGATAATTGCTTTCTTTCCTGCGATTTATATTCCCTATCAGTATTATATATAAATAGTATAAATACTGTTTAGTTTTAAATAAGCCTATTGCTTCAGTTATTGTTATATTTTCCTTTCACCATTCTGATTCTGTTTAATACTCTGACTTCTTCAATTTTCACTCGGCCATTATGTCGGTCCGGTTTTAATTGGGCATATTTTTGCTTTGTTTTCTTTAAACTTAGGCCCACGTTCAATTTTGTGGTTCATCATCGTGTGTAACAAATTTCATGCTAAATAAACAGCCCAAACTTACCTTGCCGAAGCCGTCGAACATGAAAACAAATAAAGTGTTGTGTGTCGCCCGAAGGCTCCATTGATTTTCGTGTTTTTGTTGTTGTTGTGAACTTGTTGTTTTTAATTACTTCAAAATGGATGGTAGGCTTGTTTCTTATATTTGCAGTTACAGTGAACAATATTTATAACACAGTCCACGCTTATGCCGCGCCGTAGAGAATGTACAGCCGAGTTTTACGGTGCACCCACAGTAAAATAGAAAGTCAAATGAAATGTTTTAAATTCCGGTCGCATAATTTTTGTTGCGTGCAGTGTTCGATTTACCTGGATTAGCGTAGCTAGCAAAATGCTACTCACAATTTTGTAATTGCTACTCAAATCTGAAAGTGAGTAGCATTTTTTGCTACACATAAAAATATACGAAAATCGATCACTGGCCACTGACTTGAACTGAAAATGGAACATTCAGGATTAGCATGTTGCAAAATGCTACTCACAATTTTGGAATTGCTACTACTCAAATCTGAAAGTGAATAGCATTCTTTGCTACACAAAAAAATATACGAAAATCGATCACTGGTTGCGTGATGATGCGACTTGATCTAATATTTTATTGTATTTCATTCATACATACAAATTTAATACCGGTACCTGTCAAGACCATGTCAAAATCAGAAAAATGCTTAGCCTTATTTAACAGTAGATTTTAGAGTTTTAAAAAAATCATTTGAGTTTGTTTTGATTAAAATGAAAAGAAATTAGAAATATTTGTATTCCCAGGTACATGGTCGTAATTCGGGTTATTTAGGGGGCTGTCATTTTCTTTGAAAGGGGGTGGGTCATGAATATACTGGAGGGTGTCATAGCATTTTTTTACCAAAAATAGGGGGGGGGGTTATAATTTTTTACACCAAAATTAGGGGGGTAATCGGGTTATAGAATTATTAAGGGCTGGTGACCCAAAATTTTCGCGCGTCGCGCGGGCAATCTTTTAACTTACGATCAAAATGTATGCACAATCTATAGTTATATGATTCAAAATTTTGACGTGCTCCGCGCACCTTTTACACTTACAGTCAAAATTTTAACACGCTCCACACACTTTCTTCGCATTTAAGTTTTTGCGCGCTTTGTGCCTTGTGGGGGGATGTCATTTTCTTCGGCAGGGGTGGGGTCATGAATATGTCGGTGACCGGAGTCAATTTTTTACGACCCCCTATCGCGAGCTAAATTTTTACAACCCCTATCGCGGCTATTTTATGACCCCTTCAGCCTATACAGACTGAAGACAAATTATTCATGGCCGGAAGTAAGGCGCGGAGCGTACCCAAATTTTAGAGCGGAGTGCACGAAACGCGTTAAAAATTTTGATCGTAAGTGTAAAGAAGGAACGCGGAGCGCGCAAAAATCTTGCATTGTATAACAAAAGATTGCGCACACATTTTTGAAGCTAAGGAATGCGCGCGCAGCGCGCAAAAATGTTGAGTCACCAACCCTTAATAATTCTATAACCCCCTATTTTGGTTGTTAAAAATTTTTTGGTCTCAAAATTCTATGACCCCCAGTATATTCATGACCCCTTCTGAAGAAAATGACAGCCCCTTAGTTCCAGTGATGAATAATTTGTAGTCAGTCTGTGTAGGCGGAAGGGGGGCGGGCATAAATATTTTCGACCTGAGATAGGGGGTTGTAAAAATTCAGCCCGCAATAGGGGGGGTCATGAAAAAATTTACTCCGGTCACCGACATAATTCATGAGTCATGACCCACCCCCCCCCTTCCGTAGAAAATGACAGCCCCCTAAGGGGGTCATGAATATACTGGAAGGGGGTCATACAATTTGAGACCAAATATAAGGGTTATAATTTGTTAACACCCAAAATAGGGCTTTATAGAATTATTGAAGGTTGGTGACTAAAAATGTTCGCGCGCTCCGCATGCATTCTTTTAGGGGGTCATAAAAAAATTTGCCCGCAATAGGGGGGTCATAAAATTTTTTACATATTCATGACCCCCTCTGCCGAAGAAAATGACATCCCCCTTATTACGTTTAGCTATCACTGCTAAACAGCAGGGCGTGTCTGGCATTTTGATAGGTTAAATTTAAATTTTGATATTAAATTTCCATAAATAGTTGACTTTCTTTCCATGAAAATAATGGAAAAAATGTCATGGATGCAGCTCATGCCAGCATACTAACGCTAGGGGGGTGAATATGCAAGGACTTTTAGTATACTACAGTCATGACTTGCTATGATGTGAGTAGTAGTATATTTTAGGCCAACAGGGGCTAGGGCCTAATTATAGTCCAAACCTCATACGGGAGAGGAGAGGACATCATGTTCAACTATAGGCTGTTATTGAATTGTTGTCATGTTTTTGCTTACCGTTTTTCTTTCGTAGGCCTGCAGCTACTAACAACATGATGACACATTGTATACTCATGCGGTACATGCCATTGGCGGCATTGGTGCTTGTTCAGTCAGATCTCGGCAAATAGTACTCATGTCCATGTCCATGTCACAGTCAGTACACAGTCAATAATAATGATGACATCACATGGCCATGCCCATGGTAACACTGTCAACATCAGCGTAAAACTCCAGTCAGTGCCAGTACCATGTCCATGAGTATACCTCATGACCCTGGACATGTTGGAAGTTGTAGGCATGCAACAATCCTGGGCAATAATCATGACATCAGGCACAGTAAATAGCAAATCAACTGATTTATCCAGGGTACAACATTCATGACATTAAATGACATTGACATGCATGCATGGCATAATGATGGAGAATCTTGCATGGAAGTCTCAGGGTTTTGATCATTGCATGATTGCAGTGACACTGTCGGTTGGTGCGACGATGATTGTCAAGTAGCAGTATTCTCTTGCCAAGTCAGATGCTAGGCCTGTCTACAAGTACAATCAATGTGATGCCGTGTATGCCACTGAGGCCTAGTCAGAAGTAACAGGCTACATTTACGCACGGTCATGACGGTTTGCATGCATGATGCATTGAATTGGAGATGTCCATTTTTGCACGGCAACTTGAGATGCAGACAGACCATAAGAAAGCACACTGCCGTAAGAATGAACTTGTTTTATACTAGAATAGAGCTGATTAAATATGTCGTCACTCAACTGGGCTCAGACCATGCAGACAGTACGTAAAAAACAACCATCATCACCATCATGACATGTAAAAGTCCGGGGTAAAAGTATAGCATGCATGTGTACTGTACACATACTGCACACACTGTCACAGCGGCACTCCCGGTAACTATCCACATAAATTCTTCCAAATCGGATTATGTTCAACTCTTTCTTCACTTCCATTTTGGTCCAAGCGATGTTTGAACACTTGCCGTTCATTATACCTTGTTTATTATTCCACAAATCGGTATATCCTGTTAAATTCCTGTACAAAATTTGTCTTCCACACGGCGCCGTGATTGAATTTCGACATCGGTGTTCAAAATTCCGACGAAATGGCGCTACGTTGTTTGATCTCCATATATAGACTATAGAAGTCCATATATGGACTATGTATTCCATATATGGACTATATAAGTCCATATATGGATATTTATCGCGCCGTGAAAAAGACGTCGGCGCGCATGAAAAAGTCCTCCATGAAAAATGCACGTATCGTTCTCAGGCCTCGAACGAGCCGCCGCCATGTTTGTCCGCCATTTTGCGAGTGAGAGGCCAGGGACTCAGGCTAGGTATGAACATAGTATACACGGTACCCGAATCGGCATCCGGGAAATGAATGCGTAGTGAGCGCGTTTCTTGTAAATGCGTTACAGCGTGTAGAGTGTTCATGGCGTGTGCGTGTATTCGGCGCTCGTGATGCTATACCATCTGCGTCACTGAAGGAGATCTCAACGCATCCCAGAAATGCGTTTTTAATGTGGATCTCGCCTCTCATGTGGAGCACCTACTATTATACTATTATACTTGCCACAATGAGACTCGTCTGACCTGTCCAAGCATTGAGGGATTTGATCACATTCTAATCGACTATCCAGACAAACAACAGCATTACTGCACTGAAATTCGTTCTCTTTGCACAATACTTTGGAGCACAAGAATATTAATAAAGATTAGAAAACAAACAAATTAACAAATAGTTTGTTATACGTGGTAATAACGAAAAAAATCAACCTTGTAATAATTATTGTAAATAATTGTTTATTAATATTTGATGAATGACTGTTTTACACCTTTATAGTTTTGGGTATAAAGTAAAACAATTTCTTTTACAGCTTGCTTAATTATAATGGAGAATAAAAAACATGGCGCGTTTAAAGAATATGTTAAAGCCCATCCAGTAATCCCAGCGGAAGTGTAACAAAATTAAAATAGTATTCATTCAAATTGGCATTGGATATTTTTGAAATAAAATATTTGTCAAAAAACAAAGAAAACAGCACTAAGGTACCGTTCACAAACACTCGTTAGGGGAGCCTGATGCAAAAAAATTCACCGGGAAAATGTTTCGCCCCCCCCACCACCACCACCCTTTACATATCTCAAAATGTTCAGGCATGAAAAATATGGGTCAACCCCATAGAAAACCATATAAACTCAATTTTCCCAGGAAAATTTGTAGTCATTATTTTCAGCCCCCCCCCTTAGGAGGGTCAAATATTTTCAGCCCCCCCTTGCCTTTGGCCCCCCTAACAGGTGTTTGTGAACGCTCCCTAATGACAAAGTGAAGCCCATTCAAATACATGTAGCTAATTTCTCTACTCTAGTAGAAAAATTACAGATTCGTGTAAAATGTCTTCTATTGTCTTTAATAACCACATCTATGAGATTAATAAAGGTGCCAAAACCTGATGAGCAAATCACTAAATGGGGCTTTAAAATGTCAATTTATGAAACACTGAGTAGATCTATTTACTGATAGTTATTGTTTACATACCAATAGAGTTTGTCCATGAAACTTGTACATCGAATCCTCTCCCATTAACTATATAATCTGATTGAAAATGAACCCACATACTTGTGCTATGAAGAATAACACGGGAAGGAACCACAGCCCCATTCATTTCTAATATACGACTATTTTGATCTGTGACGTCATTCCCTTCTCCAACGATGAAAAAATCATAGTGTCTCTCCAAATCGAAATCGATTACATTTAGAACAATGCTACCATTAACGGAGAAAATTGGCGCGGTAATTATCCAAATGCATTCGGCGTTATTTGGATATGCCTCAGGATAGCCGGGTGAAACGATGCGGATGTTATAAAATAGGGTAATATTCAACGGAGTTACACACGCATCTGGATAAACGAAAATGTGTTTGTTAATAATGTACATTAATTACACTCAGGTGTACTTATTTTTCCAGTTCGTCTGAATCACTAATTCACTATATTGAGAAGATAATTTGTTGTACAACAGATTGTTTACAGCAGCATCAAAAGTGTAATTTTTGGCGCCTAAAATTGTGCTATAGTCTGTATCAGCCCTGAGTCTGTATACCGTCCTCGAGTCAGTACTAATTTAGATATTGGTTTTTTTATTGTGTCTCTTAAAAAGGTATTTCGTTATCCACAGCCTCATCCCCCACTTTTTTCAAAAAAAAGTTGAGATTTTTATATCGCTGGAAACCTCTGGCTACATAATGTTTATGTACCAAAAATTTCTTGCAGATCAATTCGTTTAGCAAAAATATTACAACAGTGGTCTATGGGGCAGTGTAATACACATAATCAAGCATAACTCGCAAACGCAAAATCGGAATCAACTCAAATTTTGGGAATAAGCTTTTTTTCGTGGATATCTACTGGAAAATGTCATAATGGATGCTAGGATCACGAAATCCTCATTTAATGTAATGATGAGAAGTATTTAAAAGTATACATTTTCAGAAAGGAAATGATACAAGGAATCTAACTAGCATAACAGATTTCTTTTTAAATTTATTTTCCTTTATTGACTCCGGGAAGGTATTATACTAAAATTCCAACTGTTTGGAACTCGCTTCCAAACATTCTTCCTAACATCGTAAGCTTTTCCAAATTTTGCGCCTTAAAAAACCATGTATTATTATTATTACGATGATTAATTCTATTGTTTGTATACTTACCATTATCACTGACTGACCATGATAATCCAAATAAAGACCATGTAGCTATGGCCAACACTAAACAATAGTGTATCCAATCCATTGTCTTACAAACGTAAGCTCCACAATTGTCTCTATAAATGTAATAGGGCAGACAGAAAGAAATGATTCAAACAGAAATTGCTGATCGTAAATTTGCCGTGACTTGTGCGTATGAGTGATCAAGACCAAAGCAATTTGTTTTAAATATAACCAAAATGTACAAACTCAATCTGTTGACGATAATGCGAAATGTATGCAGAATTTATACACACATCATTTAATAATCGTTATTTGATTGTTGAATTCCAATTGGTTTATTTATGTATTGTCTGTTTTTCTGTGAGAAGAAAAATAATTATAATTTAGTTAAAAATCAAATTTAATGATAAATTGTAATTTCTTTTATTGAAAACACTGACAAATATGAATATAGAAGTTAGTATTATCAATACAGAATTGATCTTATTCCTTCCTTACCATAGTTATTAAATGTTAATGAATGTAAACAGTTTTATTACAAAAATTAATGAAGATGTTCTTTTAACAGCATAGAATATATAATCTTTGGGAAATAAAGCACTCAGCAAACTTTCTGATTAAAGCTCAAGAACCACTAACCGTTAAAAACATCCAACTAGTTTACCCCGCAGGGCTACAAAGAACCACTAACCTCAAAATATGGCTACTTATTCAACAAGCTTAAACTATAAATTAGCACCCGATAGAGGGCAGGGCTTGAAGAATGAGGGAAGTTATGGGGTAAAAAGTAAAAATATAAATTAAAAAGTATGAAATGGTTGACGGGCTGTCTCTACTGGGTGATGAGCTGTCGACGACGAAATAGCATTTTCGTTATCGACAGCCCGTAACCTCTTCTAAAAGAGGTCGCGGGACTTGCCGGAATAAATAGAAACATACATGTCTGTGCACTAAAGTACAGGGTACCATCGTATTGGTCATGTAACCCCATTTTGACCTATGACAAATTTTTGCACGCTTCGCCCGCATTTGTCCTGGTAAAGTCATGGGAGCCAGTCATCAGGACGACTTGGAAATTGTGCCCCTTTTCGAAATAATCAAATACTCTGCCAAATAACGACTGAATTTCATGCACGTACAGCCTGCTTGTCATGTACAGCAGTATGCTTTGACTATTAAAATACGTATTTATAAATACACACGTGACCCATGGGCACGACGTACCAATCCCAGCAAGCGTGACCAATTAATGCTCATGTCATTGGCCACTATACAGAAATGGATAGGAATTCTTTAGATAAATGTCATTAGATGTAAGTATTAATTGAATAGCAAATTATTACACATGGGGGGATTCTGAATTTGTAATATGTTATCAAAAACAACATTTTGAAAGTATTTGTCAACGGAAACGTTTGCAATATAATCACAAAGTTTAACAAAATAGACAAATTTGCTGCACAGTAGTCTCGTGTTGTACCTCTTTTGCATTCAAATATACATGAAGACAACCCGCTGTGTCTACAAGCTGTTATGGCAGCGCGGAGGTGGTCACGTGCGTATTTATATATACGAATTTATAAATATAGTCGAAGCATACTGTACAGCATGCTGTTTGCATGCCGATCCATGATGCATAATAGATTATGTAAACAATTTATATTTGGGCAAAAAAGTGATATAAAAATCGTACTGTTTTTGCGGTAAAAGAATATCCTTTAAATAAAATAAAAAGTGTCTCGGCAGTACAAACGTTAAAATAATTATTTTCATTTTACATTTTATTTCTTAAATAAATGTATTAAGAAAGCCAACAAATAAATCATAGACAAGCACTTACCTACGATAAGGATATCCGTTCTTGTTTCTTATCATCTTTGTACTCTTCCGCTACAAGTGCACATCAGAATTAATGGTCAATGACAACAAAAACAGTATAAAAAGCCACGATGAGAACATTTATTATTTTCTTGACCAACCGCGTCGAATGGTATCTAATAAATGCATATAGTAAAAATCACTACTAGGCTTTTAGTGCAAGGTCAAGGCGGTATCGCTGTCCCTTTTATATTCCACTTTTAACAAACAACGTTCATTATGGATCAATAATTATAGGGATGCTTCTAGAACTTAATTTGATAGTACATTTAAAAAGGTTGAAATTTCCAAGTATTTTTACTTCCAAGATAAAAACCAAATTAATTATTTACTTTAAACAAGGGCCAAATGACTTGTTCTTATATAGACTGGTCAGTGCCAGAAGTGGGTTAGTGCAATAGCTGCCATGTGAAGATGAGTACAATACACTGTGTGTAAATTGCCCACAGGGCAGCTATTGCACTTAACCACTTCTGGCACTGAGCAGTCAATATTGGAAAGTAGGACGTACACGTAAAACCAAACCGACTAGATAAAGTGCGTAAAATTCTAAAGGTCTATATACTAAAACGTGAGACGACCAAAAAAGGTTACGATAATCGGCGATGAACCACAAATGCAGTGTTTGCAGTAGCGTAGCCAGCAGGGGGGGGCAGGTGTGGCAGAGTGCCCCCTGACAAAAATGAAAGAAAAAAGTGCCCCTCTGATAAAAAATGAAAGAGAAAATATGTGAGGCAAAGGAAAAGAAAAAGGGCAAGGTGCCTATTTTCTAGCAAAATTCAGGGCCAAAATAGTGTAAAATACAAAAAAATTTCATTCTACGCGCGCACATCATCCAAATAAGGCCTTTTTCGGGAAGCTCGAAGACATACAGTCTCTATGTATTGTATGATGCACTTTTTTGTTTGTTTGTTTGTTTTAAGAGAAAAACGTATGCAAAAACATGGGACTAGTTCCTTAGAGGTTGTGCAATAATGTTGAGTCCCGGCTCTACCCTCTTGGTGTACCAAACAAAATAATACTGTACCCTCTAAAATCCTGGCCTTGATCTTCCAACTTTTAAATGGTAAAAATAACTTCGCAACGACCGACTTTGTAGAGTTGAATATCTAATTAATTACGCAATAATGTATAACAAATCACTCTTAACATCTGAGTTTCAATATAATATAACATGGCGCTGTGTTGAGATATTTGATTAAGCATTTTGCTATACATTAGGGGCCATCAATAATTTTCGCCATTTTCACTTACGTACAAAGCGTACGTAAGGTGGAAGTGAGTAAAAATTCTAAGCATGGCGATTTGTTTGAGTAATATAAAATATATAAGTGAAAAATTATATTTTTCAGTTTTTTTTAAATGGTATTTTCCAATATTTTATTCATAACTTCAATAACCAATTGACCTAAAAAATTAAAATTCGTTTCATTGATTTTCTCTTTAATTTTAAGCCAAATTTCCACAGTGTTCCTATTATACCTGTTACTTAATGTATTTGATACCAAAATAATAAAAGGATTTATAGGATGATCAATGGCTGCAAAGGCCGTTTGTCCTGAAAGTGAGTGATAGATTATCACTGTTGCGACAAAAGACATGGGTCCGTGTGCACAAAAAAGTTAGACGGGATCTAAAGTTAGACCTGGTCTAAATAGAATTTAGTCCCAGGTCAAAGGATATATCCCTTTTAGTCTAGTCACCAGGTGGCTTTGCCTGAATGCTTCATTTTTCTATCTTTTCTTTCTTCGCAATCCTTAAGGGCTGGGGTATGTACGTTTGGACAGTATTTATTTTGGGACATTAGAGCACATTAGACATATCGAATTGCATTCTGAATACGAAGAATGTCATTCTGATATCAAATAATTTTGATTTTTGAAATTCGCAATTTAATACACATTTTATGGCAAATCATTAAAAATTGATATTTTTGATATTTAACAGTACTTGAAGTAAACTTTATAAATCTGATGATTTATACTTAAAGTGTATGTAGGTGGGATGAAAAGCCGACGATCAATTGAAAATTTTGACCTTTCGTATTGAAGATATGGATTTTTTTTCCCAAAACACCAAAAAAATTAGGTCTTTTGGGAAAAAAATCCCTATCTTCAATATCAAAGGTCAAAATTTTCAATTGACCGTCGGCTTTTCCTCCCTGCTACATACACTTTAAAATATATCATTAGATTTATATAATTTACTTCGAGGACTGTTATATATCAAAATTTGAAAAATATCAAATTTTTATAATTTGTCATAAAATTTGTATTATATTGTGATTTTTAAAAATGAAAATTATTTGATATCAGAAAGACATGCTTCGTATTCAGAATGCAATTCGATAGGTCTGAGGTGCTCTCATGTCCCACAAAAAATACTGTCGAAACGCAATAAACGCTCATTTTGGATCCCTAGTACACAAATTTCGTTGTTCCCAAAACAAAATATTGTCCCATGGGTGGGGGAAGGGTCATTGAACTTTACATGAGGACAAAATGTCAAACTTCATCAAATTGTGTCTCTTTCTCTCTTCTCTCTCTTTCTCCCTCTTTCTTTCTTTCTTTCTTTCTTTCTTTCTCTCTTTCTTTATTTCTCTCTTTCTTTCCTTCTTTCTTTCTTTTTTCTTTCTTTCTTTCTTTCTTTCTTTCTTAAAACTCGAGGGAGAGGGGGTAAAAGCTTTGTACGTAAAGTGAAAATGGCGAAAATTATGGACGGCCCCTTACATCACTCGTTTATAGTTAATCGCACATTATTCATTAACCTTATGCAGGTGTTTAGATTATTATTGACTTTATTTTTTTCAATTTTGTGAATTTTACAGCTCCCAATTAAAAAACCAATTATGATCATTTCGAAATAAAGCAGACTCCAACAAGCACTGGAAACTTAGTGAATAAACAACATTGAAACGATGAATAGTCTACTCATTTCTTGCTCCATTTTGTCGGTTGTCTTGGTACATGACTGCTACAGTGAATATACTATTGAAGGTAAGATATGATTGTAATTACTTATCACTTATATTATACTCAATTTTAAATATTAAATTTGAAAAGGTGGACATACATATAATTAGCAGACAGAATGGAAGACCAACGATATTAAAAAATATGAGCTTTTCCTATATAATCACATTGATTTACCGATTTATCCACTTAGCAGAACTCTCGTCTGTATTCACTATAATAAATCGCTTTGATCATTTCCCCGTCTCTCTGACAATATACGTGAAGTGAAATGATGTTAAAAAATATTATATTCCATCAGGTAATCAATTCACCGGGAATTTTCAGACAATGGTAAATGAATGGGAAGAACTGGCACGCAAACAAGACGCCAAGGATATGGCAGCCAAATACTCTGAACAGTGCATTTTTCTTTCGCAGGAAAAAGGACTACTGAGCGGTAGAGATGGTAAGACATGTGGCTCATAGTGCAGTTATGTCCACGGCAAATTCACCGTGACCTTTCCAGCCATAAACCCGCTTAGTGAAGATTAAACCGAGATATGCAGTACTAAACCATTATAGTAATCGATTGTCCAATGCAAATTTATTACCACGTGATAATATTAATCCAATGAGCGATCGAATTGTCCGCTACGGTCGACTAAT
The DNA here is from genome assembly GCF_039555335.1 of Amphiura filiformis. NCBI lineage: Eukaryota > Metazoa > Echinodermata > Ophiuroidea > Amphilepidida > Amphiuridae > Amphiura > Amphiura filiformis. The sequence continues at coordinate 36,732,308 of NC_092633.1, read as the reverse complement.
CCAATCGATAATGACGCTATTGACATGTACGGGCGGAGCTCCACTGCCCGAGTTTTGGGGTATTTTTCAATGGTTTGCTGTCATTTATTCATCAAGGCGGTCCCCCGTTATTATAAGGACTATGCTAATGATTTAAAGATTGGCATGTAGAAAATAAACCATACTTGATTGACTGAAAGTACTAAATTTGTACCTATTACGGTTTCGTGACACCCCTCTTCCAAATGCGACCAAGCCAGGGCGGTCCGGTGAAGCAAAATGTGCATTGGAATAATACGGGAGTTTGGATATAGATGGTAGATTTCTTTCTCATACAAATATATGGTCCCCCGTTATTAAAGCTTGTACCGGGTTGGAAATTCAGATATTTTGAAAAGAATAAGTAATTGAAACATAGAGCAAGTGCTAAAGTCATAGCTTTTATACTTTTTGATATATGACACTAACTAGTTCATTCCCTATATCTACAACACAGCGCTACCAGTAGGGGTCAATTGCCTATTGTGAGTGCCCCTGTATTGTGTGCATACATGTAGGCAACAATAACTGCATGATTTGTAAAGGTTTTTCATATAAAGCCTATATTTTATCAATATTCTCGGTACATTGACAAATGCTCCACAGTTTTATGTAACAATGTTGCTTGATATTACACGAGTTTTGCTGCAGTAATGGGCTATTCCATTTAAAATCCATGCTGCCCCTGTGGAAGATTTATCTAAAGTCTTCCACAGAGGGACTATGAGTTTTGAATTTTGAATAAAATAGACAATTGGGTAACTTCCATTTGAAATACTCACTCCAGATTTGGACGATATAGGTAAAGCCATAATACAGGGGGAGTATGAGTTTCAAAATGATCAACCAATTACAGTGACCAATTACATTTGAAAAACATACTCCCTCTGTGGAAGATATTTCCCAAACCTTCCACGGATATGAGGTAGTGTGGATTTCAACAGGAATAGCCCAATGTACGGATGCATAGCTTTACAAAGATATTTTGCAGAAGCTCATATCCCAAAAACCCAAAACCAATCGGTTGATTGGGATAATTTGCAACCAAAGTTTGTCCACAAAAACATGTAGTCCTAGTTTTCTGAAGGTATAAAAATCTCAAATATTTTGAAGCAAGTTTGGGGATGAGGCTGTAAATCACAAAATGTTCCTTTAAAAAAGGTCACACTAGTTATTTGCAACACTGATGTTATCAAGTATAATATCATATATTGCAAGCCTGACAAGTTAGTGCAGCAATAAGGGAAATTTCACTTTAAAAGCATTTTCCATCCTGATATGGCAGTGACGTCAGTGCGCATTTCATTCTGCGCAGCTACAAAGCGCTGGGGTACACCCCCCCACACACACACACACCCGTGTAGATGCGCGCGTGAAACAGCTGCTTCAACGCTTAGAAGTCACTGCCACGTCAGAGTGGAAAATGTTTTAGTTTACCCGGCTAGTTCCACATGCCGTCTATTTTTATAGACATCAGTTCACAACTTTCAAATCTACACCAAGATAACTTTCAAGTTCATTTACAACTACACAGCACAATCTATAAAAAGAACACAACTTTATCCACAAACAGGTCAGTTTAACACCGTTTGGTATGGGAGGGGTACGACCCCTATGACATAAGTGCGCGCACCCCAAAAGGAGCTTGGGTCATGTTCGGTTGAAAATCATTGAAGCGTTGAAGTAGCCTTCTCCAATGCGCTCACAACAATATGCTGGTCTGTTACGAACATGTCACAGCGATCCGAAATGGAATGTGTCTATCAAGGGACGAATAGCGATGGATCTACGGACCAGACCCTCGGATCAGGAATGCCTTGTAATACTTTATAGTCTATTGAAAATTATGCAAATAAGCTACCTAGTCTATTACCTATAATATTCCCCGTTTTCCTGTTAATAGCTGTGGAGCAAGCATATTCAGAATGGTTTGCTGCAGGACAGGCAGACGTTGACGTAACAATACTTGACGGAGGTACAATGGGAACCGACTACGAATGGCTTCTGGAGGAATTTAAGTTCTACAATAATAATCAGGAGATCATTTACTCTACTAGGTATGATTAACTTCTGAGGAACACTCCAAATCTAGTATATGAGGTCGTACAAAAAATTCTACTGCAACCCTCACCGTATTTCTGTTTTTGCAATAATCCATGAATGCTTCCAGATTATCGGTGTTATAAATGTTATCTTATCTTATTGTTGTTGTTGTTGTTGTTTTTTTGTTTTGTTTTTCAAAAGAGACCAAAGCGCATTAAGATATTAAAAATATTAATCATTAATGTGTTACAATCGAACCACCCAACCAATTTTTGATAAAATTGTTTATATAATTAGTACAATTACTGATGGAAATTTGTTTTTAATGTTTAGAGGGTTACTGATACTAGATTTGTAACGGTCTTGGAGGTTTTAAATATTTCTATATTTTATTTTAGACGAAATAAAAATGCACCCGAAATTCGGGGTATCGGAAACGTAAATTACACTCATTTGCGATGAATCTAAAATGGGTTGAAATCAATCTTAATCTTTTTAAATTCCTAATATGCCTAAGTAAAGCGCTGACGTTGAATATCACCTTTATTATATTTATTTTCCTTACAGAGCTCTCGTAGTTTTCAAAAGGGTTAATGGAGGAATGCAAACCTACTTGAAAGCCGAAATGAGATATTAATCTGACAACAACACGTAGGTTTCACGGTCATAATGGTTTAAGGCGACGCGATCTTTTGTTGGTCGTCGAAGCAACCTAAAAATCGATTTTCATTGTCTACATCAATATACTCTATTATTGAAAAAGAACACTTTAATGTTTTGCAAATGTTCATTTTACAAATCATATACTTTGAAAACGTGCTTGATTTATTGTTGTTAATGAGTTATGCACGTTTTACAAACGTGTTGTTGTTTCAGCCCTCTTTACAACATAACTCAAGAACCACAGGACCTACAAAAGTATATCTGTGACATTTGAATTCTTCTACACGCTCGCTATGAAATAATCAATACAAGTTTTGCCAAAGCTCACTACCATCCGCTAGATGATTTGAACTACCAAATCGCAACAGTTTATATAGTTGCTAACCTTAAACAGCACAATTACTCCAACAGAAATCAATGCATACGGATTGTATTTGTTCTGCAGGTGATCAGATAATATTTGTTTTTTATTGAAAAGTTTTAATTTTGATTTTTCTTTTTATGAGACAATAAGGCAGCTGCTTTATGGTCAGTCATAAAAGAGTATGTGGAATTATTATATAACTCTTGGTTCCTGTTCTCAAAAAGTACTGAATTCTCATAAATTATTGCTCGATCATTGCCTGTTAATTTTCTTTGGACTTTTATGATTTTGGGTGAAAAATGTACCATATAATGTCAAATAGAATTCGTGTACTCATTTAGTATTTGAGTCAATGTAAGTTAATAAATAATAACAAAAAAGATGTCCATAGTTTAATTATTTATTGCACGAGATCAACAGGCTCCAGCGAGTGCAAAACACTGCCGCTAGACTTGTTGCCAGGATATCACGTCATGGACACATCACTCCTGTTCTCAAAACACTCCATTGGAAAGAACAATATCCAAACTGCTTCTCCTCACCTATAAGGCTGTTCACGGCATGTCGCCTGTTTACATCGCTGAAAACATCTTGCTTTACAAGCCTAGTTACAATACCCGGTCGTCATCCAAACTGCTTCTAGATTATACTCGCAAGTCATCCACCAAATACTATGGTGATAGAGCCTTTGCTACTGCTGCTCCCACCCTTTGGAACAATCTGCCTTTCACTGTTCGCTCTTCACCAACTGTGACAGTCTTCAAGACGCGGCTAAAAACTCATTTATTTTCTGTGAAATACCTGCAAGAATTTTTTTATGTGTTTTTTGGGTGCAATTGTGTCGATGCTGGCCATCTTGACTCTGACTTTTTATCTGTTTTTAGCTTTGTTTTTTATTATGTTCTTACTTGCATGATTTGTGTATATATTGGTCTTGCGTATTTTATCACTTTTGTCTAGGATAAATTTCTGTAGTGTAAGATTTTAAAAATGCTCTCTGTGTATTTTATATATCTATTTTGCTGTTGTAGAGTAAGAGTTTACTGTAAAGCGCACTGAGACCTTGTTACTTGCGCTCTATAAATGCCTTTTTATTATTATTATTATTATTATTTTAAATCTCATAGGTATACAAAAAACCACCAAAACATAACACCAACCAGAACGAATCTTTTAAATCTCCAAGACTATTAAGATTTAAGAACATGTAAAATTGATTGTCACCATTCTCTGTGACCATTCTTAAGAGCATATGGCACATTTGATCCATTAACGTCTACGCTACTCATTCGTTGTGTGCTGTACTCGTGACATTTGAGCGTTTTCTTGCACTTGTGATGGATTTGTTGACGAATTACCCATCGTCGAAACTCCAACTTGATGATGTCGATTACTTATCAAAGATTGAATTGTATATAGATATGGGTTCAGAGATGAGTTGATAGGTAGTATAAAAACTACAGACCATGTATACATTTCAAGTGGAATCACAGCTGCTCCGGTCTGAGAGAGAAGTCCCATTATGATCACTGGCATCCAGCAGCAAAAGTCTGTACCTACTATCACAGCCATTCGAATCGCCATCTTGATTTCTTCCTGGCGTTTCCTTTTGCGTTTAAATTTCTTACCAGTAATTTTTAAGCTAATAAAAACAGTAACGTAGCATAGTAATATGCAAATGAAACACACGAGGTTCAGGCCAAGAAATATAGCTATTGAAAAGAACCAGGCAGGTTTTGAGTCAGCCGCTACTGGTAAAGCAAAGGAAAGACTATCAGAGACAGCATGCGCAGTGTCATCAACGACAGTGTAACTGGCAGGTCTTGTGATCAATGGTAAGCCAACGCAAACGTCTGATAGATCATAGAAGTCTGAATCAGGACCTGCCATTAAGGAAGGCACTAAGCTGATAACGAATGCCATCAGCCATAATACAACACTAACCATTTTTGTCGATCGTAGGGTTAGTCGAGCTGTACTCATTGGTGTTACCACGCTTTGTAATCTATCCACGCTAATTAGGGTCAAGAAAAACACAGATGATTCGCTTGAAAGTAAACACATGAATCCTGCAAATCTGCACATTCTGCTCGCTCGCCAAGAATCAGAATAGATGAAGTATACATCTCCAAAGTACAAATCAGCACTGGCAATTATAATCATATAAACCCCCATCAAGAAGTCCGACGCCGCTAAACTGGCGATTAGGTATCCTTGTACCGCTTGAGTGTTGCTTCTTGTTTTCTGGTGAAATCTCCAAATAATTGAAAACAAGTTTCCGATAAGAGCACTCAAGCCTAACACCCACATTGATGCTCTTAGTATAACGTTTTGCATAAGACTTCCGCACATGAAAAGTGGCGGTTGTGGCTCCAATGTGATACAATCTTCTACGTAAGGAAAACGGCAACACATGCGGTGATCATCTACGTATCTAAAACAAGATAAGATACAAACATTATAATTAAAGACAGAGATAAAAGAATTTATCGCGTCTGATGTCACTGTCAATTACGATCCTTGATTGGTTCACACAGGTTAATAGCGCGTAAAAGGAAGACCGATCTATCTGGTGCTGATCGGAGAAAAGGAATAGCAGCAAATGGCGAAAATTACGTACTTTTACAAGGCAAAAAAGCAGCTTTTCTAGCCATTGTTGACATGGTGCCTTCGCCAAAGAAAGTTTCCTACTATCAAGACCTAACTTTTGAGATGGTTTGCGTGTTTGATGGTGCAAAATTAACAATAAGGCGCCCGGTTGTACCGCCACGTTCAGCAAGTCATCATCACGACACTTGTAAACAAACCGTGCTCGAATTTGATTGAAAGATGACGTCAGACGCGATAAATTCTTTTTATCTCTGTCTTTAATTATAGCTTTTTTGGGGGTGTTTATGCGTTGGTTTTTTAATGTAATTTATGTTGTTATTGTTGGTATCATTAAGTTGTCACTTACACAGTCTCTAAATTTTCCAATCCGTCGAAAGCACCATGCTCCACATAGATGGTTTGAAGATCATCCTTATTTCGAATTAAGACCCTGCGGAAACAGCAGTGCATAACAAATAAATGAATAGCGAGTGGATTTTAAATGCATTACATGTAATATAAGTTGTATTTTTCTTACGTTGATCTACGAGTATGTTACTTAAAACATGTAAAACTTCTTGCCGCAGAGGCGTTATTACTCCCTACTGCCTTGCAGATATCGCGAAAGATATCACTATACAAATGCCTATAGTATTATGCTTGGAGGCAAGAAAATTAGCACTTACATGTATTTTACCATTGATAGACCTTCAAAGGCATCCGTTTGAATAATTTCTGTTGGATTGTCAAAGATGAACCTGAATATTTAACATTATAAAAGAACAAAGATTAAAGTTTTAAATATTTATAAACCGTTGATTCATGTCATTAATGATATTAAGTACCGTAGTATTTAGTAGTAACTGAACACTCGGATTCATCAACTCTCACCTCATGATATGATCCAATGGACATTATCAAGTTTTAAGTTATGCATGTGTTGGGGCACCTGTTGATAACGAGATCTTGATAAAGACATGTACGCAATATTTAAACAATATTTTCATCTACTGACATTGCGTTTAACATCGGGTGTTTTGATAAACAGTAATGTCTAAAATGACTTAATATCAACTGACTAAAAGTAAAGATACAAAAATTGGCTTAATACTTTTATGAATAATTAAGGCAATCTATATCTCAAATCTAACATTTTGCACTTGTGTGAATATATACGATCACGTCACATGTATGAGCTTTAAGAAAGAGCTATAAATCTACTTACAATTCATGTAGGACAACCAACTCTTCGAATATACGACTTCTTAAAATCCGGAGCTTGTTGCGTGATATATCACTGTGTGTTTGTAATTGTGGAACAAATATGAATACATTGATAACAAATTATAGAAATACGGCATCGTTTACACTTCAGTGACGAAATGTTATTATTTATGTTATCTTAAAAATAATGTCTACTTACAACCAAGTTAGGTTTCCGAGTCCATCAAATGCGCGTGGCAGAATTTCTTCTATTGAGTTGTTGCTTAAAGATCTAAAACAAGAATAACATTATTTAAATAATTATAGACTTTAATGTATTCAACATGCAGACAGCAAAGTTATCAGTTGTGTTCACCTTCAATTCGAAACAAAGACAAATATTTCAAAATTAAACCAGCAGCCAATAATTGTTCCCTTTAGTTCTGATTTAAGACCTCATTGGTTGAAATCGGTTTGAGAATTAAAGAAACGGTGACACCCTTACCCAGGAAAGAACGGAATCAAAAGTTGCATTTTAACGTTCTAATCAATGGAAAGCGGTGCTACAATCCACGAAAAAAGGTTGGCACACTTTACCTGTCTTTTGGTATATCTCTTCCCCCGCTCCCCCAATTCAATATTGAGGTCCGTGAGACCCTCCAACATTGAAAGATGGGGAGTGGGGAAGGGTGCGATATAGAGGGGAGTCTGTACTTCACATATATTTCACTCACCTCCCCAATTTTAATAGGGCACGCATTTTCATTGTTTAGTGCAAGTGTGCCAACTCTTTTTTCCTGGATTGTAGTTCTCTTGTTCGTGAACGCTTTACGTACAAATCAATAGGGTATCCAATGGCGCAATCTGCAACTTTGAATTTGCATCTTCTTTGGGATATCAGATCAACGGGAATAATTATGAATTATCTTTGTTTTGGATATACGACTAGTACAGAGATGCAAATCAATACAATCAATATAGAAGATGACCTTGAAACTCATTGCACCTGTTTGGTACATTTCTAACAATTACGTAATATGGATAAGCATCTGTGTAGAATAATTGACATGATTATTTTCTTTAAACACAGTCGGTGCAACTCAAATTGCTTTATTGTCTTTCAAATTTGTTGGCCTGTGTATTTATTAGTGGTTTTAACAAAATGGAACAATTCAGCGACTGATACTCACAAGCTTTTGAGAAACGCGAATCCTTTCAGCAGTCCTGGCCTCAGTGTACTTATATTACCTCCAGAAAGAGTCCTGTCAAAGCAATGATTGGATTAAGTTGAAACAAAGTAACATTAGCTTATTTGAATGCGAGTACAATTCTTACTTATCATCCTAAGACCTAAAATACTATGTTTTCCATAACAACAGATAACAACGATGTTTTGGAATAAGTTTTTCAAATCTGTAAAAAAAACAAAAAAACACCTTGTTTTACGGGTGGACTGACCTTCAAATTTAGAGTCGCTTTCTTTTTTTTTCTTTTTTTTTTAGTAAAAGACTAAACTACAAAATATATGTTTTTGCAATTTTTCCCCTCACTTCGCTCGTGTTTTTTTAGTCGAAACAGATGATTTTAAGTATACAGCGATTTCCATCAAACTCAATCCACTTGGTCAAAACAGGCTAAAATTTGCATAACCTATAACAAATTTTAAAGAAATCCTAACACGGAAAATATGGGTCTGTCGGACCCGTAAAACAAGAACAATCGTTACACATTTGAAACTTTTAGAAAGTTGTAGCCCTTTCAGAATTGATTTGCCCTAAATAGGCAATTTGGTTTACGGAGACAGTTGATTGAACCTACAGTGCATTCGTAGTCTTTGCCACCAATTGCAGGGTTTGGGTATTCCAGCCGTGTACGCAGCTAACGCGAAGTATTGAATTCTCATAGACACAATGGCATTCCTCTGGACACCGCTTCTCATCTGTTAAAGGAACAGTTGAGGTTAAAAAAAACATAAATGGTCTATATCGCACAGTGTCATCGCCCCGATATCTTCATGGCAGAAATCGCCATGGTAGGTTGAATCCACAGCCACGCATGGCCATTTTGTTCCGACCTGTTTAATAGTTTTGAGGTGCATAATGGACCGAGGGACATCCGACTAAGACTATTGACAATAGCCTGGTGACTGACCTCTGTACGGTCAGTGAACATGGTATACGCCATGAGTTCATCTGCTTTTAGACTGCCTCCACGAGTGGCCTACGCTGCGCTATAGTTCGGCACATATCAGTTTTTTAACTCAATACGCACGGTTCTTTCTCAATACGCAAGCTATAAACGACTATCATATCCTTTCAACACATATATTCAAGTGCAAACATAAAAATATGGCTTCTTTAGAATAAAAAAATTACGGGAGATATTCATCATTTTCTACCCCGGTATCCAAAGATCTATCGTCTGAATATCAAATCGTGCATAGCACATTCACGTGTATCGATCCCGGGTATTCATTTTAGTGTCTCTGCTGTACAATGTAATTATTAACCAGGCGATGTCGGTGTGTATCGTATCTGCGCTGGTTATTTTACAGCTAATTTCAGTTTGAATTGGAATCATAAGATTGGACCTTATAATTCATAATCAGACAGCAGGATCATAAACCAGCATAACTTTACCTTATACTTAACTTAATCATTAGCAGTTGGGGTTAGGTTAAGCGCTAGTCAATTCTTTACGATAATGGGCTAATCCATTTAAAATCCACACTGCCCTTATGGAAGATTTAGCTAAAATCTTCCACAGAGGGGGTATGAGTTTTGAATACAATAGACAATTGGGTAACTTCCACTTGAAATACTAACTCCAGAAAATATAGGTAAGGATGTCATGCAGGGGGCGTATGGGTTTCAAAATGATTAACCCTGACCAATTACATGGTCTATGGAGGATATTTCGAAAATCTTCCACAGGGTAATGTGGATATTAAATGGAATAGACCAATTCGAGTAATCTTATAATGCTGAAAACCGTTAAGTAATTATCATTCTTAAATGTTGGTTTCTCTGTACGTCGTACAACATAATCCGTTCAGTAATGGAATAAAACTTTCCAAAAGCTTCCTAGTCAATTGCTCTCCGCTTAATGAGTGAGTAGTAAGAAACTACAACTTAGTTACCGCAGTGTGTCTCGTCATCTGCTTCTGGGCAATCTCTAGCGCCATCACAGATCAGGTCTACAGGCACACACATCTGGAAAACATCTCCACTTGCTCTGTCACATAAGTAAGATCCCGGACACATTATATTATCTGCAACAAATTGATTGGCGTCAGGAAAAAAGATATTTATTTTCCGAATTGTTTTGAAGAATGTTTATACAATTTTTTGTATGTCTAAAATAATATTACTATATTGGTTAATATCATTATGTTGGTTTTAAAGAGATTGTTGAATTATTATGATCATGTATTATATCATCTTTTAACATCCTTTAAAAACCACACAAAAAAAAGTAATCCATTGTTTCACTCGTACCACAAGTCTGTTCATCCCTTAGGTTTCCACAGTCATTAAAACCATCACATTTGGCATCAATGCTTGTGCAAATTGAGCCGCCACAAGTAAACTCATTTGCTTCACAGTAACCATCTGATAAAAGAAAACACGGAAAAGCTCATGACTATTCGCCGTAGAAGTGATGATGTATTAGGATTAACTACCATAGCAATAGATGAATACAATTTTTGAATATATCGCCCTGCACTACAAGCAGGTTGCACTCACCACCTGTGTATGTTTGCAATCATAGATTGAAAACAATACCACTCTTTTCAAAGATACTAATCTTATAGGTGGACTTGGACCCATCCAGCTGGATCAACTCATGGACAGTTAGATCATGAGATCACATTCTAATAAACAGCAAGTGGGTAAATTCTCTCTGCATTTGTTGAGCATACAATTCAGTAGAAGTGGACTCCGATCATCGTATTGTGAGCGTCCATCTAGGTGCCAGTCTGCGAACAAGCAAAGGAAAACCTTCCAAGAGACCAAAATTCAATTGGAAGAAGTTGCAAGATCCTGATACAAAGGAGGAATTTCAGCTGGAGCTATCGAACAGATTCCAGGTCTTGAGCATGGAAAATGCCACACCCATCTCTGATAGGTATGAGACCTTTGAGCCAGCAGTTCGTGAAGTTGTTGAGGAAGTTATTGGAAAGCAAAATTCATGCGGACTGCCAAGTTGGGTATCAGATGCAACCATCAGACTTAAACTTGAAAGGGATGAGGCCAAAAAGCGGTACTCCATTTCAAAGTCTCGTCAATCTAGAGAAAGATGGAGGAACTTGAACACCAGCCTTAACAACTCTTATAAATATGATGGGCAGCCCAGTCAGCCCCATCATAGCAAATTTCTTTTAATTATGGAATTTCTAGAACAGCAAGCAATCGCGACTGCCCCGATTGATTGTAAGCCACGGTATTGGCGCTATGTGGATGATGTACTAGAAATAATCAAAGCAGGCCAAGTTCAAAACTTAACTGATCACCTCAACACAGTCGACAAAACAGACAGTATACAATTCACCTATGAAGAAGAGAAAGAAGGAAAAATTCCATTTCTCGACACGCTAATTGTCCGGAAACCTGATGGTTCAGTAAAGCTCCTGGTTAAACCAACCCACACTGACCAATATCTCAGTTTTAAGTCAGAACACCCTCTCCATCAGAAAATGGGTGTAGTCCGAACCTTGTTTGATCGCATGTACAGCGTGGTCACGGACGAAGCGGATAGAGCAAATGAAGAGAAACATGTGCGAGGAGCCCTAAAAAACTGTGGCTATCCAAAATGGGCAGTAGACCAAGTGAAATCAAAAATGCAACTTAAAACAAAACCAGCTGTGAAACCTACCGCAAAGAAAGACCAAAAGAATGAGGACATAAGCAAGGGTATGGTAGTGCTCCCTTATGTCAATGGAATTTCCGAGCGAGTTCAAAGAATTTTCAAAAAGCATAAAGTCGACACCGCTATGAAACCTCATCAAACCCTCAAAAAAAACCTGGTCCACCCCAAAGACAAAAGAGACAAGCTAAAAACAGGCAATTGTATTTATGAGATTGGCTGCCAAAATTGCGATCTCACTTATGTTGGCGAAACCTCACGTTTGTTTGGGATAAGACTTGCGGAGCACAAAGCAGAAGTAAAGAAAGCCAACGAGAAAAAGTTTACTCGGTCAGAACGTAGGGCATCCGAGCAAGAACAAACAAAGTCAGCCATATCGGATCATGTCGCAAGGGCAAATTATGTAGTCAATTGGGATGACTCCAAGATACTGGACAAGGAGCATGTCAGAAAGTCAAGAGAAGTACGAGAAGCGATGGAGATCAGGAAGAAGGGGACCAAGACCATGAATAGAGAGGAAGGCACTTATTTCCTAAGTCACGTATTTGACCCACTTTTGAAGACTGGAAGTAAAACTACTCAAAACCGGAAGCCAGTTTCCCGGGAAAGTGGATCAGATGCTCATATCTGATGAAGTCCTCCGACGAGATGGACGAAATATTAGTAAGTAAAAACTTACTGGTTTTGCCAAACAAAAATTACTACTTAAATATGATGAGCTTGCTACCCTCAAGCAGATGGAAGACCTGAAGCTGGCAGATGAAATGGGGAATTACACCACCACTTGGAAAATCATACACTCGCTTTCTGGGAAGAACTCAAGGAAAAGGGTAAAAGTTAAAATGAGAGATGGATCAGCCCCAACCACTGACCATGAACTGCTTGAGGAATGGAAGGAATATTTCAGCTCACTCCTTAACAGCGACAGTGGCACAGCATCTTCAGAACTTCCTGCACCAGCTGTTAACGATCTTCCTATTATCACTGAGCACCTCCTGGGAGATGCTGAAGGGATGCTGCAGCCAAACAAAATTGTTTCGCTTGCCCAAGATCGCAATAGTTGGAGAAAGCTTGTAGTCGCCTGCTCCGCAGCCGACATGTTGGATGATGATGATGAGGTGCGAGTGATCAGCATGATATGAGTATTCTATAGAATTACGATCAATGTATTTATCCCTGTTCTTTGACATCCATGGTTCAATGCATAGGTATTGCGTGAACGTTGTAGTGCAGGGCGATATATTCAAAAATTGTATTCATCTATTGCTATGGTAGTAAATCACATTACACAATCACTAGCCTTCTACGGCGAATACTAACTTATAAGTTGTTTTCGATACCTAAGTTTATTATATAACGATTCGCCGCACAACTGAGGCCTTTCGAGCTTTACCTATAGCCGTTTATTTAGTTTTATTACAACATGGCTATATTTCACGTATCCATTCATTCGTACCTTTGTGTTCAACTTGCGTCAACTCAAGATGGAACCCTTTGTCTCCACCTGTTCTGTCAGTTACAAATTCCATATTCACCTGACCATACACAGAAGCAATTTTGGTTACTTTTACACCTCCCGTCAGCCGTGCAATATTGGTTACTTCGTGGCGTTCGTTGTCAATAACATCATCCACGATAAGAAAATCATATCCACGTTCAAGTTGAAATTCAATTATTTTAACTAATACGCGGAAACCTTCTCCCGTAGTTTCAACTGCCCAAGAGCAATGTAGATCACTCGGATATGTTTGAGGAAAGTTAGCTGATGGTAAGTTGTGCGTTAAACTTTCTTGCAAGAAAATCTTGTTGGCCCCACAATATCCTAAAAGAAAATTGAATAATGGTTTAAGGGGTCGGTGAAATGATCAAAATCAAGGGTCTTTCGGAGCTCTATTTTAGTCAAATAGAGGGGGTCTTTCGCTTTCGGAGCTGCGAAATCCAAAACAGCCATCGAAGTAAACTTTATAAATCTACTGATATGTACTGATAGTGTATGTATCTGAGATGAAATGCCAACCATCAATTGAAAATTCTGACCTTGTCAAAAATATAAATTGTTAATAATTTGCCATAAAATATGTATTATATCGCCAATTGAAAAAAAAAAAATGAAAAAAGACATTCCTGGTAACCCAAAAGTAACTTGATGTGTCTGTGGTGCTCTCACGTCCCACAAAAATAATGTGCAAACGAGCCCTTAAAATTTACAAATACAAAAAAATCGTTAAAATCATATTTTAAAACTTAGTTTAAACAAAACGGTCCATGGTTACACATCGCTGTTGTTTTTTCAAACTGATGAGCCTAAATTAACTAGAAACCACCCCTACGCATTATATTGACGGTAGAGGGTACGGTTTATAGAAATATGGTATTCATCAGAATAAGGAAATCACGATGACATGACAAACAACAACATTATTACCGCAATCTTTTTCATCAGATTTGTCCTTTAGGCATTGATGAATACCATCACATTTCTTGGAACCATCGTAGCAAATGGAGTATTCTGAACTATCACATTGAGTTTCAGAGCTATCACAATCTTCTGTTAATGTGAATAATGAGTCATGATTATTATCATCATCATTATCATCATTATCATCATCATCATCATCATCATTATCATCATCATCTACAATGTCATCAATCATCCTCATCATCTACATTGGCATCGATCAACATCATCATCATCTACATTGGCATCAATCTTCATTTTCATCTACATCATCATCATTTTACATCATCATCGTCTACATTAGCATCGATCATCATCATCATCTACTTTGTCATCAATTGTCATCATCATAAATACATTATGGCATCAATCATGCCATCATCTGCATTGACATCGATCATCATTATCATCTACATCAGCATCATCATCTACATCATCAGCAACACCAACAACGACAGTAGCTGCAGCAGCAGCATGCATCGACAGTGTCGTCATCACAATTGATTCATTATAATCAAAATGTTGGAAACAGCACACAGGCAAACAAGCAAACATACGCGAGCAATAACATAATTAGCTCACAAACGCACCCTAACAAAAACAAAACAAAATACTTTATTCATGAAATTGTATTTGTTGAATGAATCTCGCAGACTTTCCTGTCACTGAATGGTCTCGTAAAATAATGTAAAATAAAGTTGATGTAACTTATGGAATAAATTGTGTCCGCAAGGACGGTATAAAAATAGGCTTTCCTGTCACTGGACAATACTCAAATAAAATAAATCGGAATAGTGTAATAAATGTATTGGCAAGGACGGCATCATGGTAGGTTTTCCTGTCAACTCAATTGATGCCCTCATAAAATAGATTAGCAGTAACTGTACAATAAATATATCGGCAAGGACTACATCAAGGTACGTGTTGCTGTCATTGGGTGCACTCATAAAAGATAACGGCGTCTCATACTGCAGTTACTGTCCATTTTCCTATACATAATACACAATACTCTCACCATTGACGCGTGACCTCTACAAATAGTGCATGTTATAGGTATATGGGCATTGCCTAGTTAACGTCACTGTGTGAAAAATAACCGGCCAATATTTAAAGTACTCTCCGAAATTCTAGAAAATATAGTTTTGTAACATGTCCTAAATTTTTAGCTAATTTAGGTGTTTGGAAATATTCGCACTTTGGTCTTTTAGGAAGGATATCTAAACGACAGATAACACCAAAAAATATGAAGAAATTATTTCCAAACCGTGTTCAGTCTGCAACCATTATATTTCTCATTTCAAGAATGCTGGTTAACAATATGCAGACTATTGTCTCATTTCGTAAACAAAGGCCCACACAGTATTGTTACCTTGCGTTTGCTTTATAATCGTTCACCCAACTGAAACTATAATACCAGCTCATTGCTCATTGCACAGATAAAACAGAAACATGTGTAGTGTGGGTTTAACCAGAGAAGATCTGATTAAACGAAGTTGAGCTGTTTTCAATGAGTGTTATCTTGGTTTAATAGCTTTTAATGGGGTTTAAGTCCTGCAAAGGTCGTGGTGAATTCTACTGTAGACATGACTGCATCATGTTAAGTAACTAGTGCAGCATATTCTATTGTCAAGGACAGCGTCAATGTAGGCTGTCAATGGATGTTCTCACGTGAATAATTCAGTAAATAACTGCTTTAAAACATCAGGCAAACCCCAACATTCCCACACCACTGTCAAATTACTTATATTGTAGCAATATTTACTCTACCTTTTGTGGAGCTCCAAATTATCGCATGAAAACCGACGTATGTCTTTCCACGATCAGACGTAAACTTCAACCACATAGGTTGGTTTTTTGTGATGATAGAATTTGGTAAGACAAGTATTGACTGTAGATTAGCATACGAAGGGAGATTGCTTATGAGTTCGGATCCTGTCAGAGCAATCACTGATGAGTCCAGACTAACGTTGACTCCGTACCCAATGGTAAGATCATCAAAACCCCATTCTGTGTGAAATTCAACAAAGCTTACTCCAATAGAGCGATGTTGTGTATCAGCAATGACGTACCAAATGCATTCTAGATTTACGGGGTAATTGGTTGGATACAATGGTGATGTCAGATTGACGGTGGTAGTGTCCGGAACTGTTATAAGTCCAGATTGGCAGTAATCTGAATATCAATAGATAAGAACAATAGAAAATCAAATCAATGTAATGGTTCGTGTACATGCAATGACCGTATTCAATTATGTTCAATCGTGGGGAATGGGACTTGGTACGGTAAACGTTGCACTGCGTCAACTCCAGGTAAATAATTATTTTAGTACAGGTGTGAAACTATCCAATAAAAAATGCCAGTTAACAGAATAAGCTGAACTTACAGGCCCTACTCCGTCGCCGAGCGACGAGCGATTAGTATTTGACCAATAAGGTAGCTCTGCCTTATTATTAATCATGCTGACTGTATCTGGATTAGAATAACTCATAATATGAGACTTGAACATGTGTTTATAAAAGGTGCTTTGTCTGAATTACAGTTTTGAACAGGAGAATAGCCAAAGGTACGTCGGCAAATACAAAAATGTCAACTTACTTTATATCACCAGTCAACTTAGGTGATACAAAAATGCACACAGATGTACTGTGAGGGAATATGCAGGTTTTTGGTGCTGACCTTCAAAATTGTCTATTTTAACTTGAAGGTTTTCGCTTGAAAGAAATTCATACCGGTTGCATTTTAAAATATTTGAGGGAACAACTTTTTCAAGGATATTTGTTGAACTTCTTCTATCAAGCCGTACGCGTCGTTACATCCACTTTCTCCAAAAACAGCATCCCACCATAAAAATACCGTTTGTATGTCTGCGTTTTGATATATTTCTGACGTCCCTTGGCTGACATCGCCGATTAAAAATTAGAGTTAATCCGATGAATGAATCGATATTTGGTGAAGGTTGCAGATTCAAAAATATGAATAGGCATCATTCATGTTATTTGAACAACATGCCAGCGTTTACTATGTTCAATCGTGGTGAGTGCCGCGGACAATGAAGGTTGCAGATTCAAAAATAAGAATAGGCAGCATTCATGTTATTTGAACAACATGCCAGCGTTATATTACATGACAACATAGCATGAAATGGTCTAGGACCCATGTCTGACGTCCCTGGGCTGACGTCACCGATTAAAAATTAGTGTCAATATGATCAATGAATCGTTATTTGGTGAAGGTTGTAGATTCAACAACCGAAAAATATGTATAAGCAACATTCATGTTACAGGGTGTCCCTGAAAGAACTGTATCGTCGGAAACGTAATTGTTTTGGTATTTTAACTTAAAATAATTAAATACTTGATGTGGTTGAAGAATAAATCAGCTATCACATACTTTTTAAATTTTGACAATTGACCATACCGTTCTTCAGATATAAGAATTTTACGAAACTCCCTCATTTTCAAGCCTTTCTACGGATTCAAATATCAGGCGATAATCTATATAGTATAGTCAGAGTGCTAAGGCCATCTTGATTTAATTCCCGCTGGATTGAGTAAATTTCAGTTTTTTTACGCTGTTTTACTTTTTTCCCTCTCCGCCACACAAAAATCTCACGTCTGACATCGTCAGACGTCAACACAGCCTAAAGTGTAAATCTCAATAAAAATTTCTTTATCTTGACAACAGTGCAACCTCCCTGAGAGATGAAAAGGTGGTCTATTTTTGCCGCAGATACACAAAATCAAAGTTAAAAATATAAATAAAAAAATAATTAATAATTAAAACCGCATTCCGTATTAGGTTTTTATCTTGGGAAGGGCTTTAAGGCGATTAAGATGGCCTATTGAATGCGCATCATCAGCGCATGATGCGTATATTGTCATTGATAGATATTGACTCCGTGGAAAAAAGGCTTGAATATGAGGGAGTTTCGTAAAATTCTTTTATTTCAAAAACGGAGCGGTCAATTGTCAAAATTAAAAAAGTATGTGATAGCTGATATGTTTTTCAACATCATCAGTTATTTAGTTAGGATCTACGTTTGGTTTATGCGATAAAGTACCAAAAAAAATCAGCTCCTGACGGTACAGTTCTTTTAGGGACATCCTGTATATGAACAACATGGCAGCGTTTATTACATGGAAACATAGCATGAAATGGTCTGTTCCGTTTAATTTTTGAATACAATAGACAATTGGGTAACTTCCATTTGAAAACTCGCTCCAGTTGTGGAAGATATAGGTAAAGCCATAATACAAGGGGGGAGTATGGGTTTCAAAATAGTTGACCAATTACATTTGAAAAACATACTCCTTCTTTGGAAGATATTTCCAAAATCTTCCACAGGGATAGTGTGGATTCTAAATGGAAGAGCCGAATACACTGAAAGATTATGAAAGTAAAATTAGGTAAAGTGACTTCCAAACTACTAAAATTGTAATATAATTAAATACTAACGGTTTTACACTGTAATGTATATAATTTAGTAGAACTTAATTACTATAATAATTACCGCAATCAGTTTCATCAATCCCGTCTAAGCACTGTTTTACAGTATCACATATTTGGTTCATCTCCAAACATACAATTACCGAGGGACATTGGTAGTGCATAGGTTCACATGCATTCACTGAAGAAAAAAATAGCAGGGCCAATAAACAATTAGTATGTTAAGAATGCAAAGCTTTTTATAATTATATGACTCACAATCCCTTAAATTCGTTACTAATGTCTAATTTCACAAGTACAACAGATGTATACCGTTATTAAAGGTCAGCATTTTCCCAAACCAAACGAAATATTGAGAGGAGAACGGATTGAACCACAAATCAATTGACCTTTTCGGTAAATCCCATAAGCCTTTACGAGTACACCTGAGATGTCGTCATTTGACGTCACGCCGATCTGCGCCGATGCGCACATCGTTCATCGAATATCGTTACTGCCCATTGCAAGTCGGCGTGACGTCAAATGACGACATCTCAGGTGTACTCGCAAAGGCTCATGGGATTTACCGAAAAGGTCAATAGAATAAAACGAATGCACACAAAAACGTTGGATCATAAAATATAAACTGGCCTTCAATAAACATAGGAAATAAAGTATGTTACTTAACCGTCTGAGTCAACTGAGAAAACGCGTAGAGAAAATCCTTTGTCATTTGTTCCAAAGTCGGACTTAAATCTTAACCACATATCGGGCTCACGACTCACGACCTTTTTCGGTGCTGAAAAGCCACTTAATTTGATGAGCGTAGTATTTAATACCATGACTTTTCCTTCGCCAATCTCCAAAACATCATATGGTAGTTCTGTTTTGAAGGTGATAAATTCAATTGCGGGTCTTCCGGAGTCCAATGAAGTCACATACCATGTGCACATAAAATTATTTGGGTAATGGGCAGGGTACAGAGGAGATACGATAGTATGTGACGAGCCACTACTTATTGTAAGACTTTCTTGTCCACACAAATCTGTTGAAAAAATTAAAAAAGATAAACATTTAGTTTTAAAACCTTTCAGCAAGACAATCAAACAATTTTATTTTACGTGCCCAAAATGTTTATTATTGTCAAAAACAATAACAGTCTGCAGGTTGCTACGGCCTTAATCCCCTGTTTTAAGCACATTTTAATTGGATTATGTAACTGACCTGATCTTGTGACTGCACTGACACTGCACTGACCCAGTGCAGTAAACACATTTTGGGGACTAAATTAAGTTTTTAAAAAAACCAATCAAATTACGTCCTTCATATTTTGTTTATCAATAACGTGAACTTCAACCTCGACTTTCAATCATCGCAATTGGCCACATAAAAGCCGAGATACTTGCGAATACGTTTTGTACACAAACAACGCTCATAAATCACCGTTTCAGGGCACGGTGGCTCAGTGGTTACGGCCTTGGACTCATAATCTGAGAGCTTGCTCGACGTGCGTGGGTTCGATTCCCCGTCCCACCACCGTGTTGCGCCCTTGGGCAAGGCGCTTTGCCTCGCTTGCCTCACCCCACCCAGGTGCAATGGGAAGCTGTTAGGGGTAGTCACAGTCGTTGTACTGATGGACCCTGCGCCACTTGTAGGCTGCAAACGTGGTTCCGACATATTCTAATGACGGCGGAATAAATGTAAAGCGCTTAGAGGCTGTTTACGGCATAAAGCGCTATATAAATGTCTACATTTATTTATTTATTTATTCTTTCTATAATTGCACACCTCCAGATTTTAGATTTAGGTTAAGACATGTTTTATAGAAATTCACAAACAATTGCATAACGAGATGTTTTTGCGAACGAAACAGGTGCACTTTTTACTATCGCTATGGAAAATCTCGCTTTGTACAAAAACCTGTTCAAACCTGTACAAATCAATCAATAGAGGTAGACTGTTTTGTCTGCATGGGTTAAGTATAACTTTTACGTAATCTTAACTCCCTGAAATAAGAATGTACATCGGAACACTGCCTGAAACAGAAAATAATACATACTACATTCCCGTTCGTCTGACCCATCTTCACACGTATAGATACCATCACACAGTATATCACGTTTCCAACATCCATAACCTGACAAGCAGCTGAAATCTTCTGCAAGACAGGAGACTACGCGTAAAGGAAATAAAAGGAAATAGATGTAAAATTTAACTCTTTCTACGCGGGTGTCGACTGCAGAAGTTTCTTTTTTTTTTCAGAATTGTACATTTTCATGACAATATTTGGAATCAGCATGAAAAATGCATTAAAATGAGTACAAACAAGCCTAGTATTAGCTCTTAATATTTTGAGAAAATACCTCAAAACCTGGACTTTTTATGTTGAAGCATAGCATGCAGAGCCTTATAGAAGTCGTGTTTTCTTAATCACTGATCAGCTTATTCTAACTTGGTGAAATGTTTTTGAATGTTTCTTGGTAAATATATGCATATTTCTTTGTCTTACCATATTCAACTGCCCAATGAATGGAAAGATTAAAACCTCGATCTATTCCCCAGGTATACGATTCAAAACGTATCCATGCGTACGTGTTGTTTATTATTACAGATCGTGGATAAATCGCTCCTGATAGGCTGAAAAGTCTAATAATTTATATCATGCAAAAGTTAGTTTGTACTTTAACAATAAAATTAACGATTAATGAATTAATGATCAATTTGAATATTCCAGGCAAATGTTGCGCTTTTTTCTGTTTTCTTTTTCTTGATTCAGTTACCATGGTTACCGGTGCTCCTAATTTGTTTTAGTTGAACCATGCGGTCATGCGCATTTTATTGACGTGCATGATGCTCTGCTTAGAATGTGTCACGCTTTACTGCGTTTCCTATGCAATTATTGTCAGGTATATCACAGAACTTGATGTAACAGGATTAACTACCATAGCAATAGGTTAAAACAATTTTTGAATATATCGCACTGCACTAATACGTTCACGCGGTACCTCTTCATTGAACCATAGATGTCAAAGAACAATGATATTTCATTGCAAGACATTTTGGAATAAAATACAATGGCTTTTCATATTATTTATCAAATTTGAATACAAAATACACAGCGAATAAAAAGTCTTATTAAATTACAGTACTGCATACGTACTTTGTGTCTGATGAAATAATATGTCCATGACCAATGTAGAAAAAACTTCTTGGGTTCGTTGCAAAATCGGAGAATAAAATATTCACTGCGTCTCCGTCGTCCGTAGATGTAATTAGCCACTGACACGTGATAATGTTCGGATAATGATGAGGATAATTTGGTGATATAATTTGATGATTACTTTCTTGGTCTATAAATATATCTGTTTCCCCACAGAAATCTGCAAGTAAATTTTTCATTTGCACTACAATTACTACAATTAAATAAACCATAATGTACAATCTTTTCAATAATTTTTTTTCAAACCTGATTTTTTGGCAATATTAATATTTCCACATGTTCTAACTTACACCTAATTGGAATCAACCAAATTAGTTGTGTCGCTGTCGAAGTGACGTAATAATCGAATTAACTACCATAGCAATAAATTAATACAATTTTGGACTATATTGCCCTGCACTACAACTGATCACTCGCACCTGTAAGATAAGTATCTTTGAAAAGAGCGGTATTGTATTCAATATATGATTGCAAACATACACAGGTGATGAGTACAACCTGCTTGTAGTGCAGGGCGATATAGTCACAATTGTATTCATCTATTGCTATGGTAGTTTATTACTTCACTTCCACGGCGAATTGTATTATTATCAGTGATCATAATTCTTAAAGAGCTCATGCACTATTAAAAGATCAAGATGGTAAGTGGGCTTTTTTCTGTTCATCAATTTACCTCACCATCCCGGCTTAAAATCGATAAAAAATCTTCCTTACAGTAATTACTAATAATTAGGCTACCTTATATGATTCAATTACTTTTATGCAATAATAACACACAATCACTATTTGACAGAACGCGTACACAAGAAGTACAGAATCAATAAAAACAAATTCCTTCATAAAATAGCATTTATAAATAATAAGTAAACAACACAAAAATACGCAAAAGATTTTACCACAATCTTGTTCGTCAGATCGATCAAGGCATTCGACAGTTTGATCACAAACCTGCCCGTTGTCAAGACACACGATAGCTGATGAACACTGGTATTCCTCCTCTTTACAGAATACTGAAAGAAATGAAGAAGGGGAAATTAGCTGTGATATATGCATAGGCATGGTGGGGGATGGTCCATACAATCATCCCCCAATGTTGACGCCTGATATTGGGTTTCTGACGAAATTAACCTCATATTTGCCCATTTTACCACCAAAAAGTGTAAATTTTCGCGCGCTACATGCGCATTTATTCTACTTTTACACCATATTTCATCAGTTTAGCTTCAAAATAGCAAAAATTTTTACTTCAAGAATTTTTTCCAAGTCCATCCCCATTAATGTCAAAAAGAAATCTACGCCACTGATAAAATGACTCATCAAATTAATTTGAGAAATTTTTATTATAATAATTTTATGGCAAATGATTAGGAATTGATATTTCTGAAATTTAACAGTCATTGAAGTAAACTTTATAAATCTAATATTATGTACTTAAAGGGCAGGTCTATTGCATAAACAACATAATATCTTTGGCAAGTTAATATTATAAGGACAATGAAAATGACTCCTTTTTTGAGCAAATAAGACGTTTAAAATTGATATTCCGCAAAAACCCAACTTAAGCGGTGAGTTCCTTCGAACAAGACAGATTTGGCCTAGAAAAAAGGTGACGTCATGAAATGAGATGTGCCCGCTTTGAGAAAAGGGACTATGAACGTTCTCAATGGACAGAACATATACTGTAAAGAAAAAAACTCTAAAAAGTATGAAAAATTTAATGGTTTTTAAACATATGGATAAAATCAGCCGCTTCTTTTTTTATATAATAGTAAATTGTGATTTACAATTCATATGTATATCAATATCATGAGACATATTAGGCCTAAAAAAATAGATAAATAATAATTTGAGCTTAGAATTTCATCGTGATCATCTGAGACTAGCATATAAACCGTGTTAAGTCCACAAACCCATGTATCTGATTTCCCTGTGCGATATCAGTTGGATGAACTATTACAAAGCAAACGCATATAGTAACAATACTGTGTGGGCTTTGTTTCCGAAATGAGAACAATAGTCTGCATATTGTTATGCAGCATTGTTATGGTAAATAATAGTACAACTTATTGTTGCTAATGTCAAACCTTTCACACAAGTAAATGAGAGCGTGATCACAAGTAAATGAGAGCGTGATATAGTGTCCGCTTCATTTACCTACGTCATAGCCCGCTGCCTTGAAAATTAATTTCGCTTCAAACGGGGGAAGAACACGTACGAGCCCGAATTTACCTACACAATTTCTCTTTTTTCAGGAGAAATACGCATAAAAAAATTGCAACGAGTGTCAACTTGTAATGTAATAATTATTCTCTTCGAATATAGATAAACTTGTTTTTTGCAATAGACCTGACCTTTAAAGTGTATGTAGCTGGGATGAAAAGCCGACGATCAATTGAAAATTTAGACCTTTCGACAAGTTATGGATTTTTTCCCAAAAAACACCAAAAAAATAGGTCTTTTCGGGGAAAAAATGTATATCTTCAATATAAAAGGTCAACATTTTCAATTGTTCGTCGGCTTTTTATCCCAGCTACATATACGTTATTGGCAAAATAATAAATAAAAACGATTGAACAGCATGAATTGCGTATATTCATAAGGTTATGAATAACACACAATTACTATTTGACAGACCTCGTATCATGAGCTTTAACTCTGGAAGTATAGAATAAATAAAAATCGAATCACATCCAAAGTGTGTAGCTACACGGCACTGGTATCCGCATCCGGGAAATAATCGCGTGATGAACGAGTTTCTCGTAAGTGCGTGCAGTTCGTTTGCGTGTAGGGCGCTCATGGCGCAGTGTCGTGTTCGCGTATAGACTATGCCATAGTCGAATTTTATTTAAAATATGTTATTATTAGTCATGATGAACCCATTTCGTTGAACTCAAAATTATACTGATGTTTATTAAAATTAAAATGTTCATAAAGAGTTTAAAATATCAGACGATTAGTGACAATAAAAGTAATTGAATGCAACATTATCTTGCATAATTATAACGGCTCACTTTAATACTGAACAATTCTGATTTTGGAATCTCCGAAATTTCGACTATGAACTTTGAATTGTAAGCAGAACTTTACCCCCTGGACTTTGCTCTCTAAAAACACACTGTCAAGCATACTTGTTTATCAGTCCATTAACCACAAGTACTAAGCATGGACGCGCTAGATGTTTGATGAGAGATTAACTTTCGCGTCAACACAAAAGCGCCGCAAATACCACAGACAGTTGTTTAAGGTGTAGTTAATGGTAATGGCGCGGGCCCAGACGATTTAAACCATAGCGAGGTATGGGCGACCAATCACAAGGCAGATCCATTTAAAGATGCATTACATCATGGACAATTTTAGTTAGGCCAGAAATTGGCCTAACTCTCCATAGAGTCCCGTGTTAAAAATCTTAACCGCAAGGCAATGTCAGTAGTCCACTTGGGAAGTTAACAAACAGAGGGAGTAGGGTGACTGATCAATTGTGCACACATTAATTAAATCAGAGATTTAAGCTTAAATACAATATCCAGAGTATGCACAATGGGCAAGTGGACTGCGGGGTAGTCTAGTTCGCGTAGGGAGCTCGTGAAGTAATGCCGTCTGCGCGCACAAAAGGAGATCACATTGAAACGCACGTGTCATTCATTAATCTATGGTAACGCATCCCGGGAGTGCACATTGATGCCCATTCCGCTTCCCATGTACCATTACCAATTATAATGACGTCACGCGTCCACATACAAAAACCATAATGCAACTAGCCTTTTCGAGATATGGCGGACACAATAGGATGGCGATACACGGAGTGGGTAAAGTCTTTTGAATTTGCCGGGTACCCAGATTGAAGACTGCCCTCCTTTTGTGTACGCCATAATTCGAAAAAAACTCGTACTTACATAATAAAGGGTTCCACGAGACCTGGAGTGCAAATCCTCTTTTTTCAACTGACCCGTCGGATTCGAACCATATCACCAGGACTTCTCCGTGTAAAATAACTCTTGATGGAGCTGTAGATCCACTTAAGTAAACAAGTGGTTGTTTTTCAATAATGGTACCGTTCTCTTCATGGCCGTCAATCACGGACAAAAAATCAAAGAAATCTTCCGTTTCAAAGTGTAGAAAACTAAGAATGATACTACCATTTGCAGGCGCCGTCATAATCCATATATAATCTGCTAAACTGTGATAATTTTGCGGGTAGTGAGGGGATTTTATGTCTGCAATTTCATATGAATTTGTAAGATTGATAAATGTCAGTTCGGCTTTGCATTGACCTGCAAGGAAAAACATTGAAAAAATACACGCTTAAATATCATAATAAATGTCAATGTGTCTTACCATTTACCGGTAATTAAAGTATACAAAATCCAAAAGCAAAATATTATAGAAAGGTGCTGTGGCATAATAACATTACATGCCAAATTTTAAGTCTGAAATTGATCATTTCTATACGTGCAAGAATTTTGCTTCGTTTTATAATTATAGTAAATTAATTTTAATTGGCAATGCTCTAGAAGGCGCCAATGTGACGAAGATGATGCGGCCTATACACGATCTATTTGATTGATCAATATCAAATACCATAGATACAAGAGTGGATACAAAATCTATCTTTGTGCACTGTACACACGAACAATTAGAGTGATTTTATTGTCCAACCGTCAATAAAATCAAACTAGATTAGATCTCTTCAATAATATTGAAGAGAAATATTATTTAATATCCAGTCCTGCAAATAGGGTCCCCAATATTGATCAATCAAATTGATCGTGTATGGGCCGCATATCAATTGCATGTTCACCGTAGAAGTAATATAATAACCGGATTAACTACCATAGCAATTTCGATGAATACAATTTTTGAATATAACGTACAACGATAGAGACATGGACCGTAATTCTATTCGCTGTCAAAGTGACGTAATAAATCGGACTAACTACCATAGATTAATACAATTTTGACTACATCGCCCTTCACTACAAGCAGGTTGCACTCATCACCTGTGTATGTCTGCAATCATAGATTGAATACAATAACGCTCTTTTCAAAGATACTATAGGTGCGAGTGATCAGAATGACATGGTTCAATGCATAGGTACCGCGTAAACGTTGTAGTACAGGGCGATATAGTCAAAAATTGCATTTATCTATTGCTAGGGTAGTTATTACGTCAGAATAACGAATAGAATGTTTATTATCTTTGAAAATAGCTGTATTGTATTCAATCAATGACATACACAGGTGATTAGTGCAACCTGCTTGTAGTGCAGGGCGATATATTCAAAAATTGTATTCATCTATTGTTATGACATTTAATCATGTTACATCATCACTTCTACGGCGAATAGCATTTTAATGCCATGCGCAAATTATGCACGTTTTCTATTGATAATTTCACCTGAGACGAATATATAACTAAGTTATTTTCGTCTCAGCATTCCACAGAGTGAAGGAGTAAATCAAAGTTTAATCATGGAAGTAGTCTGCTATTTCCATGGTTTAATAAAAAAAATCTCTTTATAGACAAACTAATGTTACGTACCTGATAAAGAGTGATTACAAAGCAGAAACAATGCACAAATCCATTGGAAACGATTTCCCATCTTCAACCGTGTGTTATTGTTGTTTGGAATCAATAATTGTCGCATAGTTGCATAGAATGACGACTTACAAGTTGACTTTGTATGGAATAGAAAAATAAACACATAAAGGAAGTGATCATGATATGTGCTGTTTTTGTGTATTATTCACTCAGAACGTTAGTCAGTCGATGGCTATTATTATACAAGACCCACTCAGTCACTTAAAGGAGTATTTCGTCATCCTAGCATCCTCTTTTTATGACATTTTTGCAGTAGATATCTACGAAAAAAGCTTGTTCCCAAAATTTCAGTTGATTCCGATTTTGCGTTTGAGAGTTATGCATGATTATGTGTATTACACTGCTCCGTAGACAATGTGTTGTAATGTAATTTCGTTCTGGTATACCAGAACGAAATTCAAATTTCACGATATCTTTGCTAGACGAATTAATCTGCAAGAAATTTTATGTACATAAACATTATGTAGCCAGAGGTTTCCAGTGATATAAAAATCTCACATTTTTTTGAGAAAAGTGGGGAGGATGATGCTGTGGATCACGAAATGCCCTTTTAATTAGAGACTGGAAACGATTGAATTCGATGTTGAAATTCAAATTTTTTGTTTAGTTACACCTTTTCACTTCATGATTAATAATCACGATCAAATGAAAATCAATAATTTTCAATTCTTCGGTAAATGTCAGAAAAATACTATAATGCTTGGAACTGTATATTTTTATCAAACCCTGGTGTTAAACCCCATGAGCTTTTTTGGGGGGTCAACGTTTTTGCTTTTCAAAGCAACATAATTCTTTATTTTTATATTTTTACTATTTCTTTATTTCAAATTGTCTAAGTCAGGAACACAACAGGTCGTGATCTTCTCTCTTAAATGGAAAGATTGGGGTGAGGGAAAATCCAAATTAAGATTGAGAAATCAGTCTCAAAAATTGAAAATTCAAACTAAATTCCATTGCATTTTCAATCTAATTTTAGACTTTTCCCTCAACACAATCTTTAAGATTGATTTTTCAATCTTTGGTTGTGATCACGAGATCCTAATTTCCTAAATAACACACTGGACTTCATGGCACTAAGTCTCTTCCGTACAATTTAATAAAACAAGGATATATTGGGAATCACTCCAATCGATTATATATAGATGTTTAGTGCTTTTTTAGTTTCATTGTTCTGTCATTCAAAAAGATTCAAAAAGCAATTTGTAGTCATGACTACAGATTACTTTATTCTTCTTCTTCTTTTTACTTTTTTGTATCATTTTAAATTAATGTGAATTAGCGAAACGGGCAAATTTGAAGCAAAGAGTAAGCCGATTTTAAAGGATATTCGTCTTTTACAAGACTCTATTAAAACGAAAGGTTAGCTGTAAAATCCCCTATCAATTTGGTGATATTCACTCGATTCGCTAATTATCAATTGATGGGGTCAAATTGTTTATTTGCGAAACGTACAAATTTGAAGCAAATAATAAGCCGATTTTAAGGGATTGGGATTTGCTTGTCTTGTACAAGCCTCTATGTTTAATTTAAAAAAACAAGATGGATATAGAATCTATTAACAACTTGCAGCGAAAAATCACATCACAGAACGTATTAAATTCTAGTCAGTTACACAGTATGTCCCAATAAAAACGGAACCCCAACTTTTTTTTTCTCAGGTTTATTTATAATCATTATTCGGAATTTTTACATATTCGGAAACAACGTTGTCTTTGAAAATGTTTGCCGAAAAAATCATGATATTAGCATTTTGCGTTGTTGACTTAGGGTAATTTTGGTAAAATTAGTCAAATTTTAAGTTTGTTCGCGAAAAAGAAATCATGAATGTCATGAAAACTATTATGTTGAATGAAACGCGTTGCAGTTGTTCTTTTAATGTGTTGTCATTGTGCCATATTCTGATGCACTAGACCTTAAATTACTATTATAAGATCTAAATTTAAAACAAATTTGAATGTGTAAATAATACATACATCACAGAAACCATGTCCTTCATGGTAGATTATTGCTGTTAGGTCGTGTTAGGTTTACGGAGTGATATTGCTATGTGTGACCTGCTAACCACAAAATGAGCGTAAAGTCGCAAGTTGGTAGTTTCGAGACGCCCTGGCTACTGCATGGTGGTCCTTGTTTGCTGCGCACCTGCAAGCCAGTAGGATGTATGTATGTCCTTCGTAAATGGGGGAACAATGGGCCATTCACGAATACTGCTAGCTAGTAATCAGGTGGACAGCAAACAAAGAACATCAGCTCAGGCAACCAGGATGTCTCGAAACTACCAAATTGCGACTTTACGCTCATTTTGTGGTAGCAGGTCACATTTGATTATCAAACTGTCTACTTCTAAATTTCTGACAAACAACTTAACGCCGAAGTGACGGTAACTATTCTCACTTTATAGTATGTTCAGGTCAAAATAAGCAACTCTGAGACAAAATGGCACAAAGTCGCAAGTTGTTAGTTTCGAGACGCCCTGGCTACTGCATGGTGGTCCTTGTTTGCCGCGCACCTGCAAGCCAGTAGGATGTCTGTATGTCCTTCGTGAATGGTGGAACAATGGGCCATTCACGAATACTGCTAGCTTATAATCAGGTGGACAGCAAACAAAGAACATCAGCTCAAGCAACCAGGATGTCTCGAAACTACCAAATTGGGACTTTACGCTCATTTTGTGGTAGCAGGTCACATTTGATTATCAAACTGTCTACTTATAAATTTCTGACAAACAGCTTAACACCGAAGTGACGGTAACTATTTCACTTTATAGTATGTTCAGGTCAAAATAAGCAACTCTGAGACCTGCTCCAAATTCAAATGAATCTCAAAATATAGTTTTCTTATAGTATCGGCAATAATGGCATTTAACGGCTGTAAGGAAGTATTTCAGTTCCAAACCAACTGAAATACAGTTTCATTACCAGAATGATCAAAATTGCTCAAACCAATGTTTATAACGAAGTCTGTCTGTGATGCATTGTCGCAGAAGAACGCATTAGCAGTTTCCAAATGTTTAAACTGACTTTCAGTACAACAATTAATCTTGCAGTTTCATTGTGTGACACACATCTTTATCTGATTTGACCTTTGATGTAGATATCGAATATTTTGGTTAGAATGAATAAAGTCACTTCGATTTATTGAAAGGAAGGAAATACTAGCATTAAACTGATTTGTGTTTGATTAATTTTGTATTATTGTATTAAAATATCGAATTTGGGTTAGATTTTAATTCTAGTGACTTTTTAAAAATAAATTGTCTGTAACCACAGAATTAGAGATTAATTCTGTGCAATTAAAGGGAAATATTCAAAGTCAAGTATTGTTGTAAATGGGTTACAAACTTAGGTTGTTCCGATTTTCATAAAACTTTCAAGCAAATTATTTAGCATAAGGATTTAGAAAACTAACAGTTTTTGAATTTTTATCTTCTCTCTCATTTTTATTGTAGATACAATCCTAAAATTACCATCGAAATTGGACATATTGCTTAATACTGAGATACGAATTTATTGGTGTTGGTGAAATCAGTATAATAATAATAGAATGAAGCATCTCTTTCGGCCACAATTCAAAAATCAATTTAAGCGACAAATTGCGAGAAAAGTTATTTTCAATAATAGTAATGTAATGATAATTTCCGCTTGATTACTTAACAATATTTCAACCATAACTTGAAGGAAAAAAAAACATAAAACTTGCAAAGCATGTACAGCAAAACATTATTTAAAAGAAACCAATTACTGACCTGATATCGATGATTCAAAAAAATTCTCATTATATCGAGCAAGTCCAGGAAGCTTTTTATGCAGTTTTCTCGATCATTTTGTTTATGTTGCGTCTTCAATAATAAAAAATAATACAATGACCAAAAAAGAGGCTGTGTTCGCTTATTATGTCTGCTCGCTGAGCATTACCCATTAATAATCTAATATGATTTATATTTGCGTAAATTAAGGGCTCGGATAGCGACGTTTTCATGTATTTTTTGTGGGACCTGAGAGTACATCTGACTTACCGAATTGCACTTTGAATACGAGGAATGTCCTTCTGATATCAGATAATTTTGATGAAGAAAAGAAAGAGACTAAAAGGAAGTGTATAAGAATGACAGGTTTATTAATAAATCTCGGACACATGGAAAGGTTTCTAAACAAAAACGATTCTCTTATAAACCATAATGCGCGCAGTTTCCACCTCGATGCACCTGAGCACACATTTTCGTCCAACAGCTCTCAAGCAAGCAGTGATTGCCTCCACTACAGTCTTTGATTACACTACGCGGCTGAGTGCATAGCATCGAAGAGCAAAGGAGCTTCTAGCTGAAAAACGGGCCTCTTTGATTGTTTTTGCCAAAACCTCAAGTGTTCCCTTCATCCAATCAGAACTAGTAACTAGCACTTCAAGAGATTTTTTTAAATCTCTTGCAGTGCTAGTTCAATACTAGTGCTACCTGTTTTTACCTTTTTAGGCTCCCGAAACGTCGGTTGTTTTGTTTTTTAACCATAAATTTTGGATGTTGTTGTACATAGTAAACAGTTTTTTTAACTATTAAGGATAATGTGTAGTGCACAATGGTAGATTTTGTATCCAGGGTTTTTGATATTGCCCAATAAAATTGAACGCGTAAGGGCCGCATAACACGAGCGAGGAGTGGTATGTAAGAAAATTTACAACGTTTTGTCTTTTCAAAACGTCAGATTTCCATTGTTCTTGTGTACTAGCTGTATCAAAATGATTGTTACCAACATATATGCACAAAATATCAAAAATATAATATCAATTACATTTGCAATGTAGATTATATCAATTTAAATAGTGTATGTAGGGCTATACTACTTGATTTGTGAAGAGTGTCGAAATAATAATGTTATTGCATTTTGAAGCTATTGTTATTTGAATAAAAAAGGTGATATCTTCCTTTACAAAATTTGCTATATTCCCATAACATTATTAGCTACTTGAATATCAAATAAAATTGCAATAATTTCAACATTGATGGTTGAAGTTGAATGTCAAATTGCTCAACGGTTAGACGCCACTGCGTTTATAATGTGTTAATAAGAGGTCATGGCTTTATGACATCCGATATGATGTGATGTGATATGAATAAATAAGAAGAACTCGAGACTTTATATCATATTAATCTGATTTTGTCGGTTCTTAAGGGAAGGGGTATGAACGTTTGGACAGTATTTATTGTGGGACATTAGAGCACATCAGACATATCGAATTGCATTCTGATTACGAAGAATGTCCTTCTGATATCAAATAATTTTGATTTTGTGAAATTTGCAATGTACTACACATTTTATGGCAAATGATTAAAAATTGATATTTTTGATATTTAACAGTACTCGAAGTAAACTTTATAATTCTGATGATTTATACTTAAAGTGTATGTAGATGGGATGAAAAGCCGATGATCAATTGAAAATTGTGTCCTTTCGTATCGAAGATATGAATTTTTTCCCCAAAACACCAAAAAAAATTAGGTCTTTTGGGGAAAAATACATAACTTCAATATGAAAGGTTAACATTTTCAATTGATCGTCGGCTTTTCCTCCTAGCTGCATACACTTTAAGAATATATCATTAGATTTATAAAAATTTACTTTTTACTAAAATTTGTATTATATCGTGATTTTCAAAAAATGAAAATTATTTGATATCAGAAAGACATTCTTCGTATTCACAATGCAATTCGATATGTCTGATGTGCTCTCATGTCCCACAAAAAATACTGTCGACACGCTCAAAACGCTCATTCCAGATCCCTTAAGCACCCTCGAAATCTCATAATTGTTTGAAGTGAGGGCGTTGCCTTGGGAATACGTTTGAAAATAGGTCTCATATGTAACTCTGGAAGCTTTCAAATTTGGCCACTTCAAGTGCAACCCAGCAAACACAAAAACGTTTTAAAAACGTTTTAAGTAAGTTATATTTTGGCTTTTGGTTTAGGTAAAAACGTTTTAATAACATTAAAATGTCGGGTTATATAAAGGTCATGATAACGTTTTAAAACATTTTGCATGAAAACACACTACAACAATATTTTTAAATGTTTTTAAAAACTGTTATTGTAAACTATTTTTGTAAACATTTTTGCCAAATATTGTGTCAATATTTAAATAACATTATGTTAAAATGTTTGAACCCAGCAAACACAGAAATGTTCTTAAAATGTTTTAAGAACATTTCATTTAAATGTCGGGTTATATAAAGGTCATGAAAATGTTTTTTGAAAATATTTTGGGCAAACATTTTTCGCAAAATATTTTTTCAACCCCAAAATAACATTCTGTTTAGAATGTTTTGTATCAAATTTTCAAGAACGTTTTTGGAATGTTATTAAAACGTTTTTATACCCTTTATATAACCCGACATTTGAACGTTTTCTGTAAAACATTTTTGTTTGCTGAGCAGTAGATTATCAAAAAATGTTTTTTAAGGTTATGAAAACGTTTTATACTCTTAATATACCCTTTATACAACCCGACATTTAAACGTTTTCTGACAACCTTTTATAACCTTTTGCGAATGACATGAATGATGTCGAAAACGTTTTGTGTTTGCTGGGAATACAAAACGATTGAAACAAGTGTAGTCTTCTCCGTTATATAAAATAATACTGACCCGGGATATTGACGCCATTTCTTAACATAAAAATATAACAATTTATTATAAATTACGAAGTTTGGCGAATTTGTGCGAAGAATTAAGTTATCTGCATTCCAGAGAACTGAAAGTGCTCCTATAAAGCCTTGACCTTGACCTAAGGCGTCGGCACGAGTGGATCACTCCGCCTTGCCATCTGTGTCATGATGCTTTGCCTAGCTTTGCCTGTTTTGCTAGCTTTCCAGCTTCCACCATGGATGTCAAGTTAATTGTTGAGTTCCATTGACCCCTCAGCTGACCCCTCCCCGGAATGCCCGGAAGTTTCAGGTGAGCCCAAACTAAATGTATTCAGAATCAATCAAAGATCCTAAAATTACTTTCAAACCTTTGTTTTATGAATTGGTCACGGGATCTACAGGCTGGTACTTTATTAGAAGAACTATTGGATTCGCCCTACTACTATCATGGCAATTTCTAACACGAAGAGATGATGACGCCGCTGTGCCCCGCTAGTGAGTAACCCGGTGAGTAAATGGGAGTGATCACTAAAACGGGAAGAATCACTGAACATGTGTACCATACCGATTTGCTAGTTTAACTTTAACTAACGGGACACCCGCGCTTCGCGCGGTTCCCGGCTAGATGAGTAAATGGGAGTGTTCACTAAAACAGGAATTACTGAACAGGTAGAATCATTGAAAAGGTAAATTTTATTTATCCAAACCTGACCCTCAGGCCTACATTTCCTTTTTACTCGCACGACGGCGTTAGCAACATATTAGGTCTTTAAAATGGCCAAAAAGGGTCTTCTTTCCCATTTTTAATGCCAATTCTTGACAGATTTCAACCAATACTTTGTCAAAAGACTACAAAAATGATTCAATATCAACATAAAATAGTTCGTTAATATTTGGTTGACGATTAAAGAGGCGTAAGAATTACGTGTATAGCAATAGAATCCTGGTTATTAGCCTCTATTACACCAGGCACAAAAAGAAATTCGTCAGTTATATTAATCCTTGCTGTTCAATAACTTGATAATTTTGGATTATTCTGAAATATACATTTTGTTCATTGGACTTCTCTTTCTAATTTGACACGTGAACATTGAGCAAGAATTGACCAAGATTTGCGCCTCCAAACTCTCAAAACCCAAAATGAAAAGTTGCAATTTCAACGATTCAATTGTGCCTGTTACACTGTGTGCTTTATTGATTGGCCCGTGGTGCTTGTGTGCAATACAACGACGCGTTCCCATTGAAAAGCGTTGAAAATGCAACTTTTGATTTTCGGGTTTGAGGCTTTGGAGGCGCATATCTTGGTCAATTCTTGTTCGTTTTTCACGATCAGGATGTCAAATCAGAAAGCAAAGTCCAATTAACAAAATGTATATTTCAGAATAATCCAAAACTATCAAGTTATTGAACAGTAAGGATCAATATAACTGACGAGTTTCTTTTTGTGCCTGGTGTATTTATTGCCACGTAAAACTGTATTTCAGGTAATATGAACGAGTTAAATTACTTCCGCTTATTTTCACCATTTTTATTTAATGGTGAATTCAATTACGATATGTCATATGCTTTTACGTGATGAGACCCACTTTAACTCTTATTAACGGAAGGAAAAGTTCGATCAAATTATAAAATCCATGGCATTGGCTTTTTGATGTACTTTCTAGAATCATTTTTATTTCATATTGAACAAAACACAAAATATAGAGCAAGTCAATATATTGACCACTTAATAATGAATTGTTTTCAATCTTTGAGTTGATGTTGTTTGACTTGAAGGAAAAAGTCATTTGATTGATTTAAAAAAAAGCAATTTTCTACTCCAAAACATAGCACACATCAATGAACGAATTTGTACCATGACCTATGCAATCATTGCCTGTAAAAAATCCTTTTAAAAAATATTTCTCCCTTTTGTTTGGTCAAGTGGGTTGAACGGAAAATATGTCATTTTCATGAAACAATTAATAAAATGGCGGTAATGAATGACAATAATTAACAACTTTGCATCATCTGTTTTGAGGTCATTGCGCGAAATCGTCGGGGGTTGTGTTGAGCCTCGGTATTTTTCATTATAAAACTTAACTCGGCCCAAAACAAACTCCTCCGATTTCACACAATGACCTCAAAACATATAACAAGCCGTTATTATTGTATAAATTAAAATGAATAAGAAACTGCATTAGCTATGTGCTACGTCAGACGTTATATGACCACTATGTGCGAAAGATCCGATTTCTTGAAAATAAATAAAAGATCTGATTTCTTTTATATAAATAGATCTATAATCTGAAAAGGCTGTATTAGCTTAGTCCTATGTCAGACGTATTATGATCAGTAATATGCTTTTTTCGCTGATATGATTTGATTTCTTTTACAATAAATAAAAGTCTATAAATATCCATTCCATCTCATGAATTAAATGTCAAGTGTGGTGATTATATTACTTCAAATATAGCAAAGGCTATAGTAAACTCAATGCCCTTGAGCTGTTTGTTTGTTTGTTTTTCTCTATCGTTCATGCATGGTCGAAACAACACTAGGCTACCCCCTGATTCCATAAAAATAGAGCCCTAATGTTTTTGGGATTAAAAAAAAAATATTGTCCTGTTTTGCTATGAAACATTCAAGCCCAGGATATAGCTTTGTTTCATTTGACACTGCGCTACGCACAGGCACAACGCCTCTAGACGTTGATCCACAAGCCTCAGCACACTTTACAGGTTTTCGCTGACTACTACGGCCCCACATCATTCCATAAACCATTTAACAACTACACAGGGATTTTGCCGCTTCAAGAGCGCACACCCTAGACAATCCACAAATCGCAACCAGGGTCAGCTCCCCGAGTTTTGCACGGGTTACAACAAGACAAATAGCAGCAAGTTCCTTGTCCAGGGGAATTTCAATCCAACTCAACATTTTCTACGAGAGCGTACTAAGGCCACCACCAGGGTTCGAACCCGCAACCTCTCGCACCATAGTCGAACGCCTCGATTGAGCTAACTTGACTGCTTATAGTATATAGGTACGTTGAATACTAAACTTGGTAGGATACAATATTGTAATTTGCAGTTGCACTAACATTAGGTCGGCGAAGAAATGTGAAATAAAATGTATAGCACATTTGTTTTTTAAACCGGCAATATTACATTCAATTTTATAAACAACTTTTATAAACATTTACGAAAACAACATTTGGATTTTCTTCTTGTAATCCCATCGCATGATTGACGGAGAATATAAATAAGTAATAAAATAAAGAAAATCGTTTGATAAAAACTATAAATTATAATTAACTATTATAAAAATACTTTAAATATTAAAATTAAAACAAACATATTTGACCAATAAAGTGGCACATGTCCACTAATTATCATGATTATACTGCGCCAATAAAGTATCCTTACACTTTTAAAACTGGACCTTCGTCTATTCAATTGCTTGTAACTTTACTTCTTGAGGTCACATTGGATTCAATGTGGTGTCATAATGTGCAGGATTAGATAGTGCATCTATTAAAAAAACAATTTACCCCAATATTATTCAGTTTTGAAATTGTGATTATTTTTCCAAGTGTAAGGATACTTTATTGGCGCAGTATATTTGTTTTGATGAATCCAAGTGTGTGAAAAATTGGATCCAACACATAATAATGATAAAATTGGATGCCAGTGCTTTATGCCCAATATTTATTGGTCTCGCTATGAGTTTTAAAATATTGGACTCGACTACGGCTCGTCCAATATTTTAAAACTCATAGCTCGTATGGGCTCAATCGATCTTATTGTATATCAAAATTGTACACAGAAATATATTTGCACAATTATATCAATACAATAAATACAGTAACATTAAAAACAACATAATACAAACAAATAGAAAATGGAAATCTCTTCTATGACATGCGACATTCTAATCAACTTAAGTATTTTAAAAAGGCTTATAATCTGAAAAGCATCAGAAAAGCAGTAAATACGTATTATTGAATGATTCCGTAACTTACCTTCATGAGTACTCATCAATTTGTTAATACAATCAAGGTCTTTGCTCGTATAGACACACTGGTTGTCAATTCTGCTGCATGTAGCGTCATCGGTTTGCAACTACAAAGTCAGCTTGAATTTTTACATGCTCTTTTAAACGCCAGACCTGGTGCATGCGTATTTGGAATGTTAGAGTCACCGGAAATTGCGTGTAATAGTGAATAAGATAAGGACCTCGAAAAAAAACTGTACACGAGTAAAATAAATATACATTATTAACACAGTGGAACTGATATGCAAAATATCCTACATCCATCCAATTCGTGTCTTTTATTCGCATGTGTAATCGGAATATTAGAACCACCGGGAATCGCGTGTAAAGTGAATAAGATATAAGGCCCTCGGGGAAAAAAACTGTACACAAATAAAATAACCATAAAAAGTAGGTAATGTGGCTACGCATCTTGCATAAGAACAAATAAACACAATGGGGAACGATTTCTCGCTACAAGGGGAAGATGGATTAATCAAGCAAAAATGTTTGAATTATGTATCTACAATCCTACAAATGCATCTATTTACTGAATTAATGTAGAGTTTGCGAAATGTGGTTTAGAAGATTATAGAGGATTATCTGTGTGTGATCATGACGTAAAAAAATCAATTTTGAATATATCGCGCTGCGCTACAAGCAGGTTGCACTCATCTCCTGTGTATGTCTGCAATCAATATTGAATACAATATCGGTCATTTCAAAGATACTAATCTTACTGATCAGCATGATATCGTTTAATGCAGAGGTACCACGTGAACATACTAGTGCAGCGCGGTATAATCAAAAAAAAATTTCACCTGTTGCTATGGTAATTAATCTGATTATTACGTCATTTCGCCGGCGAATATGATAAGGAGATTATCGCTGGGTCTCGACATAATATTTGTTGAATGGTATCGCGAGTTTATTATGTTTATTCAAACGAAGCGCCTAAGGTAGAGTCTTTTGTCTTGAAGTGGGACTTGACCAAACAAAAGAGAGACATTTTGATGCAGTCGGTTTACAGGCTCATACACATGCCCTTCTTTTAAACGGCAATTGAAACACATGTCCCGAGCTTAAGCGACAAACAGGCCCGTTCCTAGGGATTTTGCCACCCTAGGCAAAGCCCCTCCCTGCCGCCCCACCAAAGCATACCGGAAAAGTGTTAAGGGGGTTACCCTATTTGTATACTGCCCACGACCGTTTTCCTTTTTCTTTTTATCCGCCCTCATTTTTTCTTCCCCTTTCTTTCTCCATTCCTGTTTTTTTTTTCGCCCCTTTGCGTTTGCCGCCCTAGGCAACCGCCTTATCTGGCCTAATGGTCGGAACGGCCCTGGCGACAAGACGCTGTTGGTGCAGTAACCAATGATACGTTCGCGTTCAAGTAAATGTGAGCAAGAAACCCAATCGATATTTCTAACGTTGCTGTTCCAGTTAAAATAAAACTTCATTTTGCAAACTCTCTATTAAGAAAGAATATATGGATTACCAATCCAATTGTGTTTACAATTATTCAAAAATAAATATACATCAGCTGAAACGGCAAGTTCATTTTTATTTCCTTTTTTATTATTATTATTATTATTATTATGATTATTATTATTATTATTATTATTATTATTATTATTATTATTATTATTATTATTATTATTATTATTATTATTATTATTATTATTGTTATTATTATTATTAGTTTTTGCCGTAAAATCGTGAAATTGTGAGACAAATTTGGAAGAAAAGTTACTTGATTCGACATTTTCATTGTTTAGGTATAAAACAATTGATATTTGTACTTCAATTGTGTAAATCAACGACAATTTTATCTTGTGTACTTTTTAACAATCGAAAATAATTCAAAATTTGGTTTTAAATAATCTTAAAAAAATAAAAAAATCTTTTAAAAAAACCACCTCATTCGTTTTAGAAACCGCCATGGGCTTTGAGACATAACAATTTGTTTTTAGCCTAATGGAATGAGACC
This sequence comes from Amphiura filiformis, assembly GCF_039555335.1. NCBI lineage: Eukaryota > Metazoa > Echinodermata > Ophiuroidea > Amphilepidida > Amphiuridae > Amphiura > Amphiura filiformis. The sequence continues at coordinate 36,692,227 of NC_092633.1, read as the reverse complement.
CACCTTTTGAATGAAAGAGAAAGCTTAATCAAATCAGGCATGTCATTGACTTTGTATACACTCCATAAGATTTACTTTAATTTCATTAACATCATTATGCAAGCCTCCATTTTGATTAATTATTTCTGTCAATTTCCTTTTAGTCATTTGTTCAATATTTGTTTCCCGGAATTTGTTTTGAGTAGTTTTAAGAGCAGTCAAGGACAAAGTCATCTCAACAAGGTTATCATTTTTCACTTATCAGTAATACATTATCATTAGAGCTAGAGAGATTGCGATTTCCAAACGTCGTGATCGTACACCCGAGTATCATATGCAAATCACTCTCCTGTGACCAGTGATGACGGCGTAATGTCGAAAACGACCGATACAGACTCCGAATTTTCGACGCAGAATATTCGATGTAACATATCTACGTTATTTAATCTATTCCCGTGTTACATATCTATGTTATTAATCTATTCCCATTCTATTTCCAGTAATGTTTATGTTCTAACGAATGTTTGATGACATAAAATCGATAATTATGTTACGTAGAATATCTGGTAGAAATATATTATCCATTTTATCTCATCAAACATTCGTTACAACTTAAACATTACTGGGAATAGAATGGGAATAGATATAAATATGTTGCATCGAATATTCTACATCTATTGAAGAGTCTGTAGGGTCCTTTATTAAGCTAGTATTGACGATTTTGTACAGACGAAATGAACGTGCGGGTAACGTAGAAAATGCACAAAATGTGCCAGTTTTACAATATATATAAAAGGACAATACATTCAAGGATATTGACCATACATCTAAAATATCATTCATTTTATTTGTCGTTATAATAAAGTTGCAGCGATGTGTGAAAATTTGACTTTATTCATAGGTAAAGTTTGTCCATTGAAATGTGTGTGATATTGGCCGTATAAAAAGAGGTTGCGATTTTACTATGTGGGCAAACAACGGCGTATAAACGCACGGTGGACGTTGAAATTTACAAGTTGTACGGCTGTCACGCGGTGTATACGACGTGACTAATTTTCCCCACGAAAAAGTATAATTTTGAAAATTAAGTCATTCATGGAGTGGTCCTTAATCTACCGATATGTTAGGAATAAGCCTGTATAGACGCCCTCCTTTTGGTCACAAGTATTTAGAGTCATAAGAGGGCTAAATCGTTGTTCGAGTTTGTACAGCCTCAGGCGATACATACGTACTTTTATAACGCATGTATGAACGCACGCACCAACCGCGTACCGCGTATGGACTAGGCTATCACAATCTCTCTAATTAGATTATTCATTAGAAATATCCGTGAGTAGCATTAATCAATTCAACATGGTGTTACGATTCTATAAAGTCACGCGGTAGCTGTGAAAAGCAAGTTTCTAAAATAAACATTTCCAGCCCCGCGGGACTATAACTACACGAAATATTCAAACACTTTAGTCATTTTGTTCCATGAATAACAATAAACTCATAACCTTATGAATATACGCGAAAAGTGTGAATGTCAGTGGCGTAGCGTGGGTCATCATATTGGGGGGGCACCAACCATGATGGGGGGCGGTCTGATTAGGGGGGCACAAGCCGTTTTTCAGCCATTTTCCTATGAGATTCTTTAAAATTTGAGATCGATTGGGGCACGTGCCCCCCCCCCGTGCCCCTATGACGCTACGCCACTGAGTGTGATCTAATTATATTTTATTATTTGTAAATTAACACTCGAACGCAAATGCAGGTCATTAATATCTTACAATTGACCTCAAAGTCCGTAAATGTTCCAATCTCGCAAATAAATGACCCGCGTTTGCGTACCGTTTCTTAAAATGCAAACAAGCGCGCCTGCCGCGAGTAATAATAATTCTTCTAGCGCCGCCAACGACAGCAACTTCAGAAAGGAAGAAGAAGCAAATTTGCCAGTCTGGTGAAGTGCTTTGTTTTTGTTTGTTTGTTTTTTGCCCATATTTTTCAGTTCAAAAATACCCAATGACAATTGTAACGACTTATCCGTCACTTTTAAGGGATTTATGCACAGTTTTATTTTTTTTAATACTTTCGCTGAGATCACTGAATGGGCCTTTACTGGTACATCATCCAACCTGATAAAACAATAGTTTGCAGCCGGACCTAACAGTTTATAAATCATTTAGCATCATCAGATCATACAGATACAGAACCCTAATCATGTACATTACACCATCACCTGATTATTATCATCGCAGTAAGGATCACTGCCCGAGGCTCGTACAGGTAGACCGGACAATCGGAATTTCAAGCTAGTCCCAGATTTTCCACGAGAACAGAAATTGACTTAGACACTGGCTGTAGCTGATGCATGTGTGTAAGTCCCGTCATTGTGCTATGTAAATTGTGGAAGGAGTAGCATTTTTATTGAAAATCACATTTTAGCCATTGACCGGAAGTGGATGGCCTTTACAGAAATATACCTTAGCAATAAAATACATGAATACAAAACCCAACCAAGTCCATGGAAAGTGATTATGAGAAAAATAAAAAAATGTGTATCATTTTAATTCCTTCAGTTAGATTTACCTGGTAAATAGGGCAAATTTTACATGCAAATGAGTGGGTATTATGTATGACAATTAGCATTTAGGGGACTTCGTACCGTGAGGGGTCATTTTGTATTCCGGACTTCGGTGGTATTTTTAATCACATAGTAAGTGTATTCTTTACCCTTTGCTTTTAGTCTTTCTTCTTGTTTTATGCCCATTCAGCCTCATGTATGCGTTTGTACCACTTATTTCGTCATCACTGTTGCTATCACCTCAATTTAGAACGTCAGTCATTTTACCCTGATTGCGAGGACACTATAAAATGTGTGTAAAACCACCAAAGTCCTGAACTTGGGTGGTTTTTGGATTTCACATGCTCAATAGACGCACGTAGAGGGTGGATTTGTGTTATTCTTTTATACATATGATAGGCATAATAATGTATAAGCAACAATTTCCCATGCTTGACTCAATTTGGCCTTTGACTTAGGTGGGTTTTGTATTCAGGTATATTCAATTCTACAATGTACTAAGGAATTATGATAATACGAGGGCTCGCACCAGAGTTTAGCACCTTAACGATTGAGCTAACTCTTGTCGTTTTTTGATATGGAAAATTCTGTTCAAATTCTGAGGTTATGGCAATTGGTGGTGTGAGTCTGTAATTTCTAAAAAACAGGTTAGCTAGTTCAATATGCCCTATCAAATAAACTCAACTGGAACGGTATAACATTTGAAATGGCAGAAATATTGGTTCTAAGCTCTAAGTGAAAGAGGGACAGGTCTCTAGTTCGACTCCACAACCATTCATACTTATCGCCTGTTTTATTGTATTATCATGCGAATTGTCCCGTGGAATCTTATGGAAGGCAGGATTTTGTTTAAATGATAACGGGTGACGTAATATCGACTCAGTTGACGCAGTTGACAATTTCTTGATGTTTTGAAGAATAATGAGTGACAACTGGTAAACTCTTAACAATTTATACATTAAAGTTAATAACAGACATAAAGAATGTGGTTATTTCAATTTTATTAACTCAATACATACAAGATTTATTATGACTTTACACTACATCACAATTGTAAACATTTACAATATATTTATTTTGTCAACAATCATCCCATTAAACAAACATTTTCGTGTTTTATTATAGTTATTTACATTATTTGAACAGCATTGGTCAATATACAAGTACTTATTTCTTATATACATAATACACAAAGGATATACAAAACGACTGCATCTTGTCGTTGTGAATTCGGCATACAGCCGAATCCGGATTCGGCTTTTGTTAAGTCATGTTACGTATGCATTATTTTTTAATTAGAGAACAAGAGATCAATGCTTTACATAATAGAGGGCAACATATCAGTTTTTTTAACGGAGATCGGATGATAACAGCATTATACAAGTAATCAGAAGAGGAATGCATACAGGGTTAGCTAACGGTGCATCGCAGTACGGTCTACGATGTTAACCGTTAAAAAATTGATATGCTGCCCTCTATAGGTAAAACATTGATCCCTTGTTCTGTAATTCAAAAATAATGCATGCGTAACATGAATTTACCAAAAGCCGAATCCGGATTCGGCCGTCTGCCGAATTCATAGCGTTATGATGCATCATAAATACAACATGGTTCAACTATTTTATTATTTATTTCTTCTTGTTTTGTGTTTTATTTGGGGTTTTTTTCAATAAGGATTTGCGAAATATTATAAATGTTATAAATGATTTTAGCTACTGGTAGACAATGCGTATGGAACATGTTCAGTTCAACTTTATTTCAATAATTAAAAATCTTACATACAAAAGCACCACAAACGACATACTATTGGTTTAATATCTTATATGAAATATTACATACATCGTATATCAAAATTCTGGCATATGCATCTACCAGAGGACTGATGAATTTAGGTTTACAAAACTGTAGGTAATCACTAATCAGGTTTCCTTAGCGATATCAGACAATTGGCGCCTCGGTGGCCGCCGCTGTCCCTAATCTAATCCTATTGCAACTATTGTACATTTTGCGCTAGCGGTTAGCTACAAATCTTGGCGGTATAATGTAGTACTACTTCAAGAGACTACTTCTAGGTCCTAATTCCGTTATTCCGATATAGTTATTTCAGACTCACCCTGTATAAAAGAATATCAATGTGGCAAATGTGTTGCTGAGTAACCCATCTAACAGCATTTGTCATAAAATCTATGACTTTATAACTGCAGCTGACTTGATTTTAAACCTTACAATTTGTTGTGCCCGTCACTCAAGAAATCACGCGCGCGGTATCATGTCATTACCATCAGTGATACATCAGCCGCCGCACACACTAAAACTAATCCCATACGCACTACAGCATCCAACTCCTACCCGCTAACACACTCCCTCCCCAACCGCACTCCACCACACACAACCCACTCGCGCATTTACACAAATAACGTAATACGCGGATAGTCTCGCATGAATACACACCCCAAAACAGACACTCAGTACACAAGATCAACTTGAACCAACAGGAATGGCAATCATACCAAAAACACCTTTCCAAAATATATAGGCCTAATCCAAATTTTTGCGCATTATGTAGTAAACCTAGGCCTAAAATTCTTCATTCTGTACCATTCTTTGTGTCCGTCAAAATAGCAATCATGGAATTTCTATTCTGGAGGAGAGCTTGGCATTGTAATCGTAACACTCGCCTCTCACCACTGGGCCCGAGTTCGAATCACCCCGGGTAACCTACTGCAGTTTTCCTCCTACATTCTCAAATCGGACCTCTGTCCCATCCAATGACGTACCAGGCTCACTGAGATCTACAGAGGTCAGTCACCAGGCTATTGTCAATATTTAGCCTTAGTCGGATGTCCCTCGGCCCATTATGCGTCTCAAGACTATTAAACAGGTCGGAACAAAATGCGTGGCTTTTGAAGAACAATATATCGGGGCAATGACACTGTACCACACACTTTCAAGCATACAAACGCGCACACAGCAATTATGTACACAAAGGCATCGCCCGTACTCACGCCTCCATACACAATTTTTGAATATATCGCCCTTCACTACAAGCACTTTGCACTGATCACCTGTGTATGTGTGCAATCATTGAATACAACACTGCTCTCTTCAAAGATACTAATTGGTGCGAGTGATTAGCATGATATGAATATTCTATATAATTACGATCCATATCTTTATCCCTTATTACATGTTCTTTGACATTTTTGGTTCAATGCATAGGTACCACGTGAACGTATTAGTGTGGGGCGATATATTCAAAAAAAATGTTTTAACCTATTGCTATGACAGTTAATCCTGTTACATCATCAATCCTACGGCGAATTACTTATTTCAACACCTGTTGCGATTAATCAATCAATTAAGGCAACAGGTTCATAAATTCATATACTTACACACAAACACGCTGGACTCGAACACGCACACTAAACGCAACTGCTCATTTTGATATGTAGAAACACAGCCCTACACACCACATCAAACAGAAAGACAATTGGCACACCTAACCTGCGTAGCATTTCCAAACACAAACACGCACCCCAACGCACCACACATATAAACACACACCACAATCTGTCTCCGTCCAACTTCCTACCACGGCCCATCCCACCAACACCCACCCCATCCCTTCCCCCATCGTCGACACACATACTACACCACACCAAACACACATTCACCGCATCACACAACACGCAAACTGACAAACGTAAACAAACAACGGATATATTTATATTTCATGTTATTACTCTAATGTGCGTAAAAACTGTGCGCTCGGGTTTTTTTTAAGTAACTCCACCGGAGGGGAGTTTGGCGGAAGGAAGGAAAGAAGAAAGGAAGAAAGAAGATGAAGATTTCGATTTTTCGGGTGCAGTTTTGAACCCCGACCCGGGCCGATCGGGTGCTAGACAGACGAACGGCCATAGCGCAATGGGAGGTTATCTTGGCCGGCCAAACTTTCCGTGCCATCGGTGCTTTCGCATGATGTCGCAATCGCATCACGTGGGACACTTGCGCTCGCAGTTGCTTGCTTCTGTTCCGGGGGTCTTCTGTAGCTTCTAGTAACTATTGTCCATTTTGCGCTTCTGTTAGCTAGAAATCTGGGCGATATATTGTTTAGTGTTATTTCTACACAAGTCACGTGCCGCAGTCACGTGGTTTCATAGCCAATTGAAAACCATTATATAATTATATAGAATTCATAACCCAATCAGCGCTAGTTATTTCGAGCTTGTCGCTTGTTTGGTGACGAAGGAGCACAAACCGGCGTGGACCGAGGGGCAATGTTGTAGTGTTAGCCGCAACGAAAGACGAAATCACACCAGTATTTTGCTTTAATACCAACAAGCATACATTACTGAGCAGAAAAGCAGATCATAGCAATGCACACATCCGCGCTTAACACACCTGAAACACACCCCAACTATCGCCCTTTCATACGTCTCACACCCCACGCACACTTCTCACGCGCGCCCACCCTACATCCCCCTCACACACGAATTACTTTGTCCGAAAAAAATCAAATGAAAACATACTTTTCATAAATAGAATACAATTCAACGCTATGTAAAACAATGAAAGAAACTAGACTATCATTATGTTTTATTGTACAATCAACATTCGTTTGACACTGATTTTATCTAAAGATCGAATCTTGTTGAAGCCTTCTGGATGTTTTGATATTGAACCAGCGAGTACATCAAGTAATGATTAACCTAAAAACATAGACCTTACAACGCAGTGGATTTAAGCAGGATTTAATTTTCACGAACACGACCAATAAGACCTTGTAAGGTATTGCGATAAAATACTCTCTGTAATTGTGTTTCCCATTGTTAATACCTAACTTTAGAGACGGTTTGTATATTTTAAGGTGCAAAATTAACAATTAGACGCGCAGTTTTACCGACGCGATCAGAAGCTCAATCATCTCGACACTCGTAAACAAGCCGTGCCCAAGTTTGATTGACAGATGACGTCAGACGCAAACTAGGGTTTTAATCCTGTCTTAATTATTATTAGGAATTGGTAAAAGGGAATGGTAAGGTATTGATATGTATACAAAATCATGGTTGTACGACAGCAGCAACAATGAGTACATCCTCAAACATACACACATTACATAATTAAAACTCTTCATCACACCCTGTCTGTCGATATCACATGTTTTGTACACTCGTATTTACAGACAACATAATATTCCTCGACCCGGAGGACAAGACAGGTAGAAAACAAGTGTTCATTTGCCTGCACTGCAAATGCCTCAGAACACCAAGGACGCGTTCCGGATTTATCTGAAGTAGAAAATCTTTTGATAGCGTGTTCAAATGTAAGAAATGAAATCAAAACCACGTTCAATTGTATAGAAACCGGCTCCAACCGGACGGAACAGTTGACCGCCTGTCGAGTTTTGATTTCATCCCTAACAGAATATTGAACATATCGGACGCGTTCTTGGGGTATTCAAATTTGGTCAGATTAAAATAAAATTGAACATCTCCAGAAAGCGTCCGAGTGTGCAAGCAGAATCTTCAACCCACAAAGATTTGGACAAAGTAAATTGGTGTGATTCCTTGGCTGAATCAGAAGATCTTCCTCTTGAACACTCCAGAAATCCAGAACGCGTCCGAAGCGTTCTGTGAAATGTGCAGTATGTCACTTTTGAATGACGATATTGCGGCATTTTATCCCAGTGGATATAAATAAAACAAGCCCCAACTCTACCCACATAGAAAGCCGCGTTGATAATATTCATATAGCCTATTGTTTGACTTTCTAAAATATTCATCTTGTGACTTATCATTATTTGTAACATGTTGTTAGGATGACGTATTAAACATACAACTAATAATCAATATTGAAGGAAAGTTTCTGTGACATTAATTAAACTCACCGTGACAAATTAGTAGTACTATAAACTCACCGTATCCGGACGTATGAGAAGACACACACGACGGCACATTATTGGACAAAATTGGTGGTATAATTTACATAATAGAATTCATCCAATTCAGTATCAGCCTTCCCAAGTACAAATCCAGTATTTTTACACACAGCTGCTCTGATTTACATTGGGGTGCAGCAAAAAAGTAACAATACCGGCATCTGCTGCATTTGTCTATACTGCTTGTGTACTTAGGGAACACACTGATTAAAAAAACCCTCCCGAATCAAAAGACAGGATCAACTTTAACATTTATTGACCATACTGCGTTTTAACCCAAAAGGACATCCACAAATGCTGATTTATATTTTTGTTTCTCCACTGTTCCTTCTAGTCTCATCCGTGAATCCAGCATTTGTACCAACAGTCCCTGGTCCATTTAAGTGTACATGCTCACGTGACTGGTGTAAAAGAGGTTTTGCTTTGCCCAAATTTTCTCCATCTTCCAATGTTTCTGGTAAATCACGATCCATTGTTTCAGGCAGGAGTAACGTAACCAAGCCAGCCACCAACGACAATACACCGAATATACTGAGAGGTATATATTTACTTTTTCCGTCTTGATCCTGTATACATCATAACAATAAAGTATGATTTGTATTAGACATTCTTAAACACTCGAGAAGAAAGGGAATCCTGCAATCTGATTGGTTCTTAGCCGTGTGGTATGACATGATATAACACGGCAGGGGCGTAGCCAGCTTTCTTGGTCGGGGGGGGGGGGCAAAATAAAATTTTGGGGGCACAGACGAAAAATATTGCAGTTACATCATACAATACATAGAGACTGTATGTCTTCGAGCTTCCTGAAAAAGGCCTTATTGTGATGACGTGCGCGAAAAAATGTTATTTTACACACATTCGCCCATTATCCGGCTAAAAAAGGGCTTTATTGTCACAATGTGCGCGCGTAGCGCGGAAAAATATTGTATTTTACACTATTTTGGCCCTGAATTTTGCTAGAAAAGGGCTCCTTGCCCTTTTCTTTTCCTTTGCCTTCCTGATTTTCTCTTTCATTTTTTTTGTCAGAGGGGCACTTTTTCTTTCATTTTTTTGTCAGGGGGGCACTCTGCCCCCCTTCCCCCGCTGGCTACGCTACTGTAACACGGTTCAGCGCATGCGAGTCGACGCGATACTCATACTCGCTATTTGAACCAATCAGGGGCGCATAGTAACAATGGGACTGATCGATTCTAAGCCCCAGGTAATTCCTTGTAAAATACTCGGTTATACTTATGATTAATATCTTTATTTGAATTGAGGTGTTAAAGAATGAGAAGAAATGTATTGTTTTAGCCACTGTCGTGCATCTATCGTCTCATATAACACGGGCGATACCATTATTTTTGGTGTAAAACAACTTGGATTTATTTCTATAAAGCGGTTTTGATATGAGAAGCTAATACAAAAATAATTAGCATAACAATACCCCCATGGGACAGTACATTGTTCCGGTTGTGGTTAACACAAGTCACCACATTTAAGACACCACCTAAACGAAACATATCTCGGGCGATAAAGTTTTCTTGGGTAATGAGAAACATAATGAGATTTCTTCTGATACTAAAATCTCAGTTTTGATGCAAAAAATGGAAGCTGAGGCTGTCGTTCGAGTCACATCCTTTTACCACAAGGAAAACGATTCTCTGTGACAATATTCGCAAACAAATTTATTAAGAATAATCACCTCTTTTGTCATCTGCATCATTTTTTTACATTTGCTTCTCACGCTTATGTTTTTAACATCAGCAATTACATTATAAATAGCGTACAATTGCAACTAAAACGTATTTCTATCTTACCAAGTAGAGTATGAAAGGAGCTACCATGCTACCAACGCGCCCCCACAATGATGCGATGCCAAAACCAGCATTTCTGAAATTATGATCAACAGAATACAGTAAACAAGCATGACAATAATGACGACAATATAGATTATAACACGTATCGATCGCACTTGTCTTTTGTTTATTTAAATGGCAGCAAAAAGAATGTTAAAAGGCAAACATTATTGAAACTCATAATGACAATGATGACGACAATATAGAAATCACTAAAATGATCATATGAGTCATTCTACAAGCTGAAGTTAAAATGACCATATCAATCATTTTAATGCAGTTAGAGCGCTATGTGTTTAATGAGACTGGGTTGAGATTATAGTACGTTTCGTTTTTTATTTTCTTTAAATGGGCGCAAAAAGAAGGTTAATAAAATTGGAACTCAAGACATAATGCATCTTTATATCTATTAATTAACACCTTCGAAACCAGGAACTGTACGCCACTTTGCCATAGACTGAAGTGGTTATTAATTGTTACAATGTCGTAAAAGTGGTATATATCAACATCATATCAACATATGATTGGCCCCTGGTTCTCGGATCAAAGTGTTACATCCCAGCCCACCCCACCCCACCAATGCGCTCAAAGCACGAGAAAATTTGCCATTTTAATTCCGAAATGGGGGTAACCTGGCCAAAGGAAGACGGATATTACAAATGTACAAATTATTCTAAATTTCTTCTTCTTTTTTGTTAATTTTTAAAAGTTTGGCTCTCTAGATCGTGGCCCTGTACCCGGGCCCACAGTTACCTAAAGTAATGCTTAGATACTCAATTTGCGAAATAATTTACAATGTTTTCTGATTATGTTAGTAAGAGATTGATATTAGAGAGATTGCGATTTCCAAACGTACGTATCATACGCCCGTAGATCTATTCAAAATCCCGTCACAGAAGAGTGATTTTGAATAGATTTACGGGGGTATGATACGCCCGGATGATACTGCATCAGTATAATAGAGAGGTTTCGATTTCCAAACGTACGTATCATACGCACGTATATCTATTCAAAATCACTCTCCTGTGACGGAATTTTGAATAAATAGTACGGGCGTACGTTGGAAATCGAAATCTCTCTATTAATTATTGTTACAATATCGTAAAAGTGGTAGAGGGAGGAGGGGCAGACAGGCCTTGACAAAATTATTTCATGGTGAAATCAGGAAAATTCTGTTAAATCAACCCATTTATCAGCAAACCTCACAATCACCTCATTACCCCATTGGAACAAACAGACTGATTACGACGTAACCCAGGACCAGAACAAATGACGTTACCTTACAACAGTTGGAAAGATTTCGGTACCGTAGACAAAAGCAATTCCAAAACTACTTGTTATGCAAAACTTTCCTAGCATGGCGGCTGTCACAATGGCTGCATGCAGATCTGTTCCGTCAGCTGAATTGAAAAAAGGAAATAACAAATACAAATTTAGTGAACGCACACATTCAGCCAGACGAGAGACACAATTTGGGTATGCAATACGCCGGGGCAATACGATACCTGTCATACCTAGACGAGAGACACCATTTGGGTATGCAATACGATACCTGTCATACCTAGACGAGAGACACCATTTGGATATGATCCCCAAGTAATGTGTGATGTACCCTGTATAATTGTGTGTCATGAAATAGGGGAAGTTACCTTTCTAATCATGCAATAGTTTGTTTATTATTACATCTAGGGGAAAACCCAGATGAATGCAATAACAACATCATTTATCAAGACTATTTATGTCAAGGGGAAATCCCTGAGACTGTAAAGAAAGATGATGACATCATGGGAAAAACCCACAGGAAGTGATGTAATGTTAAAGGTGAATGTCTATGATTAGAACATTGGGAAAACCCCAGATGGGGGATATAACACAATGTTAACAGTAATTCTAGGCAGACCTGTATCGATTTGATTGTAATGTGAATGGATGTAGCTACAGCTCTCAAAAAGAGAGTATTTAATGTTAACCAGTTATTCTGGATACTCAGGGAGTATTTCAAAGTGTGGCCTAAAGATTCCTACAGTGCTACAAGTTCAGCCTTGCCTGAAATATGGTTATTTCAAAGCTACGAAAATGGACCAAAGTAAGACATCAGGGTCTACTGCGGATTGTAGAGGCGACTTTATGAAATTATGTTACAATTATTATCATCTGGATACAGATCTGACAGGCTGCAATAGCCTTATTATTGTCACAGTTGATAGTGTTGATCTGGGCTATGCTTACAGTCCAATTCCTTGAAAGAAAGGAAATTACAAACCAGAAATATTTTATGTAGTCGAAGTACTACTATTTACCAGTGTTGTCGGAGAAGATCTAGAATACGTCAAAGAACGTTATTCTTCCAAGAAAGGAAATATGTTCTTCTGTCGACTTGCTGAAGTCTGGTATTTTGATTCAACGCAACTGTCAAAATAAGTGGGGACAACTGCATCGCAGTCCTGCTTCCTGAAGATATTGTGTGAAAGGTGGAAATAGCACACTGCAAAAACAAGTGTTTATATTTAAACACCATATTGTGTTTATCAGAGCAACACTTAATAAACACATAATTCATGTTAATGGTCTAACACTAATGTTAATTTTTCTAACACTAATGTTCATAAATTAACACTTGGTGTTATATTACAAACATTAGTGTTTGTAATATAACACCAAGTGTTAATTTATGAACATTAGTGTTAGACCATTAACATGAATTATGTGTTTATTAAGTGTTGCTCTGATAAACACAATATGGTGTTTAAATATAAACACTTGTTTTTGCAGTGCACCAAGTTTGGAGAAAGCAGCGCAAGGAGCTAAATTTGGAGAACTGCGCAAGGAGTTTAGCATAGGAGAACGGCGCAAGGAGTTTAGCATAGGAGGACGGCGCAAGGAGTTTAGTATAGGAGAATTGCGCAAGGAGTTGTAAACGTGTTTGGAGAACACCATTTTCGTGTAAGGATTTTATACGCAAGGAGTTATCAATGCAAGTGTACAAAGGACTTCGCTGATTGTCGCAGGACAAGTGAATAGGGATATATTACATCAGTCGTCCAGAACATTACAAGAACTTTATGATCACCAAGAAGAAGAATGCTGGCTAAGTACAAAATAGATAAAGAGTGATTATATTTGATTAATGTATATGTGCATTTGTAGTCATTATATTGTACCAAACGAAACTTGCTTTCAATTAAAGACTTAGATTTTGTTAGCTTAAACGAACAGTGTATTTGTGTTGTGCATTCGTGTGAGTTCGGGTAAAAGGTGATTTTGGCCTTGAGTCAAGTACGACTCGTAACAAAATGGATACCTAAATGGATCACGCCTAGACGAGAGACACCATTTGGGTACGATACCCAAGTAATGCGATACCTAAATGGGTCATACCTAGACGAGAGACACCATTTGGGTATGATACCCAAGTATTGCGATACCTAAATGGGTCATACCTAGACGAGAGACACCATTTGGGTACAATACTCAAATGGGTCGATGCCATCTATGGTTCAAAGCGGAGGTATCGCGTTAACGTACTAGTACAGTGCGACATATTCAAAAATTATGTAATCCCATATCAATGCATGTCTTGAAATCAGACCACACGCGCGCACCCAGTCAGATTTGCGTTATTTTTCCATTTTTATTATTGGATCTTCTCGAGGTCACAGGTTTTGAGTTGACGCTCCCATTTGAGGGCACGAACCACTATAGTTGAAAACCCTGGTTCAGTTTAGATGAAGTGTTTGTTTCTTGCACAGATTGTCATTGACTTCTTCTCATTTTAGTATCAAAATTTCGCTTCTTTGATCGCGTTGGAACGTTTTGAATAACAGACCCCGTCATCTATCAATAGTATTGATAATCACTCCTTGCAAAAAAAATTAGAAACAGTTTTAGCAATGTGTATGGTAAGCTTTTCAAGCTTTCACAGATGAAGAGATGTGCAATGAAAGTTGGAGACTCAATCAATTATTGGGCATACCTGTTTTCTTCGGCATCAATGCTGTTACAATACAACCAATACCTGCTCCAAGCAGAAAAACGGACATAGAGGGCCGCCTTCCCCACCTGCAATAGAACACAGCCAATTGCAAAGTATACTGATGTAAATAGAAGTCGCTGGAATCGAATTATTCGTTTTTAAAGATAGGGACCCGACACTTAGCCCGTCCTATTATGATGATAAGCTTATTATTTATAGGCTAATAAATACGTATCACTTGTTGGGATGAACGCGTACTGAGATGTTGATGTGTCTAATGCACAAGCCCAAAAGGGGGAGTGCATTAGACGCATCAACATCTCAGTACAAGTACATTATTTTGTACAATTTCTGGAGCAACAATAATACAAATTTATTAACCTATTTCAAACACAACTAAAAAAATCCGTTATTTTTGCTATTTTGTTATAAATATTACTAAAAATGATGGAAAATGCAAGCATATATAAATGCATCCACCCGCAAGAAAAATGAACGCGTCCAAAAGCCCTGCGCGTACTACTGACGCGGACTGCGCTCCCGTGCAATTATACAATATTTATGCACGGCTAGTAATTTATTAACGTTTACTCTGATTGGTTCTCACTATCTAGGCGTGTATAAAAAGGTGTTAAGCTTGGTCGTACGAGGATCGAAGAGTATTTTAACCATGCGTTAAACAAACGAAGTCAAGGCACTAACGAGAAACGAATTGGACCGTATTTTGCAATTGGCATAATTTTTAAGACGCCTTTTACTCCCATTTTTATGTTTGTTGAGACATGCCAAATATCCGGCGTGACCTTTTAAATTATTACATCTGGGACAGGCGGCGAGTGGCATGATCGAGCCGGCAACATGTGAAACCGCCCGGCCGTATAGCATTTTCCCTATACTCGGTTAGTTTTGTGGGGTTCATTATCGAACCCCAACGGTTTTAGATTGTATCTATATTATTTATTAACATAGGCCTGTTTGTTTGTGATATTTCAAGCGTTTTAAAATTTCAAAATAATCCCATTCAATTACACGGTTGACGATGGAAATTTACTGAATTTAGAGAATGCACGTCATTCACCACCTGATCTGGGACAGATATCTTTATTAATGTGCTCGTTCAATAACAAAATAATTATTTTACTCCATCTCCTGCCCGAGGTAAGGCCTCGATACGCCATTTTATATTCAATACCATGTATGCTATAATGCAATCAGAGAAGTCATTCATAGCGTAATTAAAATACATGTATCTTTTATTAAAAGATATGATATGTTAATGATGTAATAAAACAGGCAATAAACTTTGATTACGGATACGGTTTACTACATGTAAACCTAATATTCGGTAGCGAATTCCTTCTCGCCTGCCTCTTTGAACCTATAGTTCATGTTTATACTCCAACCACGTTTTGTTGTTTTATAATATTTTGACTTTAAAAATTAGTAGCAGGAGTTCAATTCAATCCTGACATTCCAGGCTCATAAACATGTAAGGTATGTTATAATATTATGTTGGTGAAGTCGTATCATCCATGTAGAATTCCGAAGTTTTGAATTTATCTACAAAATCAATTGTTGAATTCTTCCCCCGAAGCAATCAGTGGCGCAGATTATTTATTGTACAAATGCGCGTTTCGCGAACAATTGTGCCATTTTGAAGCTAAAATTATGAAATATGGTGCAAAAGTAGAAATTCGCGAGAAGTGCACAAAGATTTGTACTTTTGGGGTTAAAATGGCCAAATATTTTGGTCAGAAACCCACATACAGACGTCAATATTGGGGAGGGGAATGATTGTATGGACCATCCCCCTGGCAGCCCCCCCCCCCCCTCCGGATCAACGCCTAAGGAGCTATAGAAAAGGGGCCACTTGTTATATTTCATAAAACAACAGTTACGGTGATTTTATGACAATATTATGTACATTAGATGTAGAAAACTCCATGTGCCCAACGCATGTGAATATGGATATAACTATTTCAAGTCAGGAGTCAGGAGTAAACATGAGGGGGGAAAGGGTCGCCATAAGACCCCTTAAAAATCTGGTGAATAAAAATAAATGAATAATAAATAAAGTACAACTTACCAGATCATGGTGAAGGCTATAACAATGTATGCTGGAATTTCTACTAAACCTATGAGGAAGAAATTAAGATATTTATTTCCGGCTAAACTGGAGCTGTACAACGATAACCCATAGTAAACCATACTATTGACCAACCTGGAATGAAAAAAATTACGGTATATCACTTTAGCGATGAAATCAAAATTGACCGGTTACCGGCGGTTGTACCGCGTTCCATTGTTTAAAATAGAAACCGGTTCCAACCTGACGGAATCGCCCGGAATCGGCGATCGACCACCGGTCGAGCTTTAATTTCCCTTATAACAAAACACAAAATAATGAACACAGATTTCTTGATTTTTATTGTACGTTTCTATCCTTACAATGAATTAATCTACTAATGTGGTAAATATTTCTTAAGTTATTCTATACATGCTGTATCAACATGATTATTCTCCCTCTGCATCTTCCAGTGATTGTGAACCAGACTGCCACACCAAAATGTCAATATATGATCCACCTATAAAGGGTTGAACAAAACTAACTTGTGGTCATTTCACGATGATCCTGTGTTGGCATTGGGTAGAATCATGCTTCTCAACAAACAGTAAATATGATGGAGAACACGGATCATTTTGAGACAGCCTGTATTTCCGCAAAATAAATATTGATATCTAAAATATTTATGGATATCTAAAATATTTTGTTTTGTTACCAAATCTTTATTTTATTTATTTGAGCTGTCTGTCACGAAACTTCTTTTAAAATATCTACTTTCGCATAACCCCATACCATGCATAGATTCCCTAAGAATAATGTTTTAATATAGGCCTACTAAACACATCAATCAAAGTATACTCTTTAACATTTATTACAACAGAAGGAGTGATCATAAAATGTGACCTGCTACCACGAAATGAGCGTAAAGTCACAAGTTGGTAGTTTCGAGACGCCCTGGCTACTGCGTTGGTGTTCTTTGTTTGCCGCGCACCTGTTCAAGTCAGTAGTATATGTCTATGTCCTTTGTGAATGGGGGAACAATGGGCCATTCACGAAGGACATACTACGAGCTTGTACGGGTGCACGGTAAACAAAGAGCATCAACTCGGTCAACCAGGATGTCTCGAAACTACCAACTTGCGACTTTACGCTCATTATGTGGTAGCAGGACAAAATGTCAAATTGACAGTTTTCAAAATAAAGTAGATAAAACTCATAACATACAGTAATGGTAACACACGTTATATCATAATACCAAGTTTATCCCTGTCATGAGAGTCAAAACAAACTCAAGTAAGTTACGAGTTTATTACTTTTATCATGGCAAAATATTTCAAAACCAGAAAGAGACATTTGTTTTGTTATAAATCCAGACCTTCTGCAGAGCAAACAGGTGTTATTTTTTCCTCTCAAAATTTGCACCCCATCCCCATTATGCGAACAAAATCGATATAAAAGTAGGTGATGTCTTTAACCCTAACACTGAACACTGCTTTTTGCTATCGGAAGAACGGATCGGAGAAACGAATTAGGAGAGAAGCTGAACAAAGAAGTCTCTTGGCACCCCGGGATTCGAACCTTAGACTCCTCGGATGTCAAGCACAGGATCACCTTCGGGTAGCCATGGCCCGGCCAGCGATTCCCTGAGCATATAGCACTTAGGTTGATTGCGTCATCGCATCACCTGTGATTCATGCATGCGCAGTGGATATCCTAGTGGTAATCTGTGGTAATTTTGGGTGTTAAAGGAACACTTACCATGCATAAAACATGACAACAGAATTCTTGCACAAATTTGGTGTTTTAAATAAATCCAAAAATGTGGTTTTATGTTCTGAGATAGCCTTGTCATCCGCAAAAGTAGCAAATGTGATTTCTCCATCGGCCTCGCCAGTGATGACGCGTTCTGTACTAACTTGATTGGCGGGAACTCGACCATCTGATGTGATAATCTCATGATTTCTGTGATCTACAAACAAACAAAAATAAACAAACTACGCTAAATATAACGGGGAACAATATAATAGCATAAAATGGTCCCTGAGACGGATTCGACGATATAATTCTGCATTCAATATTTTACATTCAGAAATTCACAGCGGGTCTGTAAAGGACCTCAAGATATTCTAGGATAAACTTATTGACCATTGTTCGCTGACTGAAAATTAAATCCCTTAGTCCCCAACTGTTAATTTCAGAACTTAGTAAATGGATAGAAAATTTGCAACTTTAATGCTGAAATGAAATGGGGGCAAAATGAGGACAATGAGGACGACGAATAATTGCAAATGTACAACTTATTCTAAATTTCTTACTCTTTTTTGTTAATTTTTTCTTTGATCATTTTTTTCTCTCCAAAGTTTTGGCCTCCAGATCGTGGTCTCTGTACCGGGCTCACTGTGCCCAGTGGTAAATCCGGCTCTGACACCACTTATTGATCTCGCGCGGGACATTTGATTGTTGCAATGAATGTGTGGTTTCTAAAAGAAACCTCTAATTAGTTACACAATGTATAAAATCATTTACACTGTTTTCTGATGAGAATGTTAGTAGGAGATTGATATCAGAGAGGTTACGATTTCCAAACGTACGTATCGTACACCCGTATCTATTCAAATCCCGTCACAGGAGACTGATTTTGAATTGATACAAGGGCGTACGATACGTACATTTGGAAATCGCAACCTCTCTGTATTGTCGTAACTCATGCCTACCTTCTATTGCAAGAAACCTATCTGGTGGCTGGATATTATTAAATTTGGCTATTCTCTTCAAAACCTTTTCAGCTTTGTCATATTTTCCGTTTTGTACGAGCCATCTGACTGATTCCATTAGTAACCTGATAGAAAGAAGGACATTTTATCAATTATATAACAACAACATATTATAGAGCCTTTTAGCTTCAAGAGCGCACACCCTAGATATTCCACAAATGACCATCGCAACCAGGATCAGCTAACCGAGTTTCGTACGAGTTACAACGAGACAATTAATTAGCAGTGGAATTTCAAGCTTACTTTTAAGTAAGTACTTTTATTATTAAAATAACCAAACAGACCAAAGTGTTGAAGTTGCCCTAAGAGGGCTGTCATTTTATTTCGAATTGGGGTTATAAACAGATGAATATACTGGGGGTGTACACCACAAATAGAAGGGTTATAAATTATGAATATTAACATTTTCGGGAGCGCTACGGGCGCATTCTTTACACTTTTCATTAAATTTGTGCACAATCTTTACTTATAATCAAACTTTCGCGCGCTGCGTGGCATTCATCACATTTACAATCAAAATGTTTGCGCAATCCGCGCACATTTTTTTCCATCAAGTACACAGCTGCACACATTTTTGACCATTTCTGACCAAATTGTAGGTATTGTGTGGAAAGGGGGTCATAATATTTTTAGCCCAATATAGGGGGGTCATAAAAATTTACTCCGGTCGCCGACATATTGATGAATCCCCTGAAAAATGACGGCCCAAATGTAGCCAGTTTCGTTGCAAAGCCCATTGTCTCTGTTTCATGTTATAGGCGCGGCGTGTATGTGACCAGGTTGCGTGTATGTTATGATTACCCCTCCACATGAATGTGAACAACAGACTTTCTTATCTAGGTCAGAGCTACATTCGGGTTTATTTTCAACTATTTGGATCACGCAAATTGCACTTTAAACATTTAATTCCCACATGTTTTATCGGATGTTACGGAGATGTTGTAAATAATATGAACGCAATAATGATTGACGAAGCTTAAGTCTACATATTGGGCTATTCCAGAAAATAGATGCACACCCCTTATAGAGAAGCTTGGATTTCCAGACTTTTTGTCCAGTCGTAATTGTTGGAAATCCGGACTTTTAGAGTATCCAAAGGAGTAGAAATCTAGCAGAATATAGTTTAACTCGGAAATCCTCAATTTCAGAACTCATTTTGGACATTTCCGTGATTTATCTATTCATTTAAAACATGTTAATTGCATTTCCAAGTTTTTTCTAGTAACTTTGGCAACTGGAATTCCAGTCATTTGCAGAAGGCAAACTTGGAAATCCAGACATTTCTTTTGTTGAAAATTTGGGTGTGAATTTATTTTCTGGAATAGCCCATTTTCAAAGCAACATATGTCTTTCTATTCCCATGGAAAGGGATAAATGTAAGAAAAAAAACAAAGGTGTTTACAGAATATGGTCAGTGCTTCATTCGGATCACGCGAATTGCACTTTAAACATTGAATATAGTCTAAGAACATTTAATTCCCACATGTTTTTATTGGATGTTGTAAATAATATGAACGCAATAATGATTGACGAAGCCTACATATATGTAGGCTATTTTCAAAGCAACATATGTAAAATAGATAAATGTGAAAAGATATGTGACGTGGTATATCGAAAGGAGACACTTTTAGGCAGGATCGTAAATGGAGAAATAGCAAAAATCTACCTGGGGGGATTTTGATATAAAATTGGATCGATTGAGCCCATATTTATTGGTCGAGCTATGAGTTTTAAAATATTGGACGAGACGTAGTCGATTCCAATATTTTAAAACTCATAGCGAGACCAATAGATATTGGGCGTAAAGCATCCAATTTTATCATTATTATGTGTTGGATCCAATATTATAACAACTTGGATCCATCAAAACATAATAATGTCACAATTTGAGTTTGTTGCAAATTTGTGATGTTAATAATGTTAAAAATATTGTCTGATAGATTCAGACCAGAATATAACTGCCATCTTGTATTTTATTTTTTCTGACATTTTTCAAGATTATTCTTACTCTCAACATAGTCAATAATATTTTTAAAGGCCGATATCTCAGTTTCCAATTTTATAGTACCATAACTTACGATCTTAATATCCTCGCTTAGGAATGTCCGATTTCATTGGAGAAACGGCGTTGTGGAGCAAAATATCTCTATATTTAAGATTATGTAAAACACTCAAAATGAATAACCTGTCCAAAAGTGTCTCTTTTTGGTATAGGGGAGAGCGGGGAGTGTTCGCCCTATTTTTTTCTGACCACCCTAGCAATGTCAATTTTAAGGTTATGGATGACCTGATTAGCTCATGTGAAAGCCCTATGTCTTAGCTATATATGGCCACAATCCCAGAACTATAGGCCTTACAATAGCAACAGGATAGAGCAAACAAAAAAGTTTTGCAAAGTGGCGAACTTGCCCCATATTGGGGCAGGTTCGCCCATATGGTGGGGTAAGTTCACCCTAATCACAAAAAAGGTTTAAACATTGCATAACAATAACATATTCAATGCAAACATTTAGCAAGAGTATACAGGGCATTCATTTTCTTCTGGGTAGTCACTAAATTTGTTTGCAGGGGTCGGGTCAGGGTAAAATGTAGGGGTCCAAAGTGAGCTTAAACGTATCATGTTTACAACTTCAGGGAGATTATGGATTAGGACATAAACGGTGGTATGAGTAATACTGATACCACATAACTTTAAAAAACATGCTTTTCAGTAGTTTTACCTTGTTTAATGGTATAATTATCGATATTTTGCATAATACGCTGATGGGGCAGGTCCGCCCTCCAGTTTGGGGCAAGTCCGCCCGGGGAAGATATAGGGCGAACATGCCCCATCCTCAAAAGGGCGAACGTGCCCCTAGTGCACATTTTAAAATTTTCTTCAGAGTATGCAAAATACAAATCGAATAAGGAGTTTATAACTGCATGAAATCTTTGACCAATCCCATATGTTCCCAATACAGATTTCCATTAAAACCATCTGTATTTATGTATCAATGATAATACAACATTATGAATGCAAGAAAAAATTACGTTTTGGTGTATTTTTTTTGTTTTGGCTGTAGTTCGATGAACACGTCCCTATGTATCGCGTAGTTAATATGAGAAGTTTATAATGACCTATGTCACCTAATTTTGCCATCACCAAATTCCCCGATAGCCGTAGTGCTGAGAAACAAGGGGTGGGCGAACCTGCCCCTAGGGCGAACACTCCCCGCTCTCCCCTACCACGTCACAATTATAAAAGTGTTTTCAGAATATGGTATACTGTTTGTGCAATTTGTTGGAAACTGATAATTTCTCAATGATCATTCACGGATCAATGGTACAAGGGAATGTCTAACTTTGTAGCCACAAACCAATAGCATATTTGCATTCAGAAAATGATTCCACCCCTTACAATTGTAACGATAACGAACGAGTGTTATTTTCTTCGATTTGGCTGATAATTGCCCTCATGGGTTAAATCTAGTAGCTTTGAATTGCATGGCTCATTGGCAATGAATTTGGACTCAAGAAGGCACTGAGTGATGGCATGTTGATGGATACTTTTCGTCATTTTATGAATTGTTGCCATTTGGCGAAACGTATTTTTATAGTATAGTAGGGCGAGCCGCGAGTGTAAAATAAGGTTATTTAATTTTTCGATACAGAACTATGCCTTTATCCTCGGAGCCTTTCCTCTGAATTAAGTTAATATTCAGGAATAATTGGGTAAAATCAGTGGCCTTTATTTATGTGTTCGTGCTTTTATTCCGGCTTTTATCAGCTATATGTTAGTATGTGGATGAGGTGTGTTTTCCTCTGCAGTACATGGCAGACTCGAGAGTACATGGTGCGTTTAACATCTGCAACTTCAGTTTGAGCCAAGGCGTTTGAGCTTAAAAATCTTTACCATCAAAAATCTCACACCAGAATTCATGCATAAATAATCTCAAGGTTTGCTTTACTCCAAAATAGTATACTCGTATTCAAAAGCATAATACTTGATTACTTGACTCCGGCTGCTCAGTGCCAGAAGTAGGTAAGTGCAATAGCTGCCATGTGTAGCTGCCATGTGTAGATGAGTACAATCCCTACTCTGTGTAAAATGCCTAATATTCACATGGCAGCTCTTCCACTTCTAGCACTGAGCAGTCGACTTACCAGAATAGTATAATTGATAAAAAACATGGTAATGATATAACAAACTGCATGTATCTCCAATCTCTAAGCCAATACGCTATTGGGGCCAACAAAGCCACACCCACGCCCCAAGACACGTTATTCATACAGCCCGCCACAGTTCTGGTGTCTACAGGAAACATCTCCATCACCATCACAAAGCCGGTTAAATTTATACCCTGTGAGTTTAAAATAGAAGAAAATTTATCAGTGTTAACATGTTAACAATGGTTAATGACTTATAAAATACGCCAAAATAAGCTTGTCCAGTAGAGAGGTTGCGAATTCCAAACGTACGAATCATACGCCCGTACATCTATTCAAAATCACTCTCTGTGACGGGATTTTGAATACGTACGTTTTAGCATTAGAAACAGTGATCTAAAACCTAAGGAAAGAACGACGCTAGTTTTAAGTTTAAATGTGCTAATCAATGGGAAGCACGGCTCACACCGATATCGCCCGGTTAATAATTACATTATACAGCAGAGACACTGAAATGAATACCCGGGATCGATACACGTTTTGTGTACAAATCAAATTTGCATCTTCCTTGGGTTTTGGGGTCATTTCTTGAACGATTTCAAAGAATGAGGTCTTAAATCCGAGCTAAAAGATGCAGCTATTGGCTGCTGGTTCCAATTATGACATATCTGGCTTTGTTTAGGATATACAGGGGTGAACATAACTGGTACCTTAATTATTTTGCGCACTGTATGTGTTTGTATATGTACATAAGAATATGAATACGGAATAAATTTAAAGTTGGTATTCTCACCTGTTCAAACATACCAACGCAAAACCAGCAGACTACAAACCACTGATAAGTCTGTACAAAACTTAACGCAATTCCAAAGATGGCTTCCATAGAAAGGGCGCCAAGGAAGACTAACTTTCGACCAATGAGATCAGAGAGCTGGCCGTTCACGATCGCTCCTACAAGTACACCTCCAAAAAATACGGATTGGGCAGTTTGTGATAGCAGACTCCTGTCGCATACTAAATCGAACTGAAAAGAAGTAATATTAGGAAAACAGAATAAGTAAACTTTCACTGTCAATTGAAAATAGTATACATACATGACAAGGGTTTGACTGTGACTTAAAGTTACCCACGAATACGGACGACATGAAAAGAGCTCGAATGTCACTTAAAGTTACCGACGAACACGGACAATGTAGTTATAAAATCGTCTTAGACTTTGACGGTAGTATAATGGCCATTGTTTGCCTGTATTGATACCGAAAATCAACGTTAGATAGAACAAAGAATCCACACGATATATATGACAAATAACCCAACCATTTTGGCTGAAAATCTTAATATGTAAATTATAATTAACTTTCATTAATGCAAGGTTGGGGTATTAACTCGTAATGTACATTATTCTGCCTTACTACAACAGTAGCAGAGCAGAATTAGTGCACAACTGATATATTGCTTGGGTGACATTTTATAGAGTTTTGAATTTGAATTTGCGGTATTTCAGATTATTTTAATTGTGTAACGTCAGCAACATTTACCCTTCCCCCTCCCCCGTGAAACATGATTTTGACCACAAAATGTCAGTTGTGCCTACTTGTTGTGATCAACTTTTCAAACAAAATTATTTTTCAAGCCACCATGATCATAAAATTATCTAACGTTTTACAAACACGTTGGCCTGTGTTATTAAGAACACATAATGAATGTAAATTTTGAAAACGTAAAATAAAAATTCGTGTTGATTAATATGGACAATTCTCATATAGGATCGAACACTGTATAATTAGATTCAATATTATTCGAGTGTTTTCAGATATATATGTGATGTACGCACCAGTATCATTTCCTAGTTCAACTCTTTTGGTATGTTTGACTTACAGAGTGTCCCAGTAAAAGGTGCTCACTCCTGACATATATGGATGGCGGAAACCTTCAAAATACGCCTAACGCCTAAGAATACGCCTAACCTTAGACGTCTAAGATGCAATCTTAGACGTCTAAGATGCATTCTTAGGCGTCTAAGATGCATTCTTAGGCGTCTAAGATGCAATCTTAGGCGTCTAAGAAATTCGCGGTAGACTTAAATCAACGAATCACAGGACCAGAAATCCCAAACAACCAATCATCTTAGGCGTATCCCAATTATTGACCAATGAAATCTTAGACGCCTAAGATTTTACACGCCTAAGAATTCTTACACGTCTAAGATTGATATTTTAGTGATGGACGGTATCACCAATGTGATTTTCTCTGACGACTTGCAGCAAAATTGATTAATTGGTTTGATTTTATTTTCGTTGGTTTGGTGTGCTGTTTTGGTGTGGCTAGTAGTAGTCAGGTATTAATGTTGATGAGCATGATGACGGCGGCGACGACGACGACGATGATGATATGATGATGATGATGATGATGATGATGATGATGATGATTATGATGATGATGATGATGAAAATTAATACACAAACAACAAAGAGGAACAAACATGCCTAGCATATATTTATATACCTCCATGATTCTATTTTTAACATAGAATATTTGACCTCTTGTCTTCTTGCACTTTGCAGACTGAAATTATGCATATCTGATCTCTTCAATTATAATACAAGACGATTTGGCCTTGGCCCGGGGGCCTTGGCGAAAATATGTCACACGCTGTTCGAATTATGAAGACATAGTTGGTTGACCTTATAATGTGTGTGCAGTAATAACTTGACCTCTGAACGTATTGGATATAAACGCATCATACCCTACACCGTCAGGTTAACTTTCTTGTTGAATGGAGGTATCGAGGTCTCTTAACTGTGTATTTTGGCTCAGTCATAGCATACGTGTTAAGAAAAAACATACATGAAAAGTGAGCAGGGTGACACCATAGACACGTGCTCTTTGTTTAAACATTACAAGTAACATGAGTGGCAAACATTAATGTTTCATATTGCTTGCAACCCCCTCCCCCAATCAATGTTGTAGCCAATACTAGTCCGTTCCTATCTCAGTATCAAAACAACATTGACTGGGGGGGTGAAAATTTCATACTAAATTTAATCCCTCATCACAGCCATCATCATCACCACCACGACTCTAATAATCATCTGATATCATTTGTATTATCCATCATCATCATCATCATCATCATCATCATCATCATCATCAACAACAACAACAACAACAACAACAACAACAACAACACCATCATCATCATCATCATTATCATCATCATTTACACTATAGCCACACAAATAGAAATCTTACATTAACTGCAAGTCATCAGAAAAACAAAATATTTAAAACAAATTAAAGTTTTATCAGTTTGCAACAACAACATCAACTGCTAGATTATGTTCAAATGAAAAAAGCCTATTAAAAAAAAATACATTGTTCCGCCTGAATTGTCAAAAAGTGGCTGAAAAGAACAAAACAATGGGCCATTGTGCCGAAAGGTGGGAGAACATGTACCCTATCCCCCTCCCACCCCATCACCCCTTTCTCTTTGGGATTGACGCGGGTGGCTATGGAGAGAAAAGGAGTTTATTAAAAACACACCACCCAGCCATTGTTCGAAATATTCTCTAACGCACAGCGTCCGTTGTACGTTTTGATCGAATTTGCGATACCGTCCATCACTAGTCACGGTCAAATAGTCAATCTTAGACGTGTAAGAATTCTTAGGCGTGTAAAATCTTAGGCGTCTAAGATTTCATTGGTCAATAATTGAATACGCCTAAGATGATTGGTTGTTTGGGATTTCTAGTCCTGTGATTCGTTGATTTAAGTCTACCGCGAATTTCTTAGACGCCTAAGATTGCATCTTAGACGCCTAAGATTGCATCTTAGACGCCTAAGAATGCATCTTAGACGTCTAAGATTGCATCTTAGACGTCTAAGGTTAGGCGTATTCTTAGGCGTATTCTTAGGCGTATTTTGAAGGTTTCCGCCATCCATAGACAAAAGGTATTGACGCTTATGATAAGGATAATGAATTGAGTGCAGTGCATATTGTGGAGAAACAAATAAAACACACTACTGTATGCAGAGAGAACAACAAACAACAAATGGAGGCACAGAAGTAGGTTCGATAGCTAAATATTACTAGTTCCACGGCCCATAGAAGTGTTACCCTACAAAAACAATAGGGACGAGCAGGATTACAAGTACAAAAAGGCACTCAAACAAGTGATGAGAATCACTATGCACATAGGCAGACAAACTGTACCAAACAATGACAAGGAATAACAAAATAATGCTAGGTACAAAAGTAAGTAAAGTTCGATGGCCAAAAATTCCAAAGCCAAATCAAACAGACGATTTTTGGCCTGTTTGGTCTGTACCTACATACGTTGTCACTATTTGGTTCAGTTTGTCTGCATATGTGCATAGTGATTCTCATCACTTGTTTCAGTGCACTTCTGTACATGTATTCCTAATCATCCCTGTTGTTTTTGCAGGTTAACACTTCTGTCATGTCTGTGGGCCGTGAAATTGGTAATTTTTGGCTATCAAACTTTACCTATTTCTGAGCTTACATTATTTGATTGTTAGTAGTTCATTCTGCGTACAATTGTGTGTTTTACTTGATTCCCCACACCAAGTTAATGTACCATGCTCTGCTTTCAGTTACTCAACGCAACATTTAATTTTTATAATTATTTTTATTTATTTATTTTTGGAACGCTGTGTACTTATTAATACGAAGCGTGCACGCTGGTTACCAATATTAAAATTGACTTTGGTCAATTTCCTTATTTATTTTGTTAATTTATTCTCCATGCTGCGGATATTGTTGCGTTCCGGAAAGGAGGAGTGGTCACACAATAATATTAATTCTACGGGTCATTGTCATTACATGTTTTATTTATAACCTTAATTTTGCTTTATCGATCAAGCTTTCTATCAAATTTATATGTTGATGTGGTAATGAAAAAATATATATGTTTGTTTTTTTTCTTGTTTTTTTTTGTTGTTTTGTTGTTGTTTTTTTTTGTTTTTTTTTTTTTTTTTTTTTTTTCTAGTGTGTACAGACCCCGGGGGGGTCACTCGCGTACCAAAGTGGTACGCATGCTCGTCCCAAAAAACGTCGAAAAAGGGTTGATTTTTGGCCTTGTAGCGGCGTCGACGTTTTTAGAAAAAAGGGTGCTTTTCAGGTTAAGTTTAGACGTTTAGGGTATATATTTTCAACTTCAGTGGGTTTGTTATAGAATTTACGCCATTTAGGGGTCCATTTTAGTTTTTACGCCTAATAACGCCATATTTTAGGGGTAAGATTTACAGAGCCTTACGCCAATAAGGGGTGAAATTTTTCCACACTGATTACGCCATTTAGGGTCCATTTTTGAGGTGCTGGGACGAGCATGCATACCACTTTGATATGCGAGTGATCCCCCCGGGGTACAGACGGCAAACAAAGAACATCAACTCAGTCAACCAGGATGTCTCGAAACTACCAACTTGCGACTTTACGCTCATTTCGTGGTAGCAGATTACATAATTTATAATATTCTCAAAAGGAACAGTCGTCCGCAGACAAACTATGCTTTCTTTTCAATAAAGGTCCGCAGACAAGCTATGCTTTCTTTTCAATAAAGGAATGGGAGCATTAAAGTAGTGTTCTCCACAAAAATTTTCGATAAATTCATTAATTTCTCAAAAGGTGGTGGTTAGTGTTTTGGCATTAGTTTGGTTTATATGCACAGAAGATCGGTAAGCGGCATATTGTGCGAACTTCCTCAGTATTAAAATCAAATACATGGAAATAAAATCCAAAATCATTTTTTGTGAACACAAAATGTATCAACAGAAAAGAAGGACTCATATTACTAAACTAAATTTATATAGCTTTAATTGAGAAATTGATTGCACGAAAAATTTCAAAGCTATATATGTAGTCTGCAGAGGAATCACGCAGCTCAGGGATATTCAAATTTCGCGGAAACAGAGAGATTTCACGGAGCCTTCGTGATTTCGCTCCAGGAAACTTGTTGTACCCTGCTGAGAATCCCAGTCTTGAACTTGACCTAGTTAAAGATCAAATATAGACCAACCTTGATTCAATTTACTAATATTAATGACGTGGGAGTTCAATACTACATGAATGTCAATTTTGCAGGAATGTTTGCTTCTTAGATAATATGTCTGGTCGCTATCAAGTATTATAGGCCGTCATTCATCATACGTATCGGGTCATAGTTTGTAACAATTTAGTTGCACAAGTATTTACAAAGTAGACAAATTTCATAATAAAATGAAATCACCTTTTGAATATTTCAAACAAATTAGCAGAGTTGTAACGAGTCAAGTCATTTCATGGTCGAGTCGAGTCATTTCTAGCAATATCTCGAGTCGAGTCGAGTCAAATGACTCGAGTCACTGTACAATCTCTATGGGGAAAATTTGACAATCCGAGTCGAGTCATTTCATTTTTGAAAAGTCGAGTCTCGAGTCATGACTCGTTACAAGTCTGCAAATTAGTGAATGGAGAGAATGGAAAAAATCAGAATTCTATACGTTTTATTCTCTGTCGCTACATTTAGGAAAGATTTCGACCTCAAAGTGTTATTCACTAAAAAACGAGCCTATGGAAATATATGCGCGCGCATCGCGTTTTAAGAGTTCCATTCTATAAATCACGCTAATGAGGATAATTGAATGACTAAACGGTGGGCGAATAGTAATAAAATGGTGATTTGGTGAATCGCTGTCTTAAATTTCTTAGAAGAAACTAACTAAATATCTGTTCGTGCACTTTAAATGGGATAGCACAGGGTCATCTGCTAAAGACCCAAAGGCTGTATCAACACTCTTGAACAAGTGGTTGTGTGAGTCTTTGTCTATAGCATGGCAAGTACCTGGCGGCAAGTCCTAGGCACGTGTGGCTCACAATACTACAGCCAAAAGCCATCCAAGATCAACCAAATCGTTTCTGACATTAATCTAAGTGTTTCCGTTGACTACGTTTACCAAGCTGTCTATTCTTATTTGCAGATTGCTATTTGTAAAAACCTCTACCGGAATGTGGATGGAAACAATTTCTTCTTAAACACGTCGGTATATCTCAAATTAAACAGTCGCTAAAAATTAAGGGTAATCATACTAAGATATACGTTATTCTATTAAGCTCATTTAAATACAATAAAAGTCTTTAAATAGCAAAACCGTTTGGAAATTATAAATCTTATTTTGAAGTATTGTCTCTATCTAGTATCTAGTGAAAGTATTTCGAAGCTATTAGTGTAGAAGCAGACTTGTGAACAGACGTCAAGAAGCCATGAGCGTTTTGTAAGCCCTTCGTATGCGATGTTGTCAAAATACATTGCTGCATCAAACAACTCTTAAAATAGCTCCATATGTAGCGAAAAAAAGAAGAAACAAATAGGGGTCTATGCCCAATGGCAAATATGTTAAATAATGATTTCAATTCTAATATATTCTTTCGAAGTATCTATAATGAAATTAGGTATTTGTTGTTGTTTTCTCACTTGCTCCAGCAATGTGCAATGAGAGATGTTTTTACCTCCATCAAGCCAGCTTCAGTATCAACTAAGACGTCCAGGTTAAAAGGTGTTTTGTAATGACCAGAAGCAAGCTCTCACAACAGGTGAGAAAATTTACCTTTTATATGAAACCGTTAGGCATTCTTGATTGAAATCAAAAACATTCAGGGTCCTATTAAAGTCATGAACTTATATAAAACACTCATAGCTACTCATGTCATATAGGCCCTGGATAATTACTAAGTACCCCGGTAGTGTTCTTGAGCAAAACATTAAGGAAAATAGAGCAAAACATATTTTGTTATTGATAGAATTTTGTTAACACACCTTAAGGGTTTCTTACTTTCTTTTTAAAACCATAGAACTCACGCGTTTACGCCCAAACGACATAAGCTAATCGTAGATCCATCCTTTGCGCTCATTTTAGTGATACATTTTTTACCCCAGGACCTTACCCGGAGGTAGGGCCGACCGTCAAAGATGACCATAGGGGGGGGGGGTGAGGCACACCTTTGGTTTCTACAGTAAAATCAATGATTTTCATTTCCCTCCTGTGAAATTATTACAAGAGCTACTGACTTTTTACTTGTTAGTTAGTCATTTCCTTTTATATTCAGCATTTTTGTAGAATTTTTAGCCAAAAATCAATTTTACCTATACTTTTGTACATAGCCAGAATTTCCAAAATGTGCATGGGCGCCATCACATTATGACGCCATAGCGGCATTATGTGGGGCATGTTTGTACTTATTTTGGTATCACTGGATAGATGAGACCCATAGCTATACATTGGTACCTAATATAACGGCATGTTACGTTTATAATTGAATATTAGACGGGTTGAAACACCCCCCCCCCTTCGTAGTCCGTATGGCCCAGTAGTTCTAGGGTATTAAGTGGAGTTAGATCACGATACAAAATGTATGTTGGTATTCTCCTTAGAATCAAATGGCCTGTATTATATTGCTAAGAAATGTGATCAATTAGATATAAACTCAAGCAGAAGTTTGCTTAGCAACTAATGTAAGTAATTTAACAAATAGATCAAAACATTAATTAAAGAATAATTAATTATTTATAGGTTGATAAATGCGTATCAGTTGTTGGGAGTGAAATTGTATGAAATAATGCCCGCGTACTGACATGTTGATGCGTCTAATGTTCGAGCACCGAAGGGTGAGTGCATTAGACGCATCAACATCTCAGTACAAGTGTTTTATTTTGTACAATTTTCTCGAGCAACAAGTGATACGCATTTATTAACCTATTTCATACACGACTAAAAATCCCGTGATTTGTTTCTATTTTTATAAAAAAATTGTCAGTAAAATGTTGGAAAATGCAAGCAAATATAAATGCATCCACCCGCAAGAAAAATTAACGCGTCAAAAAGCACACTGCGTGTACTACGCTGAGAGCGCACCAGTGCAATTATACACTATTTATGCATGGCTAATAATTTATTAACGATTGCTCTGATTGGTTCTCACTATCTAGGAGTGTATGAATATAGGTTAATAAATGCTTACTCGCTTGTTAAGGTAATACACTATTATAAAGTGTTGCGATTTGGTAGTTCACAACATCTTGCGAATGGTAGCGAGCTTTGGCAAAAATTGCATTGCTCATTTCCTTGTGAGCGTGTAGAAGAATTCAAATATCATAGAAATACTTTTGTAGGTCATGTGGTTCTTGAGTTATGTTGTAAAGTGGGCTGAAACAACAACACTTTTTAAAAATCTACATAACTCATTAACAACAATAAATTAAGCAAGTTTTCAAATTATATGATTTGTAGAATGAACTTTTGCAAAACATCAAAGTGTTATTTTTCAATAAATTATTGATTTAGACAATAAAAATCGATTTTTTTTGGGGCTGCTTCGACCAACAATACCACGTCTACCCTTAAGAGAGAAGTTGGACTCAATAATGCACGCGCTCTGGGATGTTGCTGCGTCTTGCGGGGCTAGGCTCGTGTATTGGAGGCATCAACATTCAGCGCATGTGTATTATCGTGTCCAATCAGTCTAGCAACAAGGGGTCCGCATTTATTATCCTATTTCATACCCGACAAAGCATTTCTACAATTTCCGCTAATTTTTTATCAAACAAAATAATGTAAATGTCGGACAATTTGAACACTATATCAAAGCACAGACCTTCAAGGAAAATAAATCAATCAAGACGCGAACACACAGTGCATAGCACGCCAAACTGCGCAATTATACAATATTTATCCACTCCAAGTCTTTATCTAACGGCTTTTGTGATGGGTGTATGAATTAAAATTAATTCAAACACTCCTAGATAGTGAGAACCAATCAGAGCAAACGTTAGTAAATCACGAGGTGTGCATAGCTGCACGGCGCGCAGTGCTTTCGGACCTTCAGACGAGTTCAATTTTCTTGCGGGTTGATTCATTTATATTTTCGTGCATTTTCCAACATTTTGTTTTATAACAAAAATCACGAGATTTTTCTCGTGTATGAAAAAGGTTAATAAATGCGTATCACTTCTTACTCGAGAAATTGTACAAAATAATGCACTTGTACTGATATGTTAATGCAACTTCACTCCCAACCTATAATTAATTGATTAATAACATTGCGCTCATTACCTTCCAAACCTCAGATATATTCACAAAGTCCAACACTAATACGGTACCGTATATTATATTCATCTCCTTTAAACCTATTAATAAAACTGTGCAATTTTGAAGGAGAAAAGTACACTGAGCACTATATTTTCAGGCATTTATCAGTCAATTGTCAGTATGTATTCTTAACGTAGTGAGACGAAAAAGGTAGATGTCCTATATCATTTAGGGTGTACCCTACAAAATGCCCTTTGCACACCGTCGTCTGCTTAACAACGTCTGTTAAAAATACAATTTGGCGCCATATTTTTTGAGGAAATTAAACAAAGTAAAGTAATTCTTTTTTACAAAGAATTAATACTTATTCGACAAAGTGATTCGTCCAGCAGAAAGTCAACATTAATGTCCTTTTTTGTGTTGTATTGTCGGCGTCCAAATGCAGTGCCCTTTTCAAAGAGCTAGTTTTATGCGGATGTGACTGGTAAAGCAAGTATTTCTATGCGCCATGTGTAAATCAGCGGATTTGAAGAAGCGATCAAGAGCGCGCTGGACTTGGACTGGATAATATACAGCCTGTGGCATTTTAAGCTGACACTAAAATGATTGCCTTCCTGTTTGTTCAAAATGATGCCGCGTTTGATTATGGAAAGAAATTGCAATTGACATTGATGTAAGATAACGTTTAGTTATTTGCTGTAAATTTATCTCATTAGTTTTTATTAATAATTGTAAATGGCAAACAGTACAGCTTGAACTTGATGCGTGCGCTCACCTCAACGATCGTATACAATATTTTCTACAGTTCACATTTTCATATTATACCTCCTTTCAAGTCTGGTCTTTGTAAAAATCCTCTGGGATGATCCAAGTACATACAGATAATTATTCAATGTTATGTATTAAAGCATAGAACCTCGTGATAAATAAGTACAATTTACCTCAGAACTATGTAGTATTTATACCAAATTATGTAAAATGTTGATAAAGTAAAAATAACATTTTACATAATAAGTAAATATTATATAGTCCGGAGGTAGATTTTACTTACTTATTATGAGATTCTATACTTACATAACGTTATGTGTTAAATTTCTCTGTGTGTATTTTACATGCTCAGGAGCGTATCAGGGTCAGTTCTTTGAGGGGGCAAAAACAAAATAAAATTCCAGTGGGCATAATTTTGGTCCTGTGTTACGGACGCGCAGGAAGCGCGAAATTTTTTTACGGATTTTGCCCAAAATTAAGGTGAAATTTTTAAGTTTACCAAGCCAATTTTCATGATTTTTACACTATTTTTTGCCTAAAGTAAAGGTAAAATTTTGTGTTTACGGGCCAATATCCAATTTTACACTATTTAGGTGGGGTTATAGGGGGTTGAAATGTTCCTCTAGTTCTCTCTCGCTCTCTTTTGCTTCCCATGTGCTCCTTTTATTACATTTGTGTAACTTTTGGCCAATTTAAAGTCTTTCGTCGATCACACGTGTAAATAGCACCACAGCCCAGCTCATCACTATTGTTATGGTCTATCTATTCTTTAACAGCTATTATAATCTTGGCAATCTGATTGACTTATCTACACTCCTATATCAAAGCAGCCAATCAGAAAAGCGGTTAGAAAAGTACTCCGTGTACTACGCGCAGTGCTTTCGCGCGAGTTCGCGTCGCATAGGATTGATTCATTTTTGGGCGGGTTGATGCATTTATATTTGGTTTTGTTTTCCCCCATTTTTCGTGATAATTTTGTTATAAAAACAGCAAATGTCACGGGTTTTTTTCTCGTTTATGAAATATAAATAGGTTAATAAATGCGTATTACTTGTTGTACGAGAAATTTTTCGGGGCCGTCGTGCATTAGACGCATCAGCATCTCAGTACGCGTGCATTATTTTGTACAATTTCACTCCCAATAAGTGATACGCGTTTATTAACCTATGAATATTTCAAGATGGGGTTAAAGTACATTGACCTCCAATTACATTGACGGGATTGCTAGCGGTTCCTGGTGAAATATTGGGTATATGAAATCCTGGGTATCCGAAGCAAAGCAAATGGTCAATTATCTAATATGACCCTTAATTAAAAGAGAAGATTGTATTAATTGAAAGAACAGAATTAATATAAACTAGCATATCATCCGTCTTTCGCGGTTCGTAAATGCATAGAGTTTGGACTTCTACTTGAAATCTTTGCACGTTGTGGCCATACGCACAATCATGAAATATATTATCGCGAGGATAATTGCAAACATTGTACCGTTTGCAAATGATTTGGCTGTAATTTAAAGAAAAGGTAATTATTCATATGAACGTTGTTTGTTTGTTATTTTGTTGTTATTGTTGTTGTCGTTTTGGTTTGGTTGTTTTTTGTTTTGTTTTATTTTTGTCTTGGTTTTTGTGTGGGTGTGTGGGGGTTTCTTGTGTTTTGTTGTTGTTATAGGCTATATAATTTTGTAACAATACACAGTAAATATTTTAATATTAATTTTGAAGAATTCAAATTCGTCAAAAATGTGGTCTAATTTGACAAATTTAAAATTCGTCATTTCAAATGGCTGGTTAGTCATTCAAAAATTAATCTGTTACACTGACGTTTATAATGATGAAAAAATTATTTCTAATTTATTTTCAGCACAATAAATTATTATTTTTTCGTTAAAAGGGCATTTCGTGATCCACAGCCTTTTTTCAAAAAAAAGTTGAGATTTTTATATCACTGGAAACCTCTGGCTGCATAATGTTTATGTACAAAATATTTCTTGCAGATTAATTCGTTTAGCAAAGATATCGTGAAATTTGAATTTCGTTCTGGTGCACCAGAACCCCGGGACCAGAACGAAATTACAACGCTTTGTCTATGGAGCAGTGTAATACACATAATCATGCATAACTCGCGAACGCAAAATCGGAATCAACTGAAATTTTGGGAATAGGTTTTTTCGTGGATGTCTAATGAAAAATGACATAAATAGAGGATGCTAGGATGACAAAATACTCCTTTAACATTAAAAATTCCACTTGCAAATACAAATTAAATTATGAATTACTTTGGCAAATAATCAATTCGTCATTTATTGTGTCATTTGATTAGACCACAATTAAAATCTACAGAGTAGGACTTAACCATGGTCTATGGACATACGTGTGACAATTTTGACAGAGATCTGAGCCCACGATTGTTTGATGGCATAGAACTGTATTAATTTTTAAGCAAAGTTGAACACTGATGGCGCTATATCTTAAATCTTTGCATCTTTACAAGGGGTAGACACTTGTATAATGGCATTAAAACATCATAAAGATGTGTAACGTATAGCAAGGAAATATTAAACTACTTTATATCATAAAATTAAAGTAATATATCATATTATTAGGCTAAATTAATTAAAAACATATATAAATAGCGCCCTCAATTTTCACACAAATATACAATCTATAGAATAAGAATTACCACAAAAAGACAGAATAAAGGAAAGTAAATCTAAGTTAAAAATAGCTGAAAAATACATATGTATATTATTAGTGTGATAGCTATCAAACTACTGTCCGTAGAATTAAACAACACATGTGAGTGAACCAACACAAGCAGTAAGTGGATAGCTGTGTTATTTATACAGAGAAGAATATCTACTCCAGAGAATAATGATGTCAAAAATTCCCCCACATGCAAATAAACTGCATGAAAATTACAAATTACAAATCACCCCTAAACGCTCAAATGACTCGTGAGTCAATCCCCTGTGCTTAATTTAGCATTGTTTTAAATAGTCGAAAACTTCGAGGATTCACGTACGGAGGTCCGGTTATTGATCTTTCTACGTAATTCTAAGTAATATTGACATCTAACTCGGTTATTTAGATTAGAATACTATTTCCTGTCATAATTATTTTTGTCGAAAGCATAAGAAACCAGATAGCAACTAATTTGCTCAATAGTATTGGCTCTAAAGAGAGCGCCTTATTTGTAAATAGACAGTTTTCACGCTCCTTCGCATGTTCGGAGCTTGCTCTTTTCATATAGGCTATACGGTATTATGCTCAAAACGTTCCCTATTTTATGTATGCAAAATTGTTCCTACACAAGTGAATGAGCATGAAAAGAGAGCATCACACGAGTATATCGTGCTGACTAAATATCATATTAGTGTACTCCGGGAAGGTAATGTCCGGTGAAAATCGTAAGTGGTGAAGCCCAACGTCTATGTCTTTCACAATAGAGAGGTTGCGATTTCCAATCGTACGTATCATTCGCCCGTACATCTATTCAAAATCACTCTCGTGTGACGCGATTTTGAATATATCTACGTGCGTGCGATACGCATGCGCGTATTTGGGGGGGCTTTGGGGCGCCAGCCCCCCCAAGGTAAAAGCAGGGGCGGCCAAATTGAAGGGGCGGCGGAAGAAGAAGGGGCGGCAAAAACAGGGGCGGCAAAAACGAAGGGGCGGCAAAAAGAGTTAGTAAATAAAAATAAAAAATTTGATAAAGCATAAAGATTAGAGCGCTAGCGCCTGAAACCCTTTTTTTTTTTTTTTTTTTTGCTCTTCACTTTTCAAACGACCGAGAAAAATATTGGGTCAACCTGTTCGGGGTGTTAAGGAAGGGGCGGCAAAATTTAATTTTCTTCAGCCCCCCGGGTTGGGGCGGCCACGGTGCGCCACTGATACGTACATTTGGAAATCGCAACCTCTCTATTATATTGATAGTAGTGTACGTACCAGCACACTCGTTAACAGATTTTTCCAGGTGCACTAAACGCTCCACTACGCGCTCAAATGACTCCGGCTAATCGTAAATCCATCCCTTACGCTTATTTTAGCGAAATATGTTTTGACATACCACCTTACCCGGAGTTAGGCTGTCGAAAACTTCCGAGGATACATGTATGGGGGTTGTTGACACAATTCTAAGTGATCTTGACTTCAAACGTTTTTTCAAAGAACCAAGAACAAGTCAAAAATATTTGACAAGTTTGTCAACAATCAAAAACAAAAATCAACAAGTAGTTTTTATCAATATAATTGCCTCAAACTGAGAACATTATACTTCAAGAAATCAAATTTTCAGTGGGTTATCTCGATTTAATCAGTTTCCTGCTTTCACATATTTCATGTGTTTCCTATATTTGCAAATGGATATTTTACCTCCTGTTTCCAGTTCAATTACACACGTAGATTACCAATTCAAGCAGTGCTCCGCATGTAGCCAGCTTAAATACCGATGATAACACATGATCTTTGGCCTGAATAGAATACTATTTGAAATATCTATAAAGCAACATTTTACCTCAAATGTATTGTATAGAACTGATATATACGTATTATAAACAGTTACTTCCTAGCAAACACAGAAAACGTTAAAATATCGGGTTATTACTTGGTATTTAATAACATTCAAAAAATGTTTCCAAATATTTTGCAATATCATTTTGACAAATCATTGATTTTACTGTCGAAACCTATGGTGGACTTCACCAACCCCTCCTCTATGGTCATCTTTGATGGCCGGTCCTACCCCCGGTAAAAATGTTATCACTATAAACGCAAATGATGGATCTACGATTAGCTCAGGTGGTTTGGGTGTAAACGCGTGCGTTTTTATGACGGATGAATAGTCATAGGGGACAACCCCACTCCTTCTTAGTTCTAGGGTGTGACGTTTATTCAAACGTTTTAATAACATTTAAATGGTTATATAAAAATCGCGAATTTTTGTAAAACGTTATTTTAAAATATTTTGGGGAAACATTTTTGCAAAATATTTTGTCAACATTCAAATTAATAACAATCTGTTTGGAATTTTTGCATCAAGTTTTTAAAAATGTTTTTGAATGTTATTAAAACGTTTTATACCTTTTATATAGCCTGATATTCAAACGTTTTCTGTAAAACGTTTTGTGTTCGCTGGGTAATCGATTTAATTTTATTACTAATTGGGTTGGAAGGGCATGAAATGTCAACTTGGGCATATCGGAACATACAATTAAGTGTATCATTATCATGTTCATTTAATTCTGCTATCAAATTGAGGACTTTTGACAGTGTTTTTGGCAGGGGCTTCTGTCTTCTGAAGATGATTGTCATAATAGCTTGGGGCGATAATGTTCTAAGCTAATAGCAAGTGAACTACCGATAAACTAACAGACTGTTCTATTTGCTTGATAAATCCTTGGGCGTTTGAATCGACCAGCTTAGAACAACATTATAGTTCTAAGACCCGGTTTCTCGAAGCATGGCAAGTGACCAGGCTTCCTAAGCCACCAGGCTTAAACCCATTTACCTATAGGCCTAATATACCAGTGCAGTGCAAAATTTCACATCCAACATCACTTGGAGATATATGAATCAATAAAATGGATCCACATTGGTTAGGACTAGCCTACTGGCTTAGGAAGACTGATGACCACTAGCCAAGCTTCGAGAAATCGGACCATAATGAGACTTAGTCGAGGGACGTGTCCATCCAGGGTCTCTATATATTGTGCTCACAGTGGGATATTCCAGCAAATAACTAAAAAGTTTTTTCTGAAAATGACTGGAATTTCAGTTGCCAATGTTGCTTGAAAAAGCTTGGAATGGCAATAAAATAAAAATCACGGAAATGTCCCAAATGAGCTCTGAATTTGAATAATTTTTCTGCTGGAATTTTTCCATCATATGAAAAGTTTGAGCTTTCGTATTGAAAATGTATTTTTTCCCAAATGAGTTTGGGGGGAATGTATAGACATAGACTTTATTATTTCATCAAATGGGCCTAACATGTTAAAACCATAATACGGTATACGATTTCCATCAAATTAACGTAAAAATCTAGAGGAACCTTTAATGTCTGAATACGACATTATGTCAAAATTGCTCTGTTCATCTGACAAACACAACGAATTTTGCCGATTCCATTTAGGTACAAATTGGGAAATGTGTATACATTATAAATATGCCAAAAAATCAGGTTTAAATTAAATTAAACAATTTTGGGGTCATTTGCATAAAAAAGGCCCGACCGACCGACCCTACTTGAAAGGTCCGTCCGCCCCTAGTTCGGAAGGGGGGTCCCAAATTTACAAAAGGTCGGCGTCAATAAAATTGCGACCCCCCTATTTCGACAACAAAAAATATGTATAAAATTTTATGAATAAAATAAACTATCTGTGGTCATCTTGTGACTCTCTACATTTTGGTCATCAAAAATTTTATGACCCCCTATTTTTCTTTCCATTATGACATATTTATGACCCCCCCCCCCCCCGTATATTTGGGACCCCCACCCTTCCGAAGAAAATGATAGCCTCCTTATGGCTTTAAAGTAATCTCACCTCCATCACAATGGTGTTTTCTCCAAACTCCGGTGTGAACTCGTAACCATTCGTACACTCTGTAGTAGTGTTGCCATCTACAAGGGACCCATTCTCTATGGCATACATGGAACATCCTGCATATGAGTCAAGGATACCGTCATCATCTGAATCTC
The DNA here is from genome assembly GCF_039555335.1 of Amphiura filiformis. NCBI lineage: Eukaryota > Metazoa > Echinodermata > Ophiuroidea > Amphilepidida > Amphiuridae > Amphiura > Amphiura filiformis. The sequence continues at coordinate 36,651,398 of NC_092633.1, read as the reverse complement.
GTAGTGGAATACTCTCATTCAAATGAAAACCGGGCGAAGCCTGAAAAAAATACAACGGATATCATCATAAAAAATAAGCCAAATCGGCATTGGAAGTTTGCAATGCATTGTGGGACAGTTTTTGCAGTTTTGGGACACTTTGCCCTCTGACCTATTGAGAAAATTCAGAAAAATTGGTTTTTGTGCGTACAAAATATAGTATAAAATGTTTTACAAGAATAAAAATAAACCCAAAAAAAACATAAAATTTGCATTATATCTTGAAAAATTATAATAATAAATCAAAATTATTTGATATCACACGGACATTCCTCGAATTCAGAATGCAAATTGATGTTTCTGATGTGCTCTCATGTCCCACAAAAAAATACCGTGCAAACGATGCTATTTTATCACTAAAATGAGCGCAAAGGATGGATCTACGATTAGCTCAGGTCGTTTGGGCGTAAACGCGTGCGTTATTTTATGACGGATGAAATATCTCAGGGGTCCCCTCCCCTTCGTAGTTTAGGGTTAAATCACTTGCAAAAATGGTTCGGAAATGATCATGAACAATTCATTTGAATTAATTAATTAGCTTGCCGTGCATTTACTAACCATAACAACCACGGTCCTGATATATGGAACTCAGGCAAACTGGCACAATATATAGTCATTTATTTGTTTATTTTTTTAATTTTTTAATTTATTTATTTATTTATTTATTTATTTATTTATTTATTTATTTATTTATTTAACTAAAGAAACTGAGCTCGGGCAAACTAGCACATATTTATTTATTTATTTATTTATTTATTTATTTATTTATTTATTTATTTATTTATTTATTTATTTATTTATTTATATATTTATTTATTTATTCATTTATTTATAAGTCCATAGAAAAAGTATAAATCGATCAATGAATCGATCAATTAATCAAATAATCAATTATTCAAGTAAATATATCAATAAATGAAATGCTAAATAAGCCGATAAATAAATAAATAAATAAACAAAAATCAAATAAATAAATAAATACATTCAAAATAGACTTGGTGGTTTATTTATTAAAGCATTATTAAATAAATAAATAAACATTCTACAGCACACTGTAGTTAACTGAATCATTTTAGAGCAAAGCAGCAGATCACAATTTGAACTACATTTAAATATCAGTCGGCACTAATAAATATAAATTTGAGTAATTTGACCTTGCCAAATAATTGTCTTTCAATTAACGCATAAGGGACCGGTCACAAACACTTGTTAGGGGGGCCTGATTCAAAAAGGGGCCCCTGAAAAAATGACAACAAATTTTCATGGGAAAAATTAGTTTATATGGTTTTCTATGGAGTTGACCCAAAATGTTCATGTCAATAAGGGGAGGGGCCTGAAATATTTGAGATCTGAAAGAGGGGCCCCGAAAATGTTTCATGATGAAATTTTTTTTGCATTAGCCCCCCCCAACAAGTGTTTGTGAACGGTCCCTAAGTCTACTCTTTCAATTCTGACCACGTTGGGTACAATGAGTCCCACATTGTCTCTTCTCATCATTTCAGAATAAGGTTTCTTTTAAAATAATAACGAGAAATATTGTGACTTTATCATTTATTTGGAATTGTGCCTTGTTAGCGGAGGCTTAGTAGTCAATATGATATTTGACGATTAAGGTACTCTAGTTATAATGGTTATTATAATTATTTTAGCTCGTCTCACGATTATTTATTCAGCAGCAGATTTTTTTCATTTACTCAAAGCGCATACACGCCGGAGATGTGCGACTCGTATTTTAGACAAATTATGTACATGTAGCCTTTACAGTGCAAAATACAATCAATACATTATCATTTTTCTTAATTTTGGATCAATTTTAAACCCTTTTTGTCATATTAATTATTTATATGTCAATAAAATGCGTATCACTTGTTGGGAGTGAAATTGTACAAAATAATGTACGGGTACTGAGATGTTGATGCGTCTAATGCACGAGCCCCGAAGAGGGGAGTGCATTAGCTGCATCAACATCTCAGTACAAATGCTGCATTATTTTGTACAATTTCTTGAGCAACAAGTGATATGCATTTATTAACCTATTTCATACACGAGAAAAAATATATGATTTTCGCTATTTTTCTAACAAAAACTGACACTAAAAATGTTAGAAAATTCAAGCAAATAAATGCATCAACCCACAAGAAAAATGAACACGTCCGAAACGCCGAGCACCACTAATTTAAAAATTGAAAATTGTACAAAATAATGCACGCGTCTAATCCTCAAGCCCCGAAGGGGGAGTGCATTAGACGCATCAACATTTGACGTATAAATGATTATGACGATTAGGCAAAATATAAAAAGTATTTGAGCGATCTATCATATAGCTATATAGTACCTGTGCAATAATTATCTATCCGGGGAGAGGGGTAATTTTAAGGGTGGTCTGAACCCTGGAATTATGAAAACTTTCGGGCCTCATAACTGCTAAAGTATTAGTCTAAAGAATATAAAAGTATACATTTTAGAATGGAAATGACTTGATGAATTCATCTGTGAGGTCAATTTGGGCCAAAATGCTCATTTTGGAGAAAATCCCAAAAAACAGGTTTTTTGGCCTAAAATTTTTTCGTGCAACGTAACAAAAAAAAAATTGTTTGGCCAAAAAATTTTTTTATTAATTTTAAAAACTAGATAAAAATATCTAGGGACCATTTTTTCATTTTTTTTGAATTTTTACCAACTTCACCAAAAATATTTAAAATTTGGGCGAAAATCAGGCTTTTTTATGATTTTTTTTTTTTTTTGCATTTTTTGAAAATTTTTGGTGCAAATTTCTCAAAGTTGGTCAAAATAAAAAAAAATAAAAAAACGGTCCCTAGATATTTTTATCTAGTTTTAAAAATTAATAAAACAAAATTTTTGGCCAAACAAATTTTTTTTTACTTTTCACGAAAAAATTTGGGCCAAAATCCTGTTTTTGGGATTTTCTCAAAATGAGCATTTTGGCCCAAATTGACCTCACAGATGAATTCATCAAGTCATTTCCATTCTAAAAATGTATACTTTTATATTCTTTAGACTAATAATTTAGCAGTTATGAGGCCCGAAAGTTTTCATAATTCCATGGTTCAGACCAACCTTAATGGAATACACTTTATGAGCATGCAGTCTTAGCACTGATAATAATAATTTCAGCCATCATACTGCGCAATATATGTTTCAAATGACATGAAAGTATATTACATAGTCCATATTTTCATCAAATGTCCGTAATGATTACATATGTCAGATGTCATTGGATCCAATATATCACATTGAACTAAAACATTGGTCGTGTAATAATGACAACACTGATCGTCCAATCTGAACACATAATTATTTATGTTTTTGAGGGATAGCAACGTTTGCACAGTATTTTTTGTGGGACATGAGACCACATCAGACACATTAAGTTGCATTCTGAATAGAAGGAATGTCCTGATGACATCAAAATAATTTTGACTTTTTTTTAAAAATTATAATTAATGATATTTTTTTAAATTTTTGATAAATAACAGTCCTCGAAGTATAAATCTAATGATATCTACTTAAACTGTATGTATAGCTGGGATGAATTAGCCGACGATCAATTGAAAATGTTGACCTTTCATATTGCAGATATACATTTTTTACCCAAAAAGGTCTTCTTTTTTTGTGTGTTTTGGAGAAAAATATATATCTTCAATACCAAAGGTCAAAATTTTCAATTGATCGTCGGCTTTTCATCCCAGTAACATACACTTTAAGTACATATCAAAAGATTTATAAAGTTTACTTCGAGGACTGTTAAATATCAAAAATATCAATTTTAATGATTTGCCATAGATATCGCGAATTTCAAAAAATCAAAATTATTTGATATCAGAAGGACAGTCCTCGTATTCAAAATGCAATTCGATATGTCTGATGTGCTCTCATGTCCCAGAAAAAATACTGTGCAAACGTTGCTATCCGAGCCCTTGAGCATGTTAAGAGTATATAGGGCGGTGTAGATTTTGAGAGTTCTCCGATGAAGTGTCTTTAACGTGAGCATGATGTCCCCAACAAGTCTCTTTTATTTACCCACTTTACACAGCGCGTGACAAATTTGATTACAATTAACTTGCTAGTTTAATCCGTAAGTAAACTTGCGTTTACCTCCATCTTTCACATCTAATGAAACGGCACGCATAGGGCTATTCCAGTTGAAATCCACACTACCCCTGTGAAAGATTTTGAAAATATCTTTCACAGGGGGAGTATGTTATTCAAATGTAATTGGTCAGAGTTAACCATTTTAAAACCCATACTCCCCCTGTATTATGGCTTTACCTATATCTTCTACAACTGGAGTGAGTATTTCAAGTGGAAGTTACCAAATTGTCTATTCTATTTGAAACTTATACTCCCTCTGTGGAAGACTTCAGCTAAATCTTCCACATGGGTAGTGTGGATTTTAAATGGAACAGCCCATTTCAGTTTAAAAATAGTAAAGGTAATAAAACGCAAGATTAATTCTGATCTGGTGAACTTACTTTGCTATACCAATACTTTTGTTTTATTTTGGGTCAGGTATGTTATTGCGTGTTGTAAGTAATGTATATGTAAGCCAACTAGTATTATAAACAACCTCCCCATGCATAGATTATGCTGAAATAAATTACAATTTAGTCTCCACTGACATTTAATGAAATTTGAAATAGGAACCCTAAATCGTGCACTTGGAAACGTAAACTTTTAATGTGTACCACCATGACCACTGAATCTCAAGACTCACAAAAAATGTAAAGCAGCATGAACTTCATGTGATTTCAATTTTCGGTTTGTATGTTAATAGACGACATATCATTTTAAGATGTTTTCAATAATATTAAAAAAGGAAAAAATCTAATATATCAACACGTAAATATACGCATCATAGATCTTTGAATAATTCTTATTATTGATATAAATGTTATTCAGTTATTGTATTCCTTCCATGCCTTTTGTTTTGCCATAGATTTCAATTATTATCTAAAGTTATATATTTCTGAGAGTATTGAGGACTAATGAAAGAGAAAAATATTAAAAGATAAAATGAATACATAAAAACTTTGAAGGGGAAAACAAAGGAAACAAGTCTTTTAGATTCAATGGAATACAATCTTTTCCAAATGCAACATTTCCCAAAAAAAACCGATGTGATAAAGTATTTTGATACCAGGTAAAAATAATGTCCTTCTAACTTTCATGTCTTCCAAAGACCAAAAATAGACAACGCAGAGATATTTTTATTGAATTAAATTTAAAGTCTCTATGTAAATCAACAGTCTTTCATACACTCTTAGATAGCGATAACCAATCAGGGCAAGCGTTAGAAACGGGCTTGCACTCCGCGTACTACGCACAGTAATTTCAGGCGTGTTCATTTTTCTTGCGGGTTGATGCATTTATATTTGCTTGTATTTTCCAACACTTTAGTGACGATTTTGTTATAAAATTGTGTATGAAATAGGTTAATAAGTGCGTATCACTTCTTGCTCGAGAAATTGTACAAAATAATGCACTTGTACTGAGATGTTGATGCGTCTAAGACACTCCCCCTTCGGGGCTCGTGCATTAGACGCATCAACATCTCAGTAAGCGTGCATTATTTTGTACAATTTCACTACCAACAAGTGAAACGCATTCATTAACCTATAAATATTCAATTTGATTGTCACACGTACTACTGGGATGTAGAAAGAGGCAATATTTTTTATTGGGGACAAGATTGCAATGTCTGAATGGTCTAAATGACAAACATAGTTTTGTATGTTTATTTGTTTTAATTGATCTTTATGATTAGCTCTGACCTCATTCGGTGGATAATGCAAACGTCATTTGTTCTTCCATGAAGCTTCATATTCTTTTCCCATGAATGCTACACTTTTAAAGTGACTATGTGACTTTGTGTATTTGTTATTAAAAATGCAGTCCAGATGCCTTCCGATAGGAATGCAACGAACACCATTCGAACCTAAAACCTATAGATTATTCTTCCGCTCTTCTCCAGCCAGTGCAGCGTGCTTCCACATGTGTCTCAGTTGGCTATAGAGCGTCGTGCTGGTATACGAAGGTCGCCGGTTCGAATCCGGGCAGATGCACTGGGGTTTTTTTACGTTTTTGTGCGCTGGCTGCTCTGGGGAAAGATTACAATTTGTTCAATGCTGCACTTTTTCTATCATGTATAATATTTTGGTAGGCCTTATAATGTTATTTGGGAATGCTTATAGTTCATAAGTTCGAATTTGTTGCGTTAGGTCGATGCACATTTCATTTAGATACCACTAATCAGCTAATAAAACATAAAATGTAGCTCATCATTTACCATTGGATATTGGTAATTGATTCTTTATGGCCAATCTAGGTGAGCTGAGTCCAAGATAGATATTATTTCTGTCATTGAAATGAGAACATAATTGTACACAAATCATGTTTATATGCGAACACAGAAACAATCATGACAATGTATGACGACAATATTTTTAACTTGGAGTAAAAGCACGCATTAAATCGTGACGACTTATTTGTACATTTGTAATTTTGTATATAAATGAAAATCTTAATTACTTAAAAAATTGGGTGAGCTTTGAAAAGGGTGAATAACAGCAGGTAAAATAAAATTGCATCCCCTTATTCGCTTTAGCCTCTCAACTAAACATGAACAGAACAACAGTTTCACCAATTCTAAGGCCGTGTAAAATTAATGGTTTGGTTCTTGTCCCCTCTCTCCTCAATTTCTGGGATTAGTCAGATTATTTTCCCACTTTTTCACAAACTTTAAGACCCTGGAATATAAAAGGTGAACATGTTTATCAGAAAACAAGGATGCTTTTTCACATTCAAGTCTTTTTTTTGTGTGTGTGGTACTCTAGGGGGTTTATCCCTCATGGTCTTACATTTAAAAATAAAAGGCCTCCTCTTCTTCGAGCACTGTTGGAAAAGACCGTAAACTACTAACAGTGCTAATGTTACATTGATAAAAAAACCCAACATACCTCCCTCCCTCCTCAATTCGTAAAAATCCTCCGGATGAGAACCAAAATATTAATTTATGCCGCCCAGTATGATACAACCACCACCAGCATGACCATATAGCATCTCTGATCATCAAAATTATTAATAAAGCCACAGGACTGATTCGTTGTACACGGAATGTAATACAACTTTACATTATGCTTTTTGTTCAATCTTAATTAGGGGAAGGGAAGTTGAAAACGGAGAGTTCATGATATAGCTATTAATCTGTAGCTATCTATTTCATTCAAGTCATCATGGTCATATAGATGTATACGCTGCTCAAAAAAAGATCAGACTTATTATTAGAATTTTTCAAAAACACCACTAACATTGTAAAACAGGTGAGTGTCATTTTATTCAACAATGTTCAGGCGACAGAACACTTGCACTTCCGAATATACTGCTCGCTATTCCAGAAAAATACAGCACTATTTTTTTAGATTAATAAATATTATCAACTTCTGCCAAATGAAACACAGCTCAATCCTAATTATTCATAGTTCTAACTGGTGATACAAGTTAAATTTCACTATTTAGCCAAATTTATGAATTAAGGGCCAAAAATGTGCAATTTTATGGTGTTTTCCACATGCTGTGACAAAATTTTGTACAAAGTCTAATTTCAATTTATGCAATCTAGTTTTTTATGTTTTTGGAGTAGATATGTTTCACTCTAATATAACCAATCATTTAATTAAAGTAACGCAAAAAAATGAAAAATTGGAGCCAAATTTGGCATATACTCAAGATTTTGAAAGCTTAGATTTGTTCCAAGTCTTCGATTTTGGTGCATGATTTGATTGTCAGAAAACATGCCGAAAATGCATGTTTTTTTTGGTTCTTTTTTTATAGAAATTAGAAAAATGGTGAACTCTTTCTCTTATCTCCATGAATGAATGATATTTTTCTGGAATGGGGAGTAAAGTCTCATGACATGAAAAAACACTATCGTTAGCACCATGGGAATAGAAAAGAAATAATGATTATTTTCAGCATCTGATCCTTTGAAATATTTTGAGTATAGTGTATCATGTATGAGCATTATCTTTAATGCTACAATGATGTTTATTGCATGTGAATCTGAGCATTAGATAAGAGCATCTCTCGGGCCATTTTCGACCGTTACCATGCGCAAAAACATTGATACCTGTGTTATCCCCCTCTCCTCTTTTTGATTGCGCAGGTTAAATTTGATGAGCCCATAATGATGCGAGTGTACTAAAAGCATCAGACTAATGCATGTTTGAACTTTTTCGAACGTTCTTTTATCCTACTATAATAATAAACGCATCTGAAATTGTGTGTGACAAAAATAGTGACATCCCTCCCTTTTAATACCTGACATGGTTATCCCTTTCTTCAAATGCATTAAGGTTACGATTTGGTAGTTCACAGTATCTTGCGAATGGTAGTGAGCTTTGGCAAAATTGCATTGATCATTTCATAGCGAGTGTGTAGAAAAATTCACATATCACATACTTTTGTAGGTCCTGTGGTTCTTAAGTTATGTTGTAAAGAGGGCTGAAACAACAACACTTTTGTAAAATATACATAACTCATTCACAACAATAAATCAAGCAAGTTTTCAAAGTATATTATTTGTAGAATGAACTTTTGCAAAACTTCAAAGTGTTATTTTTCAATAATATATTGATTCAGATAATAAAAATCGATTATTTGGCTGCTTCGACCAACAATACCTCGTCTACCCTTAAAGTCGCTAATTAAGGTAAGATCATGTGTTCAGAAAACACAGCACGGAATTTCAATTCTTTTATTTCAAACAATAGGGTTAATATAGTACAAATAGGTCACGTGAAAGTTCTTTTGTTACAATTTCTTCCAACATTTTTTACACGTGATGTTAAAAAGTATAATCGTATTTCAAGCAAGTTTGGTTCCGCAATTCCAATCAAACATTGAACATATCACGAATCACAACATTAAATACTAAAGAAAAAAGTTTGAACCGACCTAGTTTATGGTGAACAAAATTGATTTTACAGATATGGAAGCTAAATGTAATAATGAATGTTGCATGTTTTGGTTTGGAAACTTGTGAATGTATCAGTTCCAATGCTAATTCCAATCGAAAGTAGCATACTTGGTAACTAATGTATAAATTTGAAAGTATTAAAAGTGCACGATTTACCTGTATGCATGGACCTTTTTGACGGGTCATTTGGTTAGTTGGTCAGTCACTTACCTTACAGTGGAATGGTGTACGATCTGCAGTGAATACCATACTCATTATTTGCCATGCCGGTAACCACGTGCATGTAATGGTCAGTAAAATATAAGAAAAAGTTTGGTAACGACCCCAATTACCAAGATAATGATACGCCTCATCAATGTCCATCTTGAAAGAAAATTGTGCTGGTGTCCAAAGTTAATTGGCGAAATGATTTGTTCACGGCGACGCGCGTTAAAAAGTGCTCTAGTGGTGGAATTTCCACTGGTATGTTATGTTAGAAATATTTTCTACAAGTTCTGACTGCCACCACCGAAGATTTATCAAAAGTTGACATCGGATAAAATACCTTTGTGTACGAAATAGCGATAAATGAGCCGAGTTAAACGATGAAAGTTCAAGTACCGGATTATGCTATAACAGCATTGACTTTGGCATTTTGTATATACAACAAAATACGCAGTTCAGATAAAAGTCGGTAGTTTTCATCAGTTGAATATTTACAACAAAAATTGAAAATTGTAAATAATTTCCTTCATATCTTGGCCAGCGAATTTATTTTGTCACGTAGATATCAAGCAACCTTGATATGGATGATCATCAATCTATGCCAAAAGTTTGAAAGAAGTTGGTGGTGATGATGTTCCCGCGCCTTAAGGTATGTCTATCAGCTTGGAGACGGAAAGGTGAAGTTGTGATTTTGGTAAAATAGATGCAGTGACCCAAAAGCGTGGTGGCAGCTCAGCAAGTAACTGTTACTTTATTAAGAGTTAATCGTATAAATTCACCGATTCGTGGATATTTGGCAAAGAGCATCATGGTCCAGTTCGCGGTAAGCGTGGAGACGGTACGTCGCCTTGTCGACCTATACATCCACGGGAAACGGGAAAACGCCGGTAGGGTTTTGTAGTAAAGCGCCGCTATAGTGTCACTCTTAATTTAAGACTTGAGAGCAGCTATTGCAAACCAATAGTGATTTCAATTTACCCTGGCGATGGGGATGAGTATGGTTATAATGATGACGATAAAACAATTTATTTTACCGAGGATTTTTCATCATGATAGTTGTAATTAGCTGTAATTAAAACTATCATATCATATCATTATTTTACTGCATGCGTGATTTTTAAAGGATGATTCCAAACATAATGTTAAAGTTGCCGTTAGATCCACCATCTCCCATGAATCAGCTTCACGCACCAAAATTGAAGCTTATTCATATGGTCTTTAACTGCATGAAGCTCCTGTCCTGTACTTTCGGAACTCTCTTCCCATAGACATATAAACAGCTCAAAATCTCAGCACTTTGGTATTACTGAACATTGATTTTATCGTTGGATTTGGTTTCGTTTGAACCTTGGACTTTGAATATTGAATATTGAAAGGCTATCTAAGCTTAACGAACTGATAATAACCATTTATTAATACTAAGTTCCAAGCTAAGCAAGATCCACAGAAAGGTTTAACTTTCACAGTAAAACAATAACCATCAGGTTTTATATATTTTATATAGAATGTGATATAAATCACATAATATGAAACAAACATTTAGGAATGTGCCAAAATCCTCACTATGCATGCTATGAGATCTTGTATTTTGTTATAGTCGCCATATAGTTATGAGATTGGCTATCCTGGATTACCCCACTAAAACCTGCCCCAAATATAATACCTCATAATACATCAGCATATATACTGAAAAGGAATGGTGATATAATACACCCCTGTCGAACACCTTGGCCATTGTGTATGCAATTTCCGTGCGAACGGCCCGGGCGGAGGGTTGCTTTATAGCTCTTTATGCATTTGTACAAAGACTCCATAGATAAGGTAAGGCGAGAAGAGAGTCCTATTTTCATCAGTATGAGCTTTCCATGTACACAATTAAAGTTAGTTGGCCTAGAATTGTCGATGAAACATTAGTAAAGAGGTTGTAAGAATTACTCATCACTAGTCTTAGTCTGATCTTTCCAATTAATTTTTGTTCCCTTTCTTGAATTAGCTAGGTGATCATTTCCTGTCATTTCCCTTGTCAATGTGAGGAAAACTGCTTTCTTTCAGTAATCAGTCGCATCTTGAAGCAGATGTTGTGAGTGACATTAGCTAACATTATATCTATCATATGCTGGATATTGCGAATTCCTTGAGTTTTTTTTTTCATTTCTTGTCATTTCTTGGCAGTTTCTTCATAAATTGGCAGTCTGACTTTCCATATGGATCTCCTGGTCTTCTATAAGGGATTCTTAAACACTTGAGAATGTTCTTGCAATCTTATTGGTTCTTACCCGTGTGATATTATTAGTTATCCCCTGTTTGTTCATGCAATACGAAAAATATCACTGGTTTTGAGGTCGTATCATTCATGTCTACTGAATGATAAGACACGATATCACACACTTAAGCGCGTGCGTGTCGACGCGATACTCATACGCGCTATTTGAACCAATCAGAGGTGCATAGCAATAACGGGACTGATCGATTCTAAGCCCTAGGTAATTCCTTGTAAAATGTAGGATTTAATTTGATTAAAATTGGGTATACTTATGATCAATATATTTATTTCAATAGAAGTGTTTAAGAATGAGAATAAAGGTATTGTTTTTAGCCGCTGGAATGCATCTATCGTCTCATATAACACGGGCGACATCATTATTAAGTAAAACAACGAGGCGACACCGAGTTCTTTTACGCCACAAATAATGATGTCGTCCGTGTTATATGAGACGATAGATGCACGACAGCGGCTAAAAACAATACCTTTATTCTCATTCTTAAACACTTCAATTCAAATAAAAATATCGTAAGTATTACAATGTATATACAAATTTTAATCAAATTAAATCCTACATTTTGCAAGGAATTATTTAGGGTTAAAAATCGATCAGTCCCGTAGTTGCGTTGCTATGCGCCTCCGATTGGTTCAAATAGCGAGTACGCGTATCGCGTCGATGCACACATGCTAACCCGTGTGATATTGTGTCATATCACACAGGTAAGAACCAATAAGATTGCAGGAACCTTCTCAAGTGTTTAAGAATGCCTAATTCAATCATGTCCATTCAAAATAAATAATAGCTTCAACTTGTTTTACATCATGTCTTTCAAATTGTTCTTTGATGTGTATAAATCACTGCATAAGCAAGCATCTTATAGTTTATTTAAATTATTTAACTTTATTTGTATAATGTACAATTTGCTGATGACTATCTTCGTCTTGGCTATGATCCATCACATTCACAAGAGTTCGGGGATTGAACTAGTTCACGTTTTTAAAGGGCGCTTCAAATTAAAGTGTTCCCATAATTTCAAGTTTGTATTTTGTAACTTGTACTTAAGTTATAATTATTCTGTAAGCTAGCGTTCTGAACATTGCAGAAGTGGTGCATAATAAACGCAAGTTGTATGATATCGAGGGCTTAACCCTAGAACTAAGAAGGGGGGATTGACAACCCCCCTACGATTTTTTATCCGTCCTAAAAAAACACACGTGTTTACGCCCAAACGATCTAAGCTAACAGTAGATCCATCCTTTGCTCTAATTTAGTGATAAAATTTTTACGCCAGCACCTTACCCGGGGGTAGAACCGGCCATAGATGACCATAGGGGGGGTGGTTGGTGAGGCACATCGGTTTCTACAGCAAAATCGATGATTTTCATTTTGCTCTTCCAAAATCATTCTAAGAGCTACTGACCTTTTACTTCTTAGTTATGTAAAAATAGTCATTTCATTTAATATTTAGGAGAAAAATCGGTGAAAATCGCATTTTTATTAAAAATTTTAGCCAAAAATCAATTTTGCCTGTACTTTTCAGAATTTCACAATAATGGGCGCCCTGACATTATGACGTCATAGCGACATTATGTGGGGAATGTTTGTACTTATTTTGGTATCACTGGATAGAGAAGACCCATAGCTATACAGTGGCACTAAACATAACGGTATATGGCGTTTATAATTGAAAATTAAGGGGGTTGCACCCCCCCCCCCCACACACACACACACACCCTACACACCCCACACACACACCCCCACACACCCCCGCGCGAGCGCCTCCTTCGTAGTACAGTTCGTGTTACGAAATATGGCTCAGTAGTTCTAGGGTTAAAGCCAGAACCATCTATGTCCAAAATCACATGTCACTCATTTCGGCAACAAATGGACGGTTAATTCTGCCCTCCATAATAAATGTAACTAAGTGACTTTGGGGTATATGCACGGTAACTTTACGTCGAAATGTTTGAGTGACTATGCATATACCCCAAAGTCACTTGCATTAATTATGGAGGGTAGAATTAACCGCAAGTGTTGCCAAAATGAGTTACATGTAATTTTGGACATAGCTGGTTCTGGCTTTAAACCCTCGATATGGTACTTAGTGCATTCAATATAATGTAATTTCTAAAAGCCCAAATTAAAAAACAAATGAAAAACCATTCTGGCAATATAATAAGTCACCATTGACATGATTGAAGACAGTGAAAATATGGGTGGCAGAAAACGATGTAGGTGGCTACCGTACACAGATATCAATGTAAATAGAGTCATACTTTTATCGCCAAGTGTCACATAGGTCATACTGCAGTTACTGTCCGTTTTCCTATTACACAATACACAGTGCTCTTTCCCATTGACGCGTGACCTTTACAAATAGCCCTACGTTAACAGTATGGGGATATGACTAGTTAACGTCGCTGTGTGAAAAATAACCGGCCAATATTAAAAGTACTCTTCTAAAGTTCTAGAAAATATAGTTTTTAACATGTCCTAAATTTTTAGCTAATTTAGATGTTTGGAAATATTCGTACTTTGGTGTTTTAGTTAATGTTATAGGTAATAGTACATTGCCTAGTTAACGTCGCTGTGTGAAAAATAACCGGCCAATATTAAAAGTACTCTTCTAAAATTCTAGACAATATAGTTTTGTAACATGTCCTAAATTTTTAGCTAATTTAGGTGTTTGGAGAGGGTCGTACTTTTGTGTTTTAGGAAGGACATGTAAACGACAGATAACACCAAAAATATGAAGAAATTATTTCCAAACCGTGTTAAGTCAAAAATCATTATGTTGCTCATTTTCAAGAATGCTGGTTTACAAAAAGCACGACATTGTCTGATTTCGTGAACAAAGCCACACATAACATTGTTTCCTTTCGTTTCCTTTATAATCGGTTACTCAACTGAAGCTATGAATACCAGCTTTATTGCGATATCGCACATGAAAACAGTCACTTGTGCACAACCAGAGAAGATCCGATTTAATCAGTTGAGCTGTTTCAATGAGTGTTATCTTGGTTTAATAGCTTTTAATGGGGTTAAGTCCTGCAAAGGTCGAGATAAATTCTACTGCAGACATGACTGCATCATGTTCAGACATGAATTGATTGACAGTAGCAGTATAAACGATGTCACCATGAGATACTGACTAGCTACTGGGTATTGAATTGATTGTGTTAGACTAAGGTTTATAGCAACTATTTTAAGGGGGTACTACACCCTGGCCAATTTTGTGCCTACTTTTTGTATTTTTCTCAAAAATATAGCGCATTGGTGACAAGTAAGATAAGTATATTTAGGGGCAAGGACTACAACTACTGCACTGAAAATCCAGCAACTCAAGGCAAGTAGTTATTGATTTATTGATCAAATATTGGTTCTCCCTCATTTTTGACTGTAACTCCACAACTGTTGTCTGTGCTGAAATAAAAATTTCCAGTGCAGTAGTTGTAGTCCTTGCCCCTATAATATACATATCTTACTTGTCACCAATGCGCTATAATTTTTGAGAAAAATGCAAAAATAGGCATTAAAATTAGGCAGAAGTGTATTCCCCCTTAAACTGTTGCGATTTGGGAGTTCACAGCATCTTGCGAATGGTAGTGAGCTTTGGCAAATATTCCATTGATCATTTCATAGCGAGTGTGTAGAAGAATTCAAATATCACAGATACACTTTTGTAGGTCCTGTGATTCTTGAGTTATGTTGTAAAGAGGGCTGAAACAACAACACTTTTGTAAAACGTACATAACTCTTTAACAACAACAAATCAAGCAAGTTTTCAAAGTGGGCCCTATGATTTGTAGAATGAACATACTTTTATAAAACATGAAAGTGTTATTTTTCAATAATGATTATATTGATTTAGATAATGAAAATCGATTTTTTTTAAGGCTGCTTCGACCAACAATACCAGCTAATACCTAGTCCACCCTTAATGCACAGTTCCAAGTAATTCCCCGCGACCCACCCTATCCCGGGAATGTGGGGAAAGTATGGTGACTGCAATGTTCGGACTAAAATATCGTACGTTTAATTGGCCTAATTACATTTCGGACTTATTATAATTATTTAGAACTTGAATAATTCGCGTTTCAGACAACAGACCATATCGTATAGTGAATATAGTTTAATAAATACATGTATAAACATACAAAAGATTAACAATAACAACGTCATGGTTATTACGCGTAACAACATTATTAATTTAATTACATTTGTTGTCACCCTCGACTTATGAAATGAAGTGCGAAGGAGTGTTGTTGCAATCATGGGTTTGCTATTCGCCGTAGAAGTGATGATGTAAGAGGATTAACTACCATAGCAATAGATGTACAATGTTTGAATATATCGCCACGCACTACAACGTTCACGAGGTACCTATGCGTTGATCCATAGATGTCAAAGAACAGTATAAAGACATGTGTCGTAATTCTATAGTCATATCATGTTGATCACTCGCACCTGTAAGATTAGTATCTTTGCAAAGAGCGATATTGTACTCAATCTATGATTGCAGACATACACATGAGATGAGTGCAACCTGTTTGTAGTACAGGGCGATATATTTTTTGAAAAAAATGTATTCATCTATTACTATGGTAGTTAATCCTGTTACGTCATCACTTCTACGGCGAATGTCATCGTATTATTTCGTACACGACCATCTAACAGGTTATGATTGTTCAAATAAGCAACCAAATTGGCCTGGACTATAAATGTTATTGTTGGTCCAACTTTCATTCCAGTTTGAACGATTTCTCTTGACTTATCAATTGTATTTTACACAAGACACAAAAAGTATTGCAACATTACTGAAAATAGAAAAGAATTCCGCAAACAGTAGTTGACCATTAATCCATTATATCCTGTCGATTTCACATGACGTATATACTGAATAGAATTTTTCTTTGCTGAAAAAATAAAGATTAGGCTAATAAATGGGATGGACGGTGTCACTTGTGGTGACATCCCAGCAAACACAAAACGTTTTCGACATCATTCGCAAAAGGTGATAAAAGGTTGTCAGAAAACGTTTAAATGTCGGGTTATATAAAGGGTATATTAAGAGTATAAAACGTTTTCATAACCTTACAAAACATTTTTGATAATCTACTGCTCAGTAAACAAAAATGTTTTACAGAAAACGTTTAAATGTCGGGTTATATAAAGGGTATAAAATCGTTTTAATAACATTCCAAAAACATTCTTGAAAACTTGATACAAAACATTCTAAACAGAATGTTATTTTGGGGTTGAAAAAATATTTTGCGAAAAATGTTTGCCCAAAATGTTTGCAATAACGTTTTAAAAACGTTTTCATGACCTTTATATAACCCGACATTTAAATGTTATAAAAAGGTTTTGAAAAAAACATTTTAAGAATATTTCTGTGTTTGCTGGGTTTAAATATTTTAACATAATGTTATTTAAGTATTGACAAAATATTTGGTAAAAATGTTTTTAAAAATAACTGTTTGATGGGAATTCATACTATCAAATCCAATTTTTGGTGACATACCTTGTTACAGTTTCATGCTGCTACGCAGCCCTTCATCAGACTGGCAACCTTGCTTCTTCTTCTTTCCTGAAGTTGCTGCCGGTGGCGGCGCCAGAAGCTGGTCGAAAATATTCGGTAAGAAATAGTTCCCTTCATCTCTGTTCATGGTGTTTCGCCCTCGTCGCCTGATCCAAATTGCCTCTCTAATCTGTCTTTTGTTCCTGTTGGTCTCCCTTGATCTGATATTAGCGTCCTCCCAACCTATGACATGGTTGTTTTGCGCAACGTGGTCTGTAATAGCAGACTTATTTACTTCTGTGAGTGAATGTTTTCTCTGTGACCGGGTGTGTACCCCGCGTGCTGCCTTCTCCGCTTCTCCTTGATGTTCCTTGAGGCGTGTACCAAACAAGCGTGAAGTTTCACCAATGTAGGTCTTGTTACAATTCTTGCATGGGATTTCATAGACGCAGTCTGAGGTTTGTGATATGTCCCGTTTGTCCTTAGGGTGAACTAAAATATTGCGAATTGTTTTGTGTGGTTTGAAAGCTGTCGCTACATCGTGCTTGTTGAAAATCCTCCTAACTTTGTGTGATAATCCTTCCACAAAAGGAACCACGACCAACCGACTTTTCCTGTTCGTGTCGCTTTTCTTTTTAGAGTTTTTCTGCTGACTGGTCTTGTCCTTGCGTGTCTTGTTGAAAGCCCAATCAGGGTATCCGCATTGTTTCAGCGCATGTTTAATTTTACCCTCTTCGATTGCCTTGTCCGCTGGTTCTGTGACTACTTTTTCTTTCCTGTCCATGAGCGTATTCACAACACTGATTTTATGTTCTAATGGATGGTGAGATGTGAAATGCAAGTACTGGTCCGTATGAGTCTTTTTCCGGTACACAAGTAACTTGATTGAGCCGTCTTCTTTGCGAGTAATGAGGGTATCTAAGAAGGGAATTTGACCTCCTTCTTCTGTCTCATGAGTAAACTTGATGTTCCCTGTAATGTCAATTTGATTGATGTGGTCTGTTAATTCGGGCGCGGCCCCTTGATGATAATTTCTAACACGTCGTCGACGTAACGTTTCCACATTCTAGGCTTGCATGTGATGGGGGCTGTAGCTACTGCTTGTTGTTCCAGCCATTCCATGTATAAATTAGCTACAATGGGACTCACCGGTGAACCCATGGCCGTGCCAAACTTTTGTTGGTAGATAGTGTCCCGGAAACTGAAATACGTAGTTGTTAAGACAAATTTCAAAAGTTCCATAATGTCCTCGACACTATAAGTGCGGTACGATCATGTAGAGTACGATCTTGGTCTAGACGATCTTTTATTATGTCCAGAGCCATATCAATTGGAGTGTTAGTGAAGAGCGAGACCACGTGAAGGACGTTTTTAAAAATAGTTTACAATAACATTTTTTGAAAACATTTAAAAAATATTGTTGTAGTGTGTTTTCATACAAAACGTTTTAAAACGTTATCATGACCTTTATACAACCCGACATTTTAATGTTATTAAAACGTTTTTACTAAAACCAAAAGCCAAAATATTACTTATTTAAAACGTTTATAAAACGTTTTTGTGTTTGCTGGGATCATGCGCCTGTTCCAGTACTTACAATGGCGGAAAGACGGAAATTCGTTTTTTGGTTTCTGCAAGGTATCAGAAAAATGATGGTGGAAGAATGATTCTGGGAGAGCGAGTTGGTAGCGGTTGTTTCCTCGCATTGCACCACTTAGATACCGGGTTAAGGACTGTATGTGCACTTACTTTATCCCAATCCATGCTCGCAGGTTTTTCTCCGGGATCTCCGGTTTCTTCCTTTCAAAATCGGTGATTTATAGTTGTTTTGGTTTATCAAATAAACACGTCCTTCACCCAACCCAATGGAATTGGGGAGTTGCACAGATAATTGGTGGATGTAATACAATCTAAGTGCAATCGGCGCGGCCTAGTTGATGTGATCTGATTGTGATGATTTAGCGTGATAGCGAAATTTCTGCGCTTTGAATCCTCTGGAAAAAAGGCGCTTTATATAAATCCAAAATGTATTATTTATTAATTTGTTATTAAAACGTTTTTACTAAAACCAAAAGCCAAAATATTACTTATTTAAAACGTTTATAAAACGTTTTTGTGTTTGCTGGGATCATGCGCCTGTTCCAGTACTTACAATGGCGGAAAGACGGAAATTCGTTTTTGGTTTCTGCAAGGTATCAGAAAATGATGGTGGAAGAATGATTCTGGGAGAGCGAGTTGGTAGCGGTTGTTTCCTCGCATTGCACCACTTAGATACCGGGTTAAGGACTGTATGTGCACTTACTTTATCCCAATCCATGCTCGCAGGTTTTTCTCCGGGATCTCCGGTTTCTTCCTTTCAAAATCGGTGATTTATAGTTGTTTTGGTTTATCAAATAAACACGTCCTTCACCCAACCCAATGGAATTGGGGAGTTGCACAGATAATTGGTGGATGTAATACAATCTAAGTGCAATCGGCGCGGCCTAGTTGATGTGATCTGATTGTGATGATTTAGCGTGATAGCGAAATTTCTGCGCTTTGAATCCTCTGGAAAAAAGGCGCTTTATATAAATCCAAAATGTATTATTTATTAATTTGTTATTCATGGATGTGTAGGTTGGATGTCCTGCTAAGGCATGGAGAACTCAGAAGAACAAAGGCTAGCCCATATATGTACCGGATAACCTTGAATCGCACCAAAGATATTGTCTTGTGCGTCCATTACGTGTTTTAATGCCATTATGTCCTTTATGGAGTAACCACGTGACCTTGGTATTGCAATTAAAATTCCCGACAATCCTTACAAGACATCAGCCATCTCTGACTGTTATTTTCATCCAATCACAACTTCCGTGCAACCTTCTTCCGTAATCATTTCTCTGATACCTTGCAGAAACCGATTAAGCCATTTGGCGACCATTCTAAAGGCATCTGGACATTTTGTGGACTAAAGTTTCTTTGTCTCTACATTCAAACGGATTCCCGTTTTCTGCCATTGTACAGGGTGTATCAAAATGATTGGTACCGGGCTATGTGCCATTTTCAAAAATATATCAAAAATATAAAATTGCTAATTAATATAGTTTTTGTACTATAAATAGACAGGGCCATATGTTAACTTATTGATCTAATAATCTGAAGGTGATAGGTTGATGCATCTGGGAGCTATTGTCATTTAAACGAAGTTCGACGTAATCATGGCTTTACTTAGATGAATAGGCTCACTGCTTGCATACATGCTCTTCAATATCTCACCTCAGTCTATATAACATTAAATTGCTTTACATAATTATGCTTTAAGTTTTAGAAAGATAGTTCCTGATGTCCCTGCCTTACGACTCTGGCAGTTTGAGGTGAAGCCCGATTTTGAATGAACTTAGCCTCTGGGATGGACCCATTCTGTAACTGCCCATATCAAATGTTGAAACATTGTAAGTTATAACAATGTTTCCTTGGGAAACTCCTTGCTCTTGGACACTGTCTTCTAAATCTTCTCTGCACTTCTCCATAGCTTCCTTCCAACCAGTAATTCTTTACTATGAATGCACGCTGAAGTGTGGAATACTATGGAGCCATTCCAATAACTTTTACCAGGTCTAACCTAACATACACTGTCTACAGTCTCATTCTGCCACACCATCTACTTAGTAATATCAATGCATCTTATACTACAATTTACCCTCCTGGAAGGTGTTGATACACAAACGTATTATTCAAGTCAATAATATTACTCTCAACCAATAAATATTGATTAGAACATTTATATATATTATGAATGAAGAAATAATTAAACATTTCCTTGATTTTCAACATATCATTCTCACAAGGTATTTGTAGTAACATAGAGCTTAGAAATGATGCGCTACTACTGATCCAGCGTTACGATGAAAAGTGTAAAAACACCTACTTTCATTTAGAATCATGTAACTTCTGAACAGAATATGCTATCTTTATAATCTAAAATTTTTAGAGAAGATAAAACTACCATAATTACAAATATTTAAACAATTAACCCCAAACTGGTACAAAACATAGTAAAAAAATTCGGCAAAAATGAGAAGTCGTCGGTACCAATCATTTTGATACACCCTGTAAGCACCCCGGTAAGCACCGGTAAAGGCGCTTTCATCCAATGTATTAGCCTAATCTTACTTATTTTATGCAAAGTACAGAATTGGATCAAAGTTCAACTACAGATTGCTGAATTCTTCTTTTTTTCAGCAATGTTGCAATACCTTTGTGTAATGTGTGTAGTCATCGATGTACAATAGTACAAATCCTTCTTATTTTAATAGCAAAACATTTGGTGAAATCGATCCATTATAAAAAGGCATATATATGAGTTTTTGGCCCCACCTATACTGCATCACAGTTGAAACGATTCCGACCTATTTTTTGCACATGCGTATTTTCCATTTTCGTGAGGGTGTACTCAGATTTACACGTAACATTACGTCATATGGAAGTTTTAGGTACTTACTCTACATGTCCACTGCACAGTGCCAGAAGTGGGTAAGTGCAATAGCTGCTATGTGTAGCTGCCATGTGTAGGAGAGTGACGTTGACCATATTTGCCGGAAGTCCTAACTCTAACACTTTCCGACAAATACATTCACCTCTATACTGGTATATGAGTACAATATACTGTGTGTAAATTGTCAAATGTTCACAGGGCAGCTATTGCACTTACCCACTTGTGGCACTGAGCGGTCGATGTAGTTGAATTAGCGGACATTATTATTACTACATTGGTACAACCAATGATCTTTTATAAACATGGAAAAAATACATGACGTATCGCATTGTGCCTTTGTGCCAAATTGATTTGCCGACAAGCTAATTGTAGTACCTTTTGTTTCGGACAAGATGGTACTGGCTTAAATTGGTAACTGTACCAACACGCAACATAAACGCTTAACCCAGCATTTGTGGTACCTTTTGTTAAGACGTAACCCAAAATTTGTGTTTGGGTGGTCGCAAGTACACAAAACATACTAATACGAGAACTGGTTGCCATTTGTCTTTTTAATGTACTTATAGCTGCGGTGGTCTGTCCTCTGATTTCTCTAATCTCCAATTTCCTTTATACAGGATAATTTAGTTACCTTTTAATAATTTCTTCTGTGAACTTTGGTAAATGCAAAATACAGAAATAATAATAGAGCTGATCAATGTGGCGATCATATTAATGAAAAATAATTAGTTAATAATATAGATATTTTGTATTCACTTAGTTACTACATCAAGTCAGGGTTGCGTCTTTATATATTTGAAGACAAGTGAATATTATACTTCATAATTATGATTGTTTCAATTGTTTTAAACTTTCTTTTATTTAGCTAAAGACTTTTAAACAAACTAAACCCTTTTCAAGCAAATAGTAACATTCTACATCTCTCATGTATGATAATCATTAGAGAATGAATTTTGAGAAAACCTGATAATTACAAACACTCGCTGAGCAGCAAGACCTTCCCTCTAAGCTTTTAATCCGATAAGCTGATTATCTATTTGTTTTCATGAATTGGAAAACATTCTTTGATGTATTACTGAGCTCAATCACCTGAAATTACTGGAGCTTGAGCCACCCAGGCTGGTGGCTCAGCATAGTATTTTATTAACAGCAGGTTTTCTCCAAATTCGTTTCCTAATGATGACCATGATATTGGTATTTTATACCTAAATTTCAAAACCTCTTACCAGTTAAGTTTTTTTTTTTAAAGCACACATTTCACCACGGGTTCGCCGTGGTGGTGGAAAGAATGTCCATCCGGGGAAAGAGTCTCTCCCAACCTTTACAATACGATATTTTAATATCATTAAATACCAATAAAGATAAATATCAATAAATACAAATATGATAAAGATGTTGCTGTTGGTTAGGGAATGTTGAGCCGTGGTATTACTAGCAATGACGCCCAATAAAACAACAAAATGGTGATGTATATAACAGATTGGTCTAATTTTGTGAGTAAAAAAAGCGCAGTGATTTATAGTGCGATGCGCACGGGCACAACACCTAGACGTTGATCCACAAGCCTCAGCACAATTCACAGGTGGCCGCCGAAAACTACGGCCCATATCATAAGTGTGGCAGACTAAAAGCTACTAAAATACCTTCACGTTACCAATTCCCCGGGACCAATTCGATGTCTGATAACCTCCATTGGGGAGTTTTAGTCCATGGTACACCAGAATGTGCATTAAGAGCATGTTTGGTGCAGCGGTGATCCTTTTTGTATAGCTACGTAGGGGGTTCTTAACTGATTTAGAGCTTTTAGAGTAGATTGGCGTAAAATACTCACTCATTGAGCCCCGTGTACCCGCCCGTGTATAAATTCGTCAAGTACGTTTCCAAAAAGCCCCTGGTGTGAATATAAACATTGGCCATAAAAGTACTATAAAACAGAATTAGCCTACTAAACATGAGCATCCATGTGTGACATGTTACCACGAAATGAGCGTAAAGTCGCAAGTTGGTAGTTTCGAGACATCCTTGTTGACAGAGTAGATGTTCTTTGTTTGCCGTCCACCTGACTACAAGCTAGCAGTATGTCCTTCGTGAATGGCCCATTGTTCCCCCTTTTCATGAAGGACATACAGACATACTACTGGCTTTAACAGGTGCGAGGCAAACAAGGAACACCACGCAGTAGCCAGGGCGTCTCGAAACTACCAACTCGCGACTTTACGCTCATTTTGTGGTAGCAGTTAACCATGTTAACTTTGCTATGAAAGAAAAGATCCCTTGAAACTATGATGATAACGATCATGGCGATGTTGGGTAATAATAATAATCCATTGGATTATTAAATCCAAAATCTAGTGAACAGGTGGCCGTCGTTATGTTTCATTTCGATTCGAATTGGACATTCCTCCTTTTGTGTACGAGCACCTCTTCCTTTTAGTAGGTTGACGTACAAAACTATGAGAATAATTTCAATTCATTCAAAATTACTATCAGGAGTATAGTTTTCTGCAGACCCACATACCGCCAAAACAGCAGAATACAAAGCATACAGCCATAACCATTTGCACCATGGTCCACAGTGGAAAGCCCGGGGATAGCTGGTATTTATCTTCTAACGCGTTTCTTAGTTTGCGTATAAAGGCAGTAAGACCTTGATGTATCCCATCATCTGTGAAATGAGAGCGAGTATCCAATATAATGTCTTCTAGAACTCTTTCTGTGATTTTTATAGCAGCTTTGAACCCAACGGAGGCATGAATCTGTCAAGAAAAAAGCGGGAAAGTCAATGTACATGTGGTTTTTAGTCTATTACGCATTGTTAGTTACAAGTTCATACGACTAGACCATAAAATTTCCACTTACATGCAGACGTTTCGAAAACTGTCAGTTTTCTCTTACGATGCTATTGTTGCAATGACGATCTGTGTACAGCTGATGTTGACTGTTGCTTAGCAACCGAGTTGCCAGTTGATTTTCTTTTAGTTAGCACACCGTCAAATGCGTGAATTGACCTTTTTGGTAAATCCCATAAGCCTTTGCAAGTACAGCTGAGATGTCGTCATTTGACGTAACGCCGATCTGTGCCGATGCGCGCATCGTTTAGCGAACATCGTTACTGCGCATTGCTAGCCGGTGTTTCTCAGGTATACTCGCAAATGCTTATGGGATTTACCGGAAGGTCAATTAAGTTGTATTGCCCCTCGTCTGTGTCCATTGTGTTGCCCCACTTTCTTATGGCGATTGCTTCTTTAATCCATCTTTTATATCTGTTGCGCTCGTTCTGATCTGATAACTGAGAGAAACATCAACTGGCAACTCGACATTTATTGGCCTAATCTTATGAACTTGCAAAGAAGATGAAACTACTCTCATCTTCTCTGGAACTTAACTAACAATTCTACGATGATGAATTTTATTCCAGAAGTCTATTACGCACTTCAAGTTCTCTTATCTTGAATGTAAGATTTTACTCATTGGATAGAGTATAGGAAAATTGAATTGAAATTTAAAGGTATTACGATGGCAAAACCCCAGAGGGATAATCAAGGTGGTCTTTAATAAATTTCATTGGGTGAAATTGTCAATTGGGAGGATCAAAAATTTGAAAACAAAGAAATACAATTTTCTTGTATTTGCTGGGAGGGATTGAGCTTCATTTTGAGGAGTAGTATAGGCAATTCTTGCGATTCACAACACGATGCGCCGCCAGCGGTTGCTCTTATCCAGTCCAATTTTGACCTTCAATGTCGACATCGCCATTCTATTCACCATTGGATTTTCACGCGAGTGTGATAATAATAATATTTTGAAAACAGCTCCACGAAGGATTCCGTGTAATCAATAGATAGAAATGCGCTATATAAATTCCGAAATTTATATATTTATTTTATTATTTATCTATTATAATGGTAAATTACTGTTTTACTGCGCATTCGCGTGTATCATCATTATAATTGACATTTAAACACACAATGACATTATCATGATTATGTAATTCCTGTGTTGTATTCGTATTACGCGGGCTTTGGATGTCGACATTTTCCCATTTATGCACTGCGTATTTTGACCTCTCCCCCACCGGAGGTGCTCCGTATTGTGAATCTACCGAATTGTGCGCTTTTTTGTGGGAGTGAACTCCCAAAAAGTCCTTTTAAGATAATGTTATTTATCATTGTATTATCATGTTCTTTCATGTCTCACCTCGTTTTCTAGCTGGGAATAGACCACAACGACATCATCACCACATTGCCCAAACCGCCATTCATAAGTTCTGAGGTAATTTGCATAGCTTTGAACGGTTATCTCCTGTCTGAAATAAAACAGTATAATGTATATAATAGAAGAGCAAACAACAACCAAACAACCCCACATTTTCAGAGCAAGATATCCCAGCAAACACAGCAAGTTTTACAGAAAAACGTTTCAATGTCGGGTTATATAAAAAGTATAAAGACGTTTTAATAACATTCAAAATACATTTTTGAAAACTTGAGGCAAACATTCTAACATGCATCTTCTAAACAGAATTGTTATTGATGTGTTGAAAAAATATTTTACAAAGAATGTTTGCCCAAAATATTTTACAATAATGTTTTAAAAACCGTTTTCATCATGTAAACCGACATTTGGTATTAAAACGTTTTGAATAAAGAACATTTTTGTGTTTGCAGGGATCCAGATGGTTTCGTTCCCCCCGACTGACATAATTATAAAAGCATGACGACCGCCTTGGTGCAAAGCCAGAGTTGCAGATATGATGATGGTTTGTGACTGTCCATAATACCAGGACAAGGATGCGCACAGATCGATCACATAAGGGGAACACACAGATCCGTGCGCGAAAATAAGCAAACATATAGCTAATTTTGGTCATAATGAAGGTTATTTTTGGCCTTTTGGGCGCTGCATGATAACCGGGTGGAAAATAAAGAAAATAATTTTGTATCCAAACCTGACGCTAAATGCAGCACCTCCGCCTAATGGATATTGATATAAATCGCTCCTCTACAGTTTGTCCACTCTGAAGTACAAAGTGACAACGCGTGCGTATACAGCGCGTTAACAGTGCGTAGTGCTGCGTCTCTGCTGCAGGTATGCATGCCTTCAAAGTCGGCACAATGTGTGCGTCCGCGTCTATACTTTGTACTTCAGAGTAAACTGACTGTAGCACACGTTCCTCTCCACTTAGTCCACTACGTGCCCAGCTACGTCTCTGGTAGCTTCTGGTCCAGAGGCAGCGTCTCCGAAAATCCTGGATTTTAGATTTTCAAAACCTTCAAACTTGTTGTTTTTGTTTTTGGGTTTTTTTTGATAGTCAACTTTGAAATGTTTTTTTTATCAACGCGGTCTTTATTTTTTTTTTACCGAGTTCAAACGAAAGACCAGTTTCCTATTTTTCAACTTTCTGACCAAATCTTCAATTACCCCGACTGAAGTGGCGTGTCCCCAACCCCCTCGTTTGCGCACACTGCACACTTTATTTATGCCGCTGAAAAAAAATTATATAGGTAGGCCTAGCTACGAGCAGTCTTCGAAAAAAAAATTTTTTTACCTTAACACTTTTGCACCCCATTTTGGAAGTTATGGTGCAATTTCATCTGACGCAAAGCAACTTCAAGTGCAGTCTCAGACAATCAAAACAAATCAGTGAAATGTGGTAACGCAATTTTGCACCACAGTTATAAAGTTGTATCGCAACAGGCGAATTTTGGGGTGCAAATTGCACTGCGATAGGGCTTATTTCAAACACTGGCTACGAGTAGATGAATACGAGTCAATGTTCCTTGTGCAATCTGTTTTGCGAAGAAGACATTATGTGATCTGCTACCACAAAATGAGCGTAAAGTCGCAAGTTGGTAGTTTCGAGACGCCCTGGCTACTGCATTGGCATTCCTTGTTTGCCGCGCACCTGTTCAAGCCAGTAATATTAGTATACGTCTGTATGTCCTTCATGAATGGAGGCATAATGGACAATTCACAAAGGAAATACTGGCTTGTACAGGTGCACGGCAAACAAAGAACATCAACTCAGTCATCCAGGATGTCTCGAAACTACCAACTTGCGAGTTTACACTCATTTCGTGGTAGCAGGTCACATTAAATGAAGAATCATTTCTCTTTGGCATCTCAAGAGACAATCGAAAATGTATTGCAGGTAATTAAACTATATATTGACAAACAACAACGTTAAATTAAAACTATTGTCTATCAAACAAGTCAGGTAATTAATGAATGTTTCATCTCATTTCAAAAATGCAATAACTAATGTTACATTTTAGAGTTCTTTCGATACGGTAAAATAAAACACGTTGCAGATTTACAGCACGCAAAAGAAGGGGCGACATCTCATTAAACAACAAATACCAACGCGACGTTTCAAGAGGGCGACATACATTCATCTGGTGAAAATGTGATTCCGCTTCAAGTTGAAAACTGTAGCTGATCACTTGATGAAAACATAATGAGCCCTATCAATCCAAGCACGCGAGGGCGTGACTTGCATGCCATGTTCATAACTAAAATAACATATATAGTATGACTTACTTGGTCTTGCAATCATGTGTCATAAACCTTGTGACACTGATACATCTGATTGAACTTTAGATTATAGAACTCAAAACTCCAAAGAATATGATAAACTTGAAATGTGAAATACGAAATTTTTCCGATTGTAGATAAATTACATTGAGCAGAATCAGTTACCATGATGGTTACGTTTCGGAATTCCGAAAGTGCGTCCAGTAAGGGATGACTTCAAAACACCACCGCCGGTGCCCGTGGGCAGAACTGGCGGTTTAACCGCGTTTTAATGTTGTTCCAGTGTTATACGGTATGATTGTTCGGAGCAATTATAGGACGCAGATAAACAACCAATTCTGCACCAGCGGTCGACCGACTAGTGCGTTTTGAAACCAAGTTATTTACTCCGACCGTAATGCATAGGCCTATTGTATTCACCTCAGCGAACCTTCGGAATAACGGCACGATCTACTTTATTATAAATTCGATCGCTGATCGACGAGCGACTGAATTTTGTCCAATCACTGAATCGGTTTCCCTAAACAGCAAAGACCGCATTACCTAATTGGCCCAAAATCAATCGCTCGTGAATAAGAACTGTGCAAAAGTATACTTACGATCTGCTGGTTGGAATGAAACTCATAAGTGCCACGGAGACTGAATAACCTACTGTTTGAGTACTGTTTGTTGGACATAAATGCTTGGACTTGCAGGCACATTGTGTTTGGTTGCGCAGAGCTGAGAGTTGATGGTCTATTTCATTGGCTATAATAAGAACAAACAAAAATATCATGAAAGAACATTAGGGCAAACAAAATTGAACAAGAATTGTCTTTAAGAAAGACAAAGTTCACGGATCAGGTGTATATAGTAATTTGTTCTAACTTTCATGCATTATTCAATTATACCATGCAGATAAGGCCTTGATAAGATGCTTACTCATATCATTATCATGGGCGTATTCAATACTTGATAAGATGCCTACCCATACATATATACATGGACACCACATGCCTACACTTTCACAAACCAGGGAGTGGAGAGAATTAGATGCCTAAATTTGTCATTATTAGGGATCCAGTTATTGACAGAAAATATAAGCAACATTACTGGGTAGATATGTATTCAAATTCTCTAAAGCATGAATGTCACTGGTTTCCTATTTACTAATATCATGTTAAAGAATAAGGACTAAGTTTCATTAGGCAGTAAATCGGCTATATGAAATATCCAGTGTATTTTTCTATATGCTCAGCCTTATCACTTGGTAAACAATTGCTCACCAATCAGTAAAGCCTATTATAATCATGTGATGGCTAGAATCCAATAGTAAACATGCATAAATCTCTCGTTGAAAGATTAATTGGGCTAAATAGTCTTTGTCATGTGGACAGGATTAGAAAAAGGCACACAAATGAGGGTATGAGATATTAGGTTATTATTTCCTAGCCTCTTAACCACAGGGTTGGTGGGCTACAATAGCTATTCAAAACATAGGGTGTGTAAGGTAAGAACTGTGCATGTGCATATGAGATATGGGTTCAAGTGACATGATAGTTCACTCCGTGAACAAAAACCTTACGGTCTGACTACTAAATTTAGTTTCTGCAGTGGTCATATTTAATGATTGGACGTACAGAGATATAATTGGTGATCTACATTATGCATTTCATCGGCTATCAAAGGACGAACCAAATGTCACGACAACAACATCACTCAAAATATTATAATATTAGGTAGGTCCTATTAAACTTGTTGCCGTAAATATAGACCCAACAAGCATGCTTTTAAAAGGGAATTTCGTGATCCACAGCATTATCCCCTCACTTTTCTCCAAAAAAGTTGAGATTTTTATATTGGTCACCTCTATGCTCATGTGCAAAAAAAATCTTGCAGATTAAATCGTTGAGCAAAAATATCGTGAAATTTGAATTACGTTCTCGTATAACAGAACGAAATTATAACACATTGTCAGTGAATGACACTCCATCAATCCATCAATGCGCCATCTCGGAAACGCAAAATCGGAATCAACTGAAATTTTGGGAATAAGCTTTTTTCGTGGACATCTACTAAAAAATGTCATAAAAAGAGAATGCTAGGATCACGAAATACTCCTTTAAGTATATTTGCACTACATTTTTTAAAGCTGGCTTTACATATGCCTACTTAATTCGATAAGTTATTTTCTCAGCTGCCAAAATAATAGTAGGCCTATTACATGAAATGTTGGATATCTTGTAACAAACTCACCTAGATGTCTAATGAACTGAAACGCTGGTAAAAATGAAGTCTTTACAAAATTACCTCAATCTCAAAAGTTATCCGATTTACAGTATTTACCTACCTTCTGAATAGGACAGAATTCGATAAGGGTCACATATCCATGAAGGACGTCCTCTACGTCCACATCTGTATGATTCACTTTGAGGATTTGGATAAACATCCCATGAATACATGATTGACACGTGACAAGCAAGTAACATGATTACATGTACTACGCATGCCAACGTAATGCAACTAATGCGCATCATCACCAACTGACATCACACGTGACCATTTCGTCATGACGTCACTCAATCTCAAATTTATTTTGCAGTCACAAATAATTGTAATAAATAAATTGCCTGGCCTTCAAAGAATCGGTTCCACATCGTCATTGACAGTCAAACCTGAAAAGAGAAGGACCATAGTTTACTGTACAATCTTGTTTTTTGGAAAACGAATGCTAAAATGTAGAGGGCCTACCTGATTCAATATGAATTTCAGGCGGCGTAGGAAGCGCAACACGTGACGTACGAGGCTGGCGAAGATACAGGGCTAACATCCCCATTTAAAATACACGGTTAGCAATTACAAATGGAAAATTAACATACTTGCAGTGTGGTACATCGTCGTACCCCGACGGTTTTAGAGTAAGATAATTATGCTTTGACACCACATAACAAATTTAGAATTGTTTGTGAAGATTTCATGATTATGTGTTAATCCAATGGCGACCTCAAAATTGGCGATATCGCTTCCTTCACCGCCTGATGAATTTATTCTAATTATTAGTAGGTTTTCGTCAGGAGTAGCTCTGACTTCTTTAAGACAAAGTACCTAAGAATCAGACACACACGTAGGCCGCCTCTTGCCTATGGCTCTGAAAAGAGCCGTTCACAGACGACTGCGGCTTGTCAACAGAAAACAAACAGACCTCGCCTAACTGCTAATGTAAAAGATTTGGTGGCCCTGAAAAGAGCCGTTCACTAAAACCCGGCCCTTGTCAACAGAGAAAAGTAAATAATTGGTGGCTCTTAAAGAGCCGTT
Organism: Amphiura filiformis; assembly: GCF_039555335.1. Taxonomy (NCBI): domain Eukaryota; kingdom Metazoa; phylum Echinodermata; class Ophiuroidea; order Amphilepidida; family Amphiuridae; genus Amphiura; species Amphiura filiformis. The sequence goes on along the minus strand of NC_092633.1, from coordinate 36,620,073 downwards.
CATTGATGAAGACTGCCCTGTCATTATAGAGAAGGGACAGTCTTCAGAAAACAACCAGATCTAATGTAAAGGTTTTGGGCGAACAATCGTTCCCGCTGTGTTGAGTTGCTCTTGTACATGATGCGTAACCACATTACCTACTTTATTACATTAATGCTGTCATGAAATGCCATGCGATTCCGGGTGAAACTATATTAATGGTAATATGCACTGCATGTAGCCCGGGCGCTGGTAAAACTAAATTAATGGTATAAAGCAACGACAGGCGAATCCGGGAAAACTGTTATACAAGAAACCCGGATCCTGTTAAAACTATACATCAATGTTATCATGCAATGCAACCCGGGTCCTGGTAAAACTACATTAATGCTATCATACAATGCAACCTGAGTCTTAGTAAAACTACATTAATGCTATTATACAATGCAACCCGAGTACTGATAAAACTAAATTAATGCTATAATGCAATGCAACCCGAGTCCAGGTAAAACTACATTAACGCTATAATACAATGCAACCCGAGTCCTGGTAAAACTACGTTAATGCTATCATACAATGCAACCCGGGTCCTGGTAAAACTACATTAATGCTATCATGCAATGCAACCCGGGTCTATCATACAATGTAACCCGAGTCCTGGTAAAACTACATTAATGCTATCATAAAACGCAACCCGAGTCCTGGTAAAACTACATTAATGCTATAATATAATGCAACCCGAGTCCTCGTAAAACTACATTAACGCTATCATACAATGCAACCCGAGTCCTGGTAAAACTACATTAATGCTATCATACAACGCAACACGAGTCCTGGTAAAACTACATTAATGCTATCATACAATGCAACCCGAGTCCTGGTAAAACTACATTAATGCTACCATACAATGCAACCGGTAAAACTACATTAATGCTATCATACAATGTAATCCGAGTCCTGGTAAAACTACATTAACGCTATCATACAATACAACCCGAGTCCTGGTAAAACTACATTAATGCTATCATGCAACGCAACCCGAGTCCTGGTAAAACTACATTAATGCTATCATGCAACGCAACCCGAGTCCTGGTAAAACTACATTAATGCTATCATGCAACGCAACCCGAGTCCTGGTAAAACTACATTAATGCTATAATGAAATGCAACACGAGTCCTGGTAAAACTACATTAATGCTATCATACAATGCAACCGGTAAAACTACATTAATGCCATCATACAATGCAACCCGAGTCCTGGTAAAACTACATTAATGCTATCATACAATACAACCCGAGTCCTGGTAAAACTACATTAATGCTATAATGAAATGCAACCCGAGTCCTGGTAAAACTACATTAATGCTATCATACAATGCAACCCGAGTACTGGTAAAACTACATTAATGCTATCATACAATACAACCCGAGTCCTGGTAAAACTACATTAATGCTATAATGAAATGCAACCCGAGTCCTGGTAAAACTACATTAATGCTATCATACAATGCAACCCGAGTCCTGGTAAAACTACATTAATGCTATCATACAATGCAACCCGAGTCCTCGTAAAACTACATTAATGCTATCATACAATGCAACCCGAGTCCTGGTAAAACTACATTAATGCTATAATGAAATGCAACACGAGTCCTGGTAAAACTACATTAATGCTATCATACAATGCAACCCGAGTCCTGGTAAAACTACATTAATGCTATCATACAATGCAACCGGTAAAACTACATTAATGCTATAATACAATGCAACCCGAGTCCTGGTAAAACTACATTAATGCTATCATACAATGCAACCCGAGTCCTGATAAAACTACATTAACGCTATCATACAATACAACCCGAATCCTGGTAAAACTACATTAATGCTATCATACAATGCAACCGGTAAAACTACATTAATGCTATAATACAATGCAACCCGAGTCCTGGTAAAACTACATTAATGCTATCATACAATACAACCCGAGTCCTGGTAAAACTACATTAATGCTATCATACAATGCAACCGGTAAAACTACATTAATGCTATAATACAATGCAACCCGAGTCCTGGTAAAACTACATTAATGCTATCATACAATGCAACCCGAGTCCTGGTAAAACTACATTAATGCTATCATACAATACAACCCGAGTCCTGGTAAAACTACATTAATGCTATCACACAATGCAACCGGTAAAACTACATTAATGCTATAATACAATGCAACCCGAGTCCTGGTAAAACTACATTAATGCTATCATACAATGCAACCCGAGTCCTGATAAAACTACATTAACGCTATCATACAATGCAACCCGAGTCCTGGTAAAACTATATTAATGCTATCATACAATACAACTCCAGTCCTGGTAAAACTATACATTAACGCTATAATACAATGCAACCCGAGTCCTGGTAAAACTACATTAATGCTATCATACAATGCAACCCGAGTCCTGGTAACCTACATTAATGCTATCATGCAATGCAACCGGGCAAGGCACCGTGATGTATTTTTACCGGGGCCTGGGTTGCATTGCATGATAGAATTAATGTAGTTTTACCATGACACGGGTTGCATTGTATGATAGCATTAATGTACTTTTACCATAATCGGGTTTACATTGTACGATATCATTAATGTATAATTTTACCAAGACCAAGGTTGCATTGCATGATAGAATTAATGTAGTTTTACCAGGGCCCGAGTTGTATTGAATGATAACATTAATATATATTTTTACCAGGGTTGCATAATATAATAGCATTAATGTAGTTTTACCAGTACCATGGTTTCATTGCATGATATAGCACTAATGTAAAAGAAGAAATTGTATTGTATAATGTAATAGCATTAATGTAGCTTTATCAGGACCAATTTCATTGCATGATATAGCATTAATGTATGACGAAATGTGAGACATTCCTATATAAATCTGGGTTGAATAGTATAATATATATAGCATTAACGTAGTTTTTCAAGGACGCGAGTTGTACATGTATTGTATAATGTAAAAGCAGTAATGTAGCTTTATCAGGACCAATTTCATTGCATGATAGCATTAATGTATGAAGAAATGTGAAGGACATTCCTATAAATCTACATTTCGAGGGTAGGGAACCAGAAAGCCTCAAGTCACAATGAAAACCAATGTGAGTTAAGGCTTTCTGGTTCTCAGCCCTCGCTTTATACGCATGTCCATCATCTATTTCTTCCTCTTTGTATTAACCACCTGGTCGCCGGTTTCATCATCATTAAAATTCAAAAATATTGTCATTAGATTAACTACTCGGAACCAAATTAATCATACAATATTATACCTGATCCATTGAACCTTAGCGCGGTTACGCTACACAGAATAATATGGTTTTCGCGCTTTACAATATTAACAGTCTGCCGCCTGGACAACCAATTCTTTAGAAATGCTTAGTCGCGCTAAAAGTCGATCGATACATGTAAAAATCAGCACAATTCAGAGATACACCTTTTTGCTATGAAATTAATTTTCTCGGTCAAATATAAAGCAATATTTTTTTTTCTTCAGTAATGTCAGTTAAAAACTTGGTGCTTGGATATACATTTTTTTAAATCCTGGTGTTAAAATTAAGCATCAAATTGTGTCTTTTAGTGTGATATTTTGATTTTTATAGGCCTTGAATTCGCCTGCGAGCTTTTTACGGAATTCATGTTTTAGCGTCTCAAACTAACATAGTTTGCTAAAGAAAGATATTTCCCACCTCTGTAAAGCACATCGTGTGGGTCTATATGTTATAGTTTTGTCAGAATTTCCGTTTTTGTTTTACCCTATTTCCATTGATGCTCCGAAAATGTCAAACTAAGTAAAAGTAGGCAATGGTGAGTACTTTTATCTCGAGAGCAACCAGCAGAAATAGTCGATATTTCCTTTGTTGTTATCCAGGTCAATTTTTCATTGAAAGCAAATTGCCCGACCAGCGATTAAATCCCCAATTGGGTGTTCTGGTTAAACATGATCAGTAGGAGCGCTATAGGTCTGGGAATTTCTTTGCTATATTGAAGTTCTGGCAACACTATAGCCATGCCGGTATTCCTATTAAACCCAGGGATATCGATCCACAATGCTAGTACTAGCCTTTAGATTTCACGTGTTGATTTAGACATTTTTTCAGCCGACAGTGAAAGATGGTGAAATCAAAACGGAAATTCTGACAAAACTATGATATATAGCTCACGGTGATGTGCTTTAGAAAGTTGGGGAAAATCCTTCATTAGCGAACTATATTACTTTGAAAAGCTAAAAGGTTGATCCAAGAAAAAGCTCGCGGGCCGAGCTGAAGCCTATAAAAATCGAATATCTTACACTAAATGACTGAATTTCAGGCCTAAGTTTAACACCAGGATTTAAAAAAAATCAGATCAAGCATTATAGTTTTTCCAGCCATTTACTGAAAAAATGAAAATTATTGCTTTTCATTTGGCTGAGAAAAAAATTTTTACACTGAAAAGGTGTAACTCAAAATTTTTCTCATTTCAACACCAATTTCGATCGTTTGTATTGCCTCATTAAATGACTGAGTGAGCCTTGCAGAACAAAAGAATCGGTTGTGCAGGTAGCTGACTGTTAAAGTGTTCTTGACTTTTAAAAAAACCCAAACCATAACGACGACATTGGTGATGATGAAGAAATTCATCTTATCGTATTTTCTTACATTGTAAACAAAATGAAACGAGGCAAAAGCAACACATGATCGAAGCTCGACTAATGTAGCGGCAAGGCTTGGCAACTTACTTGATATTACAGACGATATAACCGTAATAAAATAATGTTTGTGTAATTATTTTAACACTTGTTTGAATAAAAAAGAAACCAGGTAAAGGAGAAAATAATAAATACAATAGTTTGTATCCTGAGACCCAATACATATGCATATGCTATAATATTTGCCTTGTTTCGAAAATATGTGACGTGTCATGTAAAAAATAGACACTTTTGGACAGGTTATCAATTTTGAGGTTTTAACATATCTAAAATAAAGAGATATTTTGTTCCACAACGCCGTTTTCTCCAATGAAAGCGGACATTCCTAAGCGAAGATATTGAGTTCGTAAGTTATCATTATAAAATTGAAAATTGAGATATCGGCCTTTAAAAATATTATTGACAATGTTGAGAGTAGGAATTACTTTGAAAATGTCTCAAAAAATACAAGATGCCAGTTATATTCCGGTCTGAAACTATCAGATAATATTTTAAACATATAACATCACAAATTCGCAACAACCCCAAATTGTGAAAAAATCACCCCCGGGCAGATGTTTGGCTATTTCTCCATTTACGATCCTACCCAAAAGCTTTCGATATACCACGTCACATACATGTATTATGGAAACGATACATCACTCAAATATGAGATTATTCATTAGAACCTAATACCTATATTTAAAACTTCCGTTCTTCCGCAACATGGTTTTGTGGCTCAGTTGGTTATAGAACGTCTTGCTAGTATTACCAAGGTCGCCGGTTCGAATCCAGCCAGATGCACTAGTTTTTCAAAGTTTATATGTGTGCTGGTTGCTCTGGGCAAAGATTAAAATGTGTTCATCAATCAAATCTCCAGTAAAGCATCGAGAAACCAGTCCACACTGCACAGAATAGTCAAATCTTCGAAAACGTATGGTATAATACCGTATTTGCTTTTATATATGTTGAGATCATCAGAATCAGCTTGCACCATATCCTCCATAGATGTGCAAAGACAATACCATCACCACTCCAAACCAGTACAACACATAGAATATTATCTGTTAAAACAATACCGCTAATTCATACATTGGAATTAGATGATACATTCCTGATATCATTACCTTATGCGTGTGTTATTTCCCTTCAAGCATTCGGTGAACTCTTTACCTGTCCAAATACGTGATAAAGCAACAAATCGATTCCCCATATGCACGTGAGTTATTAGCACACAAGTTTGATATCAAAAACGAAATGCTTTAGACATTCAAACGATATACAGTCGGGTAGAAAATCATCATATAGAACTCATCAATTTGAAAAGACCATTACGAATCCCGGTGTTTGTAAGTATGTTTATTAATGTCATATAACCCGACTATTAATGATTGCCCGGTAATGCACTAATGTAATACTTAATGCACAACGTAATTTAACAGTTTTATATCAGACGTGAAACTTGTCGCTGCAAGGACGTAGGATCGATTTTTATTAATGTATCACACGAAAGACCAATTTTTTATAATTGTGTGAATTGTAACTGGTTTGTTGCGATTTAGCTTATCCTTCTAATGTTATGAAAACCGTGGTTTTGGAATTATTTTACTTCTATTTTTAAACAATGGTTTCAATCAATAAAATACGAAATAATCATGATCTACCGACAAGTTCCTCCTTTGAGAATGACTGATGACCAATGCATAAGCATCTTGCAGAAATCGTTGATCGCATATAAAACAATCAATATAACATGTGTAATTAATTGGTGTCTTTCACAATTGAATACTACCAGCAGTGATGCTTCATCACGAGTCCTATTATACATGTATATTTATAGTCAGAGTTATACCTCATATTTATTCCCGGGCATCTCGTGCAGTCTAACGTCAATTTATCTGCATTTTAAACAAATTTCCCATGTAAGGCCGTATAAAATTAATGTTTTGGTTCTCATCCAGAGGATTTTCACGAGTTGATAAGGGAGGGAGATTTTTTCTCTTCCAATTTAAAATTAGCATTGTTAGTAGTTGTCGGTCTTTTCCAACCGTGTTCGAGGAAAGGAGGAGGCCCCCTCTTTTTTGTGTAAAAATTACATTCTTTTTGGTCAAAACTGGACAAAATTCACAAACAGTAATAACAAAAACATTCGTAAATGCACATATTTTACAAGTCGTAGAACCATTTATTCATTCCTTCATTCTGTCAGTATAATCAAAGAATTGAATAATACAATTGAAATACAAAAACTCTTCTCCGGAAAAATTACAAAAATTTCACTTACTAACTTCTTGCACTAAACCTTGTTTACAGCCTAGAGCAACTACGTTTGTTTTTATGCTTACTTAACATTACATTACATTATACGCATCAATGATGAAACTAATACCGAGTTACTTTATCCCATCATCACCTAATCTTGTTTATGAGTTTTCATGTAATTAAAGTGGAACACATGTAATGTGTGCAGGGGCGATGACAAAAACAACATCAGCTTAGCACGCTCAATATCGATTAACTTTTGTTTTAATCGATTTATGACTGGTTACCAGCTTGTTCGATTGAATTATGCTTTTAATTTAGCTAATATTTACAAAGTAATCAATTAAAAAATAATGCATCCAGACGAAGCTGTTCGACTAACATCTGTCCTACGACAAAATTCGACTGCTCTGTGCCAGAAGTAGGTAAGTGCAATAGCTGCCCTGCGAATATTTAGCAATTGACACACAGTATAATTGTACTCATCTACACGTGGCAGATATACATGGCAGCTATTGCACTTACCCACTTCTGGCACTGAACAGTCGAAATGCTGCTGTGTAAGCTCAATATCAAATACAATTCTGTGTATTATAATATTAATTTTTAAATGTATTAAAAAAACATCATAATTTTGGTCAAAGACAATGATATTATTTAGTAGAATTAATGTAGTTTTACCAGGAAACGGGTAGCAAATCATGACATTAAATGTAGTTTTATTTTACCAGGACTTAAACTGCATTGCGTGGTACAGCATGAATGTAGTTTTACCAGAACCCGGGTTGCATTGTATAATAGCTCACCATCATCATGACATCATTTTCATCTTCATAATCATCATCATAATCATCATCATCATCATCATCTTCTTCTTCATCAGACATCATCATCATCATCATCTTCATCATCATGAAAGTAACATCATCGTCATTATCATCATTATTTTCATTTTCATCATCTTCTTCTTCTCCTTCTTCTTCTTCATCATCATCATCATCATCATCATCATCATCAAAGTAACATCATCGTCATTAACATCATTATTTTAATTTTATCTTCATCTTCATCTTCATCGTCATCATCATCCTCATCATCAACAACATCTTCTTCGTCATCATCATCATCTTCATCATAATCATTATCAAAATAACAATATCATCATCAATGTCATCATTCATCATCATCATCATCATCATCACCACCACCACCACCACCATCATCATCATCATCATCATCATCATCATCATCATCATCATCATCATCATCATCATCATCATCATCATCATCATCATCATCATCATCATCATCATCATCATCACACCATCATCACAATCACAACCACCATGCAACACAACATGTACCATGCACCATATTCCTCTCTTCAGTTTGTTCCTTTGAATACATAAAGCAGCACCAAAATAGTATTTTGTAAATTTAATCTAATACTGGAACCAAAATTTGCAACTTACTTTGCTACGTTGCATCGGACTTCATCAGCCATCTACTTGATGATGGTGTAACATCAGACTGCGGGGAAGTTCTTTTAATGCCGAGTCCCATGCGTGTGACAATTAGAAACGGATTCCCTCTTCTACACATGCACCAGCACCGAAATACTTTAATATCGACTAAAGTCTAGAAACACTATACTTCTCAGCAGCTGATCCTTGTGAAACCTAGCGTTACCAAGGTAACGCATCATTAATGGTGAAGCATCTTAAGATATTGTCCGGATGATAATAGAAAACATGACGGAACGTGTATCTGTACCGGATATATAACATCGGTCTTTTATATGGTTTGATAAATAGCAACCGTCATTATACTTTCAAGAATAACAAATGTATCTTTCAGTTAAGCAAAACAAAGTGATTTTATGATGACTAAAACAGTTGACACTTTTTCATAACAAAAATACAATTTACCGATCCACCGCCAACTCTCTGTATGAGATTCTACGAGATATATTTATTATAATGAGGAATGAGGCGGTCTATCACCCTAGCAGGGCGTAACGTCATTAAAATATATATTTTGTTTAATTAAGAAATTAGACAACAAACAATAATATATTACAACTCTTATATACGCGATAGCGATGTTTTTACGTAATTTTTGCGGTACCTGGGAGCACATCAGATAGACAGTAGAGACCACTGTCTATGATCAGACATATCGAATTGCATTTTGAATACGGGGAATGTCCTTCTATTTGATATGTTTGAAATTCGTGATATAATACACATTTTATCGCAAACGATTAAAAATTGATATTTTTGAAATAAAACTGTCCTCGAAGTAAATTGTATAAATCTAATGATATATGTACTTAAAGTGTATGTAGCTGGGATGAAAAGCCGTCCATCATATGAAAATTTTGACCTTTCGTATGAAAATTGAAGATAATAGATTTTTCCCCCAAACACCAAAAACAATGTAGGACTTTTGGGGAAAATGTATACCTTCAATACGAAAAGTTACAATTTTCAACTGATGGTCGGCTTTTCATCCCAGCTTCAAACGGTTTAAGTAGATGTCATTAGATTAATAAAGTTTACATAAATGTTAAAATATAAAAAAAATATTTGCCATGAAATTTGTATTAGGCCTATATCGCGGATTTCAAAAAATCTAAATTATTTGATATCAGAAGGACATTCCTCGTATTCAGAATGCAATTCGATATGTCTGATGTGCTCTCATGTCCCACAAAAATACTGTGCAAACGTTGTTATCCGATTTTACCCTCCACCATAGAGCTCCGCATTTCAGCGACCAAGATAGTTAGTGGTGTTTTTAAGCGGGTTTTTTCTTCTTATTAGAGACATTGCGAACGATGTTCCAAACGCAGCACGTGGAACGTACGTTTTTATGTACGTTAATACGGTGCTAGTCTCGGTTCCAAACTGGATTGTGCTCATTCTTCACGAAGGAGAACAAGTCAACTGGAACGAAGACTATAATATTTGATCTCATCTAATCTAGGTCGATAGAGGGCATAGTGATTGAAAAAATAACAGTAAGCTAAGTGTCTGCCTAATTCAAACAGGCCGCTTTTGATTTTGACTAAAATTTTGACCTACATGCTGATTAAACTTAATTGTTTTTTGTGCTCCCCAAATATTATAGTTGCCCAAAAACATATATTTTGGTAGATTAAAGATCACTACATCCATACATCATGACTTTACTTTCAAAATGAGACTTTTTCGTCCTGAAAATTGGGCACGTTGCATGGACTTATAGACATGAGGTAAAATCAGCATATTTCAACGTAGCATCTGCGTTTTATTCTACGTTGGAATCCAAAATGGGAAATCGCAATGTCACTTTTTGTACGCAAAGTATCACACACATTTCAATGGGCAATCTCTGCGTATGAATATTGCGTTTAAATTTAGTCCATTTTTAACACATCGCTGTACCTTATCATAATGATTTGTTACAAAGGATCATAATAATAATTAGACTTTCCTTCGTATGTTCATTATCTTTTACTGTCTTTAACATATTGTGAAATGGACAAATTTTGTGCATTTTCAACGATGTATCTACGTCGATTTCGCACGTGGAATATCTTCAAAAATAGCTAAATACGTGACCTCGCTTCGATACAGTAGAGTGGTTTTGAATCAACGTACGTCCGATGTCTACGTTTGGAAATCGCAAATGCCTCATTTCAAATATATAGTTTTAGTTTTGGTTTTGGTTTTGGTCACGTGGTTTCCTATTGTCCTGCCTAACCACTTGAATCACAAGATATCGAACTCTTTGTTTCTACCTTTTGTTTAAAACTAAACATTTGTGACAGGTAGTTTCGGTTTTGGTTTCAGTTTCTTATAAGTGGTGTGACGAATAAAATTACAGGATTTTCGAGTTACCTGATCTAAGTATACAAAAGAAATGTTTAAATTTCGCAGTGCAATATTCACGAGCAGAGAAGTCGAACAAAACAGTCTACATTTGAAAGCATTGATTTAGTTTGAAAGCATTGGCTTGAGACTACGAAATAGCCTAAGCTGATTTCACTGTGAAAATATATAGACCATCGAAATATTTGCATTCGAAATTACAAAAGGGCCACTACTGTAATTGTATAGGTGCTATAAACAAAATCGATTCATGTCCTTAATCCCATGTACCAGAATCGATGGAAGGCCATTATATGACCTCTAATAACCTAATGACTTTTACTGAAGCAATTTTTACTGCAAAAAATAGAAGATAGAGGGGAGAAAATTGGGGTGTGTGTGTGTGGGGGGGGGGGGTTGGAGGGCAGGGGGGGTTGGGCCGGGAGAGAGAGAAACATATGAGAGAGAGCATTGGAAGTGAAAGAGAAGGGGGATGAGAGCTCGAGATGAAGATATCGAATGTAGGGGAGGAGGAGGGGGAAAGGGGTAATTTAGGAAAGAGGTGGTTATATAGGGAGGGGAACCTCCTCTTAAAGAGGTATGGGTTGTGCTTCCCGGGGATAATAAACTAATTCATAATCAAATCATCTCCATGCATCGTTTATGGTTCATACAAACAAACAAATTCCCCCACCCCACCCCCATCCTTCAGTATACGCGCATGTATATGATTTCTAGGCCTAGAACTCGTGAGTGTTATATGCCACCTACCTTCGACAGAGAGCATCAACTGTCGTCCGCGGGATAGATTTCTGATATCAATCATGATAATAATTATGTTAGCACAATAGGCTATTGTATACTTCTGGTTATATACCCTATACTGTGTCCTCCCAGCATAATAGTGTTATGATTGCAGATCAGATCAGCTCTACTTTTTAATCCCTTGATTTTTGGTTTCTGAACAAAAGAGAAACCAAAACTATATATTTGAAATGAGGGAATGTCTCTATTATTTATTTTATCGTAGGGCCTACCTAATTATTTCGGCTTAAATGACCAGAACTCCTTCCTGACAGTTATAATTTCATAACGGATAACTTAATTAAATTAAAACTGTACATTATAGCTTTAACCAAAAAGATAAATAAATAATATATAAAACATAAATAGGCCTACAATATACAAATTCATTCATATTGATAAACAATAAGTGTGGTTGTCCTAATGTTATTTGATGGTCTATGGTTTGTCGTGAGCTCGCCGGTCATTTCACGGTTAAGACCTGAGCGCAAGAAGACAGTAAGTCCCCTTGGCCCCTCAACATGTATACACTAAAGTTGCGTATAGTTTCGTATAGTTTGGTAATGTTTTATACATGTTCAGGGGCCAAAACAAATCTTTCACAACCTTTCATGATGTTTTCATCCTGGAACATGTATTAAACATTATAAAACCCTAAATAACTATACGTAACTTTAGTGTATACATGTTGCGGGGCCAAGTGGATTTACGGTCTTCTTGCGCCCAGGTCTTCAAATGCAGAACGAACATATTCGTGATGGCCATTACCAAGAGGCATTCAACTCGTGTCGAGTAGAGTGGAATATATTTACATGTATGTTTTCCTAAAACCGTGCGGCGCATTTAATGAAGTTGCAACCAACTCGTCCTGAGAATGATAGAAGCTGATAGCTATATACTAGGTATCCCAGGCAAACCTTAGTTAACACATTTGCTAGTCAGCGAAATTCGCCGAGACCGGGCCCAAACACAATGCATATTTACATAGAAATTTGAATTTTTTTCGAGAACAGGTCGGTGAAGGAAACCTACATAAATATGTTTTCTATACTTCACTTGACCCAAATATATGATTTTTTATGGTGATGAGCCAGTCGCACATGGAATTTTAGAGGGATTTTGATAGCAGTTCCATTAAAAAAAGCTGCTATCGCCATGACACTAAGATCTAGAAACACCCCTAAATGCCGTTTTGGGGAATTTTGCTAGCAGAATCTTTTTGATGAAAGTCAATCTTTGACAAGATGTAACTTTGTTACGGAAAGTGCTATGACAAAAATGTTTTCAGTTTTGGCTTTCTTTACTCAAGGGCTTTAATTTGATATGTAAAATTATGCAGTTTGATGGCAAATTTGAATTCACCTAGCATACCTATATATACCATACTTTGATGCTCTTGTTTTCATTTAATTTTCCTCGACATTTACAAATTAAAAGGCGGCACGCCAAAGATACACGACGCCTATAATTGTTTTCTCCCCCCCCCCCACCTTTTTTTTTTTTAATTTAAAGGTGCATTTTGTCTAGGACACAGGTTGCATTTCATGATAGCATTAATGTAGTTTTACTAGGATTGTAACCATGTAGTTTTACCAGAACCGGGCTTCCATTGCATGATAACATTAATGTAGTTTTACCAGGACTCGGGTTGCATTGCATGATAACCTTAATGTAGTTTTACCAGGACCTGGGTTGCATTGCATGATAGCATTAATGTAGTTTTACTAGGACTTGGGTTGCATTGTATGATAGCATTAATGTAGTTTTACCAGGACTCGGGTTGCATCGTATTATAGCGTTAATGTAGTTTTACCAGGACTTGGGCTGCATTGCATGATAGCATTAATGTAGCTTTACCAGGACTCGGGTTGCTTTGTATAATAACATTAATGTAGTTTTACCAGGACCCGGGTTGCATTGTATGATAGCATTAATGTAGTTTTACCAGGACCCGGGTTGCATTGTATGATAGCATTAATGTAGTTTTACCAGGACCCGGGTTGCATTGTATGATAGCATTAATGTAGTTTTACCAAGACCCGGGTTGCATTGTATGATAGCATTAATGTAGTTTTACCAGGACTCGGGTTGCATTGTATGATAGCATTAATGTAGTTTTACCAGGGCCCGGGTTGCATTGTATGATAGCATTAATGTAGGTTTACCAGGACTCGGGTTGCATTGTATGATAGCATTAATGTAGTTTTACCAGAGCCCGGGTTGCATTGTATGATAGCATTAATGTAGTTTTACCAAGACCCGGGTTGCATTGTATGATAGCATTAATGTAGTTTTACCAGGACTCGGGTTGCATTGTATGATAGCATTAATGTAGTTTTACCAGGGCCCGGGTTGCATTGTATGATAGCATTAATGTAGTTTTACCAGGACTCGGGTTGCATTGTATGATAGCATTAATGTAGTTTTACCAGAGCCCGGGTTGCATTGTATGATAGTAAATATGTAATTTTACCAGGACCCGGGTTGCATTGTATGATAGTATCAATGTAGTTTTACCAGGACCCGGTTTACATTGTATGATAGCATTAATGTAGTTTTACCAGGACCCGGGTTGCATTGTATGATAGCATTAATGTAGTTTTACCAGGGCCCGGGTTGCATTGTATAGAATTAATGTAGTTTTACCAGAGCCCTGGTCGGATTGTATGATAGTATTGTAGGTTTACCAGGACTAGAGTTGCATTGTATGGTAGCATTAATGTAGTTTTACCATTGCATTGTACGAGGAGCAGTCAGTATGTTTTAAGAGTTGACTCGTGACATCATTTGTGGATTGTTTTCATGGCATTTCTCAATGATTGCATAAACACTGTACCTTTGTCTTTCAAACAACACATGTAAAAATTTTATCACACACATGATTACGTAACAGCATTAGCATAAAATCAATGGTCTAGAGTCACCTGGTGAAATTGAGGCCTTTTTGTTAAGGGAAATAAGAGGCTGAAATGAGGTATTGTTGTATTTTCTATATTTTCTCGGGAATTAAAGAATGGAGAATGCTGCCTTTTGGAACAGTAATAGAACACAAACTACCAGTTCATTAAACCATGTTTGTTGGGCTGCTAAAGTTTTAATTTATTTAAAATGCGTGGTCAAATATGTCTTATTTTTGACAAAAACAAGGCTTTTCTTTCTTTAAAAATCTTGATATTGCCAAAAATAGCAAACGTGGAAATTTAAATTTTTTTGCCAGTTCTGTTGACTAATCTCCAAACATTTAAACGGAAGTCTCCTAAAAATATTTGAATCCGTGATTAAAATATAACTGTTATTGTACCATTGTTACATTTATACAAAAAGTAGTGGTACAAAGAGAGAGGCCATCGTTTGAATGAGAAATTTATTTTAAAACTTTTCTGTTCATTTCAGGTTGAGATCATCCATAAAAATTCATATGAATATTTAAATTACAATTTTCATAGCATTTTGTAATATTTTAGGCCCTATTTACATGGAATTTAGCAATTTTCGTGCATTTCCACCATGTTGTAGGCCTATCGGTCATCCCACCTGCGCATGCGCAGATTGTTGTTTCATTTGCACCAGTTATCATCGCACTGAGTAGGCCTACCAGCTCTCACACGTGACCAGTCATTATATTTTAGTCTGTTTCATTTTGGAGATAATTAATGTAATTTGTAATAACTGCTTTTTCATTTTCGCCATTTTTGCAGAATAATTTTGCTTCCATTCAAGCCCTAAAGTTGTTGAAGTTTCCAGACGTCCCATTTCCACCAAATTTTAATGGCAAGTCTCATATTTTACCAAATGCAAACGGAGGACCTAGTGTTTATTCCTGCCCAAAACTAACCATATGCACCTTGTACTTTTGCTGTTTTCGGACATTGTAAACACGTGTTTTTTCTGTAATTTAAAAGGCCCGCCTTTTTGCGTGATTTGGCAGTGTCCCTAGTATATTGATTTTATGCTAATGCTGTTACGTAATCATGTGTATGATATAATTTTTACATGTGTTGTTTGAAAGACAAAGGTACAGTGTTTATGTAATCATTGAGAAATGCCATGAAAACAATCCACATATGACGTCACGAGTCAACTCTTAAAACATACTGACTGCCTCTCGTATGATAGCATTAATGTAGGTTTACCAGAGCCCGGGTTGCATTGTATGATAGTATCAATGTAGTTTTATCAGGACTCGGGTTGCGTTGCATGATAGCGTTAATCTGGTTTTACCAGGACTCGGATTGCATATGATAGCATTAATGTAGTTATACCAGGACCCGGGTGGCATTGCAGGATAGCATTAATGTAGTTTAATCAGGACCAGGCCCTTAACCAGGGGAGGGGCGAGGGGTGAACGCCTCCCAAAAATCACCAGGGTCCCAAAAGTCCCCCTTTTGACTCAAAAAGTCCCATTTACGAGCGAAAAAATAGCGGGTCTATATGGTCAAAAAAAAGAAAAAAAAAGGTCCACATTTTCAACTCCGCCACCCCAATACCGTAGCCTAAATACTGGTTACGGGCCTGATCAGGACCCGGGTTGCATTGTACGATAGCATTATGTAGTTTTACCAGGACCCGGTATTACATTCTATGATAGCATAGTTTTACAGGACCCGGGTTGCTTTGCATGATATGGGCATTAATGTCCCAGGTTACATTGTATGATAGCATTAGGGCCTAATGTAGTTTTACCAGGATCCGGGTTACATTGCATGATAGCATTAGTGTAGTTCGAAACGTTCACCTATTTCTGTTTAAAAGTAAAAATCATGATTACAGTAAATAATACACCAATCATTAAAGAACAAAATATTATTGCGAATAATGTAATGTACATGGTGGCTATGTATTGTTGAGGCAAATATTAACAAAATCAAAATGATTGTTCTTTTATTATAATGCATCTGCAGCACACGTATTATCAAGCTGAAAGGCACGTACTGTACTTTGAACGCGTTTTATAAGATAAATTATCTTGCTGACTGAATCCTTGAAAATTCCACAAATAACACCCTAGAATAAAACACGCTTTCCTATTATATCATTGATAATTTCGGTATTACAATCGCCGAGGTCCGACAACTTTTAATTATACTCTGAGATAAAGTAATTAAATTTGACTTACCATGTGTTATGACTTCGGAGTTTTTCAGTTGTGTTGCTTTGTAAAACGATCATGTTCAGTATAGAAGCATTATAATAGACACTGCTAGCTGGTAGAATTACAACAAAAAAATCTTATCTTTACACATGGGCAGCGTATACGTAGTAAAAGCACTCCCACATTTTTTGTATTGACACATTAACCATGTTAAGGTTAGCAACTATTTTAAACTGTTGCGATTTGGTAGTTCACAGCATCTTGCGAGTGTAAGGCATCATTTCATAGCGAGTGTGTAGAAGAATTCAAATAATCACAGATATACTTTTACAGGTCATGTGGTTCTTGAGTAATGTTGTAAATAGGGCTGAAACAACAACACTCAGTTTTGTAAAAAAAAGTACATAACTCATTAACAACAATAAATCAAGCAAGTTTTAAAAGTATATGATTTGTAGAATGAACTTTTGCAAAACATCAAAGTGTTGTTTTTCAATAATATATTGATTTAGATAGTGGAAATCCAATTTTTGACTGCTTCGACCAATTGCAAAATACTGCGTCTACCCTTAACGTAAAAATTGAAAGAAAAAAAGATTTTCAGAATACCAATTAACTCTAGACTTCAAAAGATATATTTCAGCACTCGAAATGTTATTTATGGCTTTAAGGTTCTATCAGTAAATATATAATGTATAGAATTGACTTAATACTAAAAATGAAAATTAAAAGTAGGTAGACCCTATCATGCTGGACATTTAAAGGGGCATTTCGTGATCCACAGCCTCATCCCCCCACTTTTCTCCAAAAAAGTTGAGATTTTTATATCACTGGAAACCTCTGGCTACATAATGTTTATGTACAAAATATTTCTTGCAGATTAATTCGTTTTGCAAAGATACCGTGAAATTTGAATTTCGTTCTGGTGCACCAGAACGAAATTACAACGCATTGTCTATGGAGCAGTGTAATACACATAATCATGCATAACTCGCAAACGCAAAATCGGAATCAACTGAAATTTTGGGAATAGGCTTTTTTCGTGGATATGTACTGAAAAATGTCATAAAAAGAGGATGCTAGGATCACGAAATACTCCTTTAATAGAACCTTTACAGTGCAAATATTACATTATTTTTGTATCATTTTTACCCGGCATTTTTAACCTCCGAGGTTTTTTTTATAATACTTTTTGCTGGGACTTTTTGGTGTGACCTGTGTAACCGCAGTCTTTTAATGCGGTTACATTGTAAAATGCACTTAAACCCTTTTGTTGTAATAACTTGATGAATAAAAGTAGGCCTACTACCTTCATAACCAAACTGCCTAAGTCATTATTACATGTTTCTCATTTGCAATTTTGATTTTCTGAGTAATAAACCCATAATTATTCAAATTTCCAGCCGCATTCTTCATTAACTTGCGGGATACATACAAGAAATTAGTATAGAACTAAAATTCTGGTTAAGTATATGCCTACGTTGATAAAGTATTGGTTAAAACCCCGGGGCTTGAATTGTGATACATAAGGACTCGGACTCGAGCTTTGAGGACTCGGACATCAGAAATTGGCAGGGACTCGAACTCGGACTTGGACACCAAGGACTCGGATGACGAGGACTCGACTACAACACTGATTATGGGTTTATTACTCAGAAAATCAAAATTACAAATGAGAAACATGTAATAATGAATTAGGCAGTTTGGTTATGAGGGTGACGCCATTTAAAGACATTTTATTTGATTTTCTAACCATGCATCATGTTCGACCTTTCTCTTTTTGAGGCCGTTTTATACCATTTGGCCTCCCATGCATTGCAAACTAGTAATTTTGATCAAAATAAAAGGTACTATATTTAGATATCTGAATACTTTTATATAGTAGCAATATGTATTCCAAGTAAAACAGCATTGCATTGACCTTTTTCAATTTGATTTTCTAACAACCATGCATCGTGTTTTTGAGACAACCATGCATCGTGTTTTTGAGACATTGTAGCGATCAGTCCCATTTCGTATTTATATGTATTCCATGCAAGTGTAACAGAATTTCTGATGAAACCATATATTTTAAGATATCTCAAAATATCTTTTCCTTTGGTGTCTTTTATTTTACTGAATTTTGCAGTAAATTACGGTATTTTACCAAAAATCACCCGGTAAAATACCGGGTACCTGAGGTTTATTTTATTTACCGATTTAGAACACTGCGGGTGGCCGCACATCCCCGTCACACATTTTTAGCGGTTAATTCCCGGGAAAACATGAATCTGGCACTTCTATGGGCCATAAATAACATTAACATCAAATATATCTATTTGTAGGCTAAATGGTGCTGTAACGTGTTAAATCTTTGATTTTTGGATACAGGAGCTTACAGGCTCTGGGGGTAGTTCGTGTACACTGCAAAAGTAACACCAAGGCAGGGGCGTAGCAAGAGCATCAGGGGCTCATGGACAAGGAGCAGTACGGGCCCTTTTAACCAGGCGAGATTTAGCCTACCTTATGGGGCCCTGGGCCAGGCCAAAGTTTGGAGGCCCCAAAGTCACGTGCCGAGGAAGGCATATGTGCACTCAAGTCAGTGGCCAAGTTTTGGTTTAACTAAAGGGGGACTAAGGGGGACTAACATATTTTGTTCAGTTCAATTTCAGACTATATTGGCCCCAGATCAACATGAATGTTTAGAATATAGAAAGATTTAAACTCTTGATCTCAATACAAAATATTTACCTCCGTAATTTTCAGCTGTTGCTACTACAGCCTTCGTCAGCGGAATGACCCGATCGTGCACTCTTGAAGTGTGACGTAATGACCGGGTCATAGACCTTTGGTAACTTGTAGCGCCCTCCGTCTTTGTTCAGAGATGGTTGGTTGGCCCTGATGTGGATGGCCTCCTTGACTCCTCTCTCAAACCAGCGAGGTTCCCTATCCAAGATTTGGACTTTGTCCAGGTCGACGTGATGGCCCGGTGACTCTATGTGGATATGTTTGGAAACCTCAGACGAAGTTGTGCTAGGACGTCTATGTTCGAGAAATCTGGTCTTGAGAGAACGTTCAGTCTCTCCAATGTACGATTCTTTGCAGGTGCCTCTTGTAGTCTGCCCCTGGCATGGAATCAAGTACACTGGACCAGTTACGTCCTTTTTTCAGTTTTGTCTTTTGGCGCCACTAAAAATTGGCGCAGTGTCTGTGTAGGTTTAAATGTTACCCGTATACCGAATTTTTGGAAATTCCTTCGAAGAGCCTCCGAAATCCCTTTGATATACGGTAACACGATCTGTCCTTTGTTTGTAGTACTACTGTCCTTATTCGCGTTTGATTTTGCGCTCTTGGGCTTATTGATTTTGTCAAAGACCCATGGCGGGTAGCCACACTTGGAGAGAGCTTGCGTAATATGCTCCTTTTCCTCAACAACCACTTGGTGATCACTGTCTCTGCACGATGGAATAGAGTCTGTATTACACCAAACTTGTGTTCTAACGGGTGGTTGGAAGAAAAATGCAAATATTGATCCGTGTGCGTTGGCTTACGGTATATCTTGATCTCTAAGCTGCCGTCAGCTTGGATCACGGTCGAAGTATCCAGAAACGCGAGGGATGTTGCTATTTGAAACCGCGCGAAGCGCGACATTTTTTACAATTTTGCCCTATTTTGACCAAAAAAACATGCCGTTATTGGGGTTAAAACTAAAAGAAAGATGCATAGGGCAATTTTGGGGACCCCAAATTTTTGGGGCCCTGGACTCGGGCCCATCTGGCCCAATGGTATAAAAATCCGGGCCTGCTCTCCATTATCAGCCCTTATTTAATTTTCGCTTTTGTGCTCGGGGCCCCTGAACCCTCGGGCCCATGGACTTCGTCCACCCTGTCCCCCCGCTTGCTACGCGCCTGCACCAAGGGTGTTAATTTTAACACCGAAGTGTTTTGGGAGGACCACACCCACGGATGTTGATTACAGTGTCTACGAAACTGCGGGGTGTTGATTTGACTTTGCTAATGTAGCATTTATGTAGTTTTACCAGGACCCGAGTTGCATTCATTGTAGCATTAATGTAGTTTTACCAGGACCCGGGTTGCATTCATTGTAGCAGTAATGTAGTTTTACAAGGACCCCGTGCATTGCATGATAGCATTAATGTAGTTTTACCAGGACCCAGGTTGCATTCATTGCAGCATTAAAATAGTTTACCAGGACTCGGGTTGCATTGCATGAGAGCATTAATGTGGTTTAATCAGGCTCTGGTAGTTCGTGTACACTGCAAAAGTAACACTTAATTTTAACACCGGTACCGAAGTGTTCTGGGAGAACCACACCACGGATGTTGATTACAGCGTCTTCGACACTGCGGGGTGTTGATTTGACCATGCTAATCGACCAGTGTATTATATGCATTATAGCATTTATGTAGTTTTACCAGGACCCGGGTTGCATTCATTGTAGCAGTAATGTAGTTTTACAAGGACCCGGGTTCCATTGCATGATAGCATTAATGTAGTTTTACCAGGACCCGGGTTGCATTCATTGTAGCATTAATGTATAGTTTTACGAGGACCCGGGTTGCATTGCATGATAGCATTAATGTAGTTTTACCAGGACCCAGGTTGCATTCATTGCAGCATTAAAATAGTTTACCAGGACTCGGGTTGCATTGCATGAGAGCATTAATGTGGTTTAATCAGGCTCTGGTAGTTCGTATACACTGCAAAAGTAACACTTAATTTTAACACCGGTACCGAAGTGTTCTGGGAGAACCACACCACGGATGTTGATTACAGCGTCTTCGACACTGCGGGGTGTTGATTTGACCATGCTAATGGACCAGTGTATTATATGCATTATAGCATTTATGTAGTTTTACCAGGACCCGGGTTGCATTCATTGTAGCAGTAATGTAGTTTTACAAGGACCTGGGTTGCATTGCATGAGGGCATTAATGTAGTTTTACCAGGACCCGGGTTGCATTCATTGTAGCATTAATGTATAGTTTTACGAGGACCCGGGTTGCATTGCATGATAGCATTAATGTAGTTTTACCAGGACCCAGGTTGCATTCATTGTAGCATTAATGTAGTTTTACCAGGACTCGGGTTGCATTGTATTATATCATTAATGTAGTTTTACCAGAGCCCGGGTTGGATTGTATGATAGCATCAATGTAGTTTTAACAGGGCCCGGTTTGCATTGTATGATAGCATTAATGTAGTTTTACCAGGACTCGGGTTGCATTGCATGATAGCATTAATGTAGTTTTACCAGGACTCGGGTTGCATTGTATGATAGCATTAATGTAGTTTTACCAGGACTCGGGTTGCATTGCATGATAGCATTAATGTAGATTTACCAGGACTCGGGTTGCATTCATTGTAGCATTAATGTAGTTTACTAGGACTCGGGTTGCATTGTATGATAGCGTTAATGTAATTTTGCCAGGACTCGGGTTGCATTGTATGATAGCATTTTATGCAGTTTTACCAGGACGGACCGGGGTTGCATTGTATGATAGCATTAATGTAGTTTTACCAGGACCCGGGTTGCATTGCATGATACAAAGTAGTTTACCAGGACTCGGGTTGCATTGCATGAGGGCATTAATGTGGTTCTGGGGGTAGTTCGCGTACACTGCAAAAGTAACACCAAGGGTGTTAATTTTAACACCGAAGTGTTCTGGGAGGACCACACCCACGGATGTTGATTTACAGTGTCTTCGACAATGCGGGGTGTTGATTTGATTTTGCTGATGGACCAGTGTTCACACTTTCCCACTGTTCTGATCTGAGAGGACCACACCACCAATGGGTGTTGTGTTAACACCAGACTTTGGTGTTAACATTAATTGGTGTAACCATGGTAACATTGTAATATTGTAACAGCATGTATTTTCAGATTATAAATAACGTTGAACTGTAAGCAGTCCAGCAAAGTGCAGTGTAGTTTGTTGTTGTTTTTTTCAAGGTGGTGTTAACATGGTTAATATAACACCATAAGCCATAACACCAGCTCAGTGTTGCAAATTTAACACCAGAGTTTTTGCAGCGTACAACTGCAAGACTCTTCTAGTGCCCCCCCGACAAAAAATGAAAGAAAAAAGTGCCCTCTGACAAAAAATAAAAGGGAAAATCAGGAGGGCAAAGGAAAAGAAAAGGGGCAAGGAGCCCTTTTCTACCGAAATTCAGCCTGAAAATACACAATTTTTCCGCGCTACGCGCGCATATTGCAAAAATTCAGCCCTTTCCATCCTGACAATGGACAAAAATAGTATAAAATACCATTTTTTGCGCGCTACTCGCGCACATCGTCCCAATAAGGCCTTTTGTCTCTACGTATTGTATGATGCAACTGTAATTTTTCCCCCCCTGGCCAGAAAAGCTGGCTACGCCCCTGACCGTCACCCTCATAACCAAAGTGCCTAAGTCATTATTACATGTTTCTCATTTGCAATTTTGATTTTCTGAGTAATAAACCCATAATTAATCAAATTTCCAGCCGCATTCTTCATTAACTTGCAGAATACATCAAAAGAGATGAATTCCACAACTCAATAAAGAATGCGGCTGGAAATTTGATTAATTATGGGTTTATTACTCAGAAAATCAAAATTTTGATTAATTATGGGTTTATTACTCAGAAAATCAAAATTGCAAATGAGAAACATGTGATAATGACTTGGGCACTTTGGTTATGAGGGTGACGATACAGATAATCTAATGATAAAAAAAAATATTGTAAAGGGAAGTTCATAGCTAGTTCGTTAAATTTATCATAATTAATCATAATACAAATTAGGCCAACAAAATTCAAGTGATATCAATTAGATCATGTATTTCTTACGGAAATAGATGTTTACAACTCTGCCCCGTTTTGATCAAAAACACCGAAGGGACGAAATCAAAACTTGACCGGTGGTTGACCGCCGGTTCCGTCCGGTTGCTATTGTTCTAAACAATGGTAAGCGGACGCAAACGGTGGTCAAACGCCGGTCGAGTTTTGATTTCATCCCTAACAATAGGTACATAGGCTATTTCCTACTATAACTTCCGTGTTCCTCAATATAATGGAGTAACAAAGACTATTGTTATAGTAACCCAATTTGCGATAATTCAAACAGATAAGTCATGTGTGTTAACTCTCTCCGCGCTGGTGTAGACTGCAGACGAAAAGTTAAAAAAAATTCAAAAATTCAAAAGATTTCAGAATTGTAAATTTTCATGACCATATTTGGAATCATCATGAAAAATGCATTGAAATGAGTATAAACAAGCCCAGTATTGGTTCAGTGGTTCTTAAAATAGTTCTTGATATTTTGAGAAAATATTTCAAAACTTGGGACTTTTTATAATATGGATAGCACGAAGAGCATTAAGATTAAATTATGAATTATGATTATGGTTTATGCAATTTAATAAGATAATACATATGCAATATCAGGAATCGGTCTATTCATGAATTCATATAACTTGTTGTGAAGGACGATATTCACGATTTGGTAAACAAGTTGCCCCTGGTACAAGATGAGACGTTAATATTAATTATGGAAATGTATTAAATTGTTTTGAACGTATAGGCCTACTTAATTTATAAGCTCCACGTCATCAAATTTCATAACCATAACTTTTGCTGAGTATGAAGTTACTCCGATGTTCTGCACCCACCGCAAAACCTCCACTATCGGAGTTCCTGCGGACGCCGCAAAAACTCAAAAATCGGAGGATTTGTGCCGGTACACAACTAGATCCACCTACTCTTTTCGATAAGACCGGCAACTTTTTACGTGTTTAGGTTTGACTCGTCTGACACACGGGATCGCCATTCCCGGGTCGCCATTTTACGTGATCCTTCGAACTACGAGACACCGGGCACTCGCTGTGTATACCTGCACTTTTTTTTATTATCAAAAGCATCTTTCCAGTGCATGAGTGGTTACACACATTAGCAAGGCCCTGAAGTCCATACAATATTTTCTGGCTCCAAATTTGCATCAGCTGAGAGTGACCCCAAGTAGGACTAATTCAAATTTGCAGTGTCAGGACTGTCAGCTAAAGTCCCATGGTCATGTTTTAAATTAGTTGTGTTAAAGTAATGTTGTGAAATGATGATATAGTAGATAGATTTACACTGCTGAACAGTGGTGCACCTGAAAATATGCGGGACTTCCCAAAATTCAACCCAATCCAATCCATGGCTAGAAGTGCAAGTCCTGTGTACCACCCCTGTTGTTGGCGTGTCTTCACCTTACATTATGTATTCATATCCCATTCATATCCAAAAAAAACACAACTAAAAATATAATATTCAGTTTCATTAAAAAGTCTTTTATTTCATTTGGCAGGTCAAAGCCAAAGTAAAAAGTTATACATGACATGTTATTTTTCCAAATCCAACTTTTCTCTATGCTAACATTGGTTATGAATCTTATAACAAAATGGTTGGTTTGTCGATAATAATTGTACTTTTATTCATGAAAAACACACTTGTATCACAAAGTAAAAAGTTCACAAAAATCCTAACAGATGAACTTTGACACGTCATCTATCCAGCTCAAAGTTTTGTGACATGTAAAAAGAACATTGGAGACACCAACAGACTGCACACTAGCGCCCAAAAGTGGATTGTACATGTGACGTAAGATAATGGGCCTCCACGTATCTGTTCGTGGTGTTTGATGATCTTTTCCTTATCAAGATTGCTTCTCGGATATAGCGGGCTCCCAAATTACATTTTTCCTCGCGAATGCAATACAATCCACTTCTGGGTGCTAGAGTGCCCTCTGTTGGTGTACAGAAGTTAGATCTAAAAATACATCACTCTGAAGATGGCCATCGCCCAAGATGGTCCAAACTGTCATGTCAGTAAAACATAATTGGTTTTGACAAGATGAAATGTGTATTCTACAAGTTTCTATAAACGTAATGATTAATGAACCTCTTCAAAAAAGAAAAAATAGCCTTTCTCTAATCTTAAGGAATGTATCTCTTTATTTTCCAAATTCCTTTGTTTGAATGCCAAAATTGAATATAATGTGTAGACATGCCACAAGATTAAGTCAATAACATTGCAGTCCATTAAACTTTGGACAGATGCCAGTGCACCACAGAGAAAGGAATCGGAACAAATGGCAGTGAAATAATTGGGCATAAGCCCTCATGGTTTGAATGGAGCTCATGATTCCTGGGTAAGCCATCATTCTACAATAAGTGTCTAACAAATTACGAACTGCCTTGTGTGCCTTTGCATTTGTATTTAAGATATCACAATTGGATATCACCTTGGAAAATATATGGTAGCAAAAGCACAACAATTTTGTCTAGTGCACTTCATGGAATGATTGGCCCTACCTCATAATGACTGTGCACATGCACACCAATTGGCCCTCAAAAATAATGATAGTGTTTTGTTCCTTATTCATCTATGATTTCAACACACATGCATTCTTAGCTGAATTGTTGTGTTTTCCTCCATATTCTAGTCAAATTCGGCATTCAACTGTGTTGAGGCAGTTACCAATTGGTGCTCACTACATATGAACTCACAAACACGCTGTTCTTTTCTACTGCCTTCTATTATACAAATATTACATGCCTATGAGTGTGATAGTTCAAAATATATCATGAGGTCAAATTTTGACTTTTCTATTTCACGAGGTGTAGCCGAGTGAAATAGATCAGTCAAAATTTGACCAAATGATATATTATACTATTACACAAATATTGGCATGTAATATTTGTTTTAGATCATGATATCACATGGTTTCTTTTAATGCCATGTGATAGTAAAAACTATCACACAGCTAAAGTCACTGTAATCATGATATAATTCATAATATACACACGGACAGGTGCATTTGTGTACCTGTAGTTCAACGTTTTGTGTGCATTTTGCCATTGTGGCAAATGCAGTTCCAATTTTCGTCCCATCTGCAAAAATGTGTCTCTGTGACAACTCATCAAGAAGAAGAACAAGCTCTTATCTGAACAATGTTGATGATTTGCGTGGAAAATCGCAAAAGACACCAGAAAAATAAGCTTTTATTCGCAATTCCAATCATGCATGCTCAGAACTTTGATATCGGGTACCGTACACCAATGGGAGATGAATCCAATCTCCTCCTTTGACAGCCATGTCAATGAACTTAAAACTTTTCAGGAATTTTACTTTTCGTATCATGATTAATAAAACTGGAAGTTCTAACCTGACACAACCACTTTTAATTTGTCAGGCTTTCAAGCAAGACATCAAGACCAAATGCTATGCAAAACACAAGTATAAAAAAGCATCATTTTACAAAGTGCAAAGTTCAACCCAATTGATATACTGTGCAAGTTTATCTCTCATGCATATTACCCACAATACACTCTTGTATCATGTGCGATTGGAATTGCGAAAGGGCTGATTGCAGCGGCGAATGGAAAACGCAACATTTGTCGCAACAGAAATATGCAAGCAAAAACGCTGCAGTATCTGAACAGTCATTTTCTCATTGAGCAGTCAGTTGTAATAAATAGATATACACATGAGACAGTGATCAGAAGATTTGGTCTCCAATGGCTTGCATCTGTTTCAGCGCTGCTTTCCCGTAGCCTCCCCTGCCTGTGTCGTAGTCTGTTCTGTACTCATCTCTTACCTGAAATTAATAAAACAAAGAAATACAATAAATGAATCAAATGTAAAAATTGGGAAACTTTTCAAGCATTATTTATTTTCATCAAATAATCATCGTGACATCATTCATTCGTCAATTCTTCATATCTTTCATCAGTGCTGTTGGAATAAGGCAAAAAAAAAAAAAGGTTTGTCTCAAAGCTCGCGCCCGCATTTGTAAAATCACACGATTTGAAAAAAAGAAATGCAGAATTTTTTTTATTATTTTTTCCAGGAAAATTTCCAGCCGAATATCAGATTTTTTTCCTCGAAATACCATAAAAATACCAAGTCGGGAATAATAATAATAATTTTTTTAAAAATCGCATTTGGTATTTGTTTTCAAACCACTTGAGACAAACCTTTTTTTGGGGGGGCCTAATAAGGACCAGCGAGCAACCACTATTCTAATCTGCAGCACTTTGCAAACTTCTGTCAAATTTACTCCAAAAAACCTGCTTTATGTTATGCCTTCTCTACATAACCTTTGAATTAAAACAGTTTACCGCTACTTTTATATGTTCAATGAGAGTTTACTATAGATTTCCCAGTCTTGTGTGCCCACAGTGATTTTCAAAGCCACTTGGTCCATCCAATTTCAAATGCAGCATATCAAACAATATTTATCTTGGCAAACTCACTGGCAATTTCAATTGATAGTGAATAGATTGATAAGTGAGTGACTGACTAAATGGTTAATTTAATTGTTTGATCGACTGATTTTTCAACAAATTTTGTTTACTATGTTAAAATCAGTGGTGTAGCCAGGATTTTGGAACCTATTTTTGACCCAATTTTCACCAGCATCTTTCGTCTACCGATGACCTATATGAACCGACAGTCATGATGAACAGGGGGGCACAGACCTCCCTAGCCCAGCCCCCTCACTGGCTATGCCACTGCTGTTAATCCTTTGTCTTACCTGTCCTCCACTCTTCCCTCTGCCATATTGTCTGCCCTCTATAAACCCAGCATCCCAGTCTGATCTCACTATGCGATCATCTAATCGTGTACCACTAACGTAACGCATACAATTCTCTGTCTTACCTGTCCTCCACTCTTCCCTCTGCCATATTGTCTGCCCTCTATAAACCCTGCATCCCAGTCTGATCTCACTATGCGATCATCTAATCGTGTACCACTAACGTAACGCATACAATTCTCTGTCTTACCTGTCCTCCACTCTTCCCTCTGCCATATTGTCTGCCCTCTATAAACCCTGCATCCCAGTCTGATCTCACTATGCGATCATCTAATCGTGTACCACTAATGTAACACATACAATTCTCTGTCTTACCTGTCCTCCACTCTTCCCTCTGCCATATTGTCTGCCCTCTATAAACCCAGCATCCCAGTCTGATCTCACTATGCGATCATCTAATCGTACCACTAATGTAACGCATACAATTCTCTGTCTTACCTGTCCACCACTCTTCCCTCTGCCATATTGTCTGCCCTCTATAAACCCTGCATCCCAGTCTGATCTCACTATGCGATCATCTAATCGTGTACCACTAATGTAACGCATACAATTCTCTGTCTTACCTGTCCTCCACTCTTCCCTCTGCCATATTGTCTGCCCTCTATAAACCCAGCATCCCAGTCTGATCTCACTATGCGATCATCTAATCGTGTACCACTAATGTAACGCATACAATTCTCTGTCTTACCTGTCCTCCACTCTTCCCTCTGCCATATTGTCTGCCCTCTATAAACCCAGCATCCCAGTCTGATCTCACTATGCGATCATCTAATCGTGTACCACTAACGTAACGCATACAATTCTCTGTCTTACCTGTCCTCCACTCTTCCCTCTGCCATATTGTCTGCCCTCTATAAACCCTGCATCCCAGTCTGATCTCACTATGCGATCATCTAATCGTGTACCACTAATGTAACGCATACAATTCTCTGTCTTACCTGTCCTCCACTCTTCCCTCTGCCATATTGTCTGCCCTCTATAAACCCAGCATCCCAGTCTGATCTCACTATCGATCATCTAATCGTGTACCACTAACGTAACGCATACAATTCTCTGTCTTACCTGTCCTCCACTCTTCCCTCTGCCATATTGTCTGCCCTCTATAAACCCAGCATCCCAGTCTGATCTCACTATGCGATCATCTAATCGTGTACCACTAATGTAACGCATACAATTCTGTCTTACCTGTCCACCACTCTTCCCTCTGCCATATTGTCTGCCCTCTATAAACCCAGCATCCCAGTCTGATCTCACTATGCGATCATCTAATCGTGTACCACTAATGTAACGCATACAATTCTCTGTCTTACCTGTCCTCCACTCTTCCCTCTGCCATATTGTCTGCCCTCTATAAACCCTGCATCCCAGTCTGATCTCACTATGCGATCATCTAATCGTGTACCACTAACGTAACGCATACAATTCTCTGTCTTACCTGTCCTCCACTCTTCCCTCTGCCATATTGTCTGCCCTCTATAAACCCTGCATCCCAGTCTGATCTCACTATGCGATCATCTAATCGTGTACCACTAACGTAACACATACAATTCTCTGTCTTACCTGTCCTCCACTCTTCCCTCTGCCATATTGTCTGCCCTCTATAAACCCTGCATCCCAGTCTGATCTCACTATGCGATCATCTAATCGTGTACCACTAACGTAACGCATACAATTCTCTGTCTTACCTGTCCTCCACTCTTCCCTCTGCCATATTGTCTGCCCTCTATAAACCCCCCATCCCAGTCTGATCTCACAATGCGATCATCTAATCGTGTACTGCTAATGTAACGCATACAATTCTGTCTTACCTGTCCTCCACTCTTCCCTCTGCCATATTGTCTGCCCTCTATAAACCCCGCATCCCAGTCGGACCTCACTATTCGATCATCTAATCGTGTACCACTAACATAACGCATACAATTCTCTGCATCCTCTCGTGTGTAATATCTGAATAAAGTGCATCTATTAAGGAAAACCAGTACACAACCTACAAAACATCTGAGAAGGTCTAACATCTTGTTGGCCAGGCCAATTAGCCAGGTTTGTGCAGTAAGGCCTCAAAAATAAATTGTTTGAATGTTTGATTGGCGTAACATAAAAAAAAAATAGGGTAGGTAGGTCGCGATTTTTTAAAATATTTTTATTTTTTACATTTTAAGCTATAAATTGCATTCGATATTTTAAAGGCATTGGAACTTCTTTTTTTTTATAATTTTAATTTCTTAATTTTTTAGTCTAGGGTCGGGCCTACTTATAGAGTCCGTCAGGTTACGCCAATCAAACAATTTTTTTGTAGGCCTAACCATGGTAACTAAATACCAGCAATTACTTAATGTTTATACTAGGATTTGGGCAGGTAACCTTGTCCTTACCTATTAATGTTCTTTCAGATGGCAGGACCTTGGCGAGTTGGAAACTATCATTTCCCGGATTGTCATTTAAATTGCTTTTAGTGTTTTTTCATGTTTGTAATTTATGACAATTGAAATAAATATTATTATTATTATTATTATCATAGATTATGTTTTGCCGTTAAATGTTGAGCATTTGTGACACTTTATGAATAAATCCAGATGTTTTGTTAACTCTTCAAAACTCTGTAACAATCAAAGATATTAGAGCCAACGATAAAAAGGATACTCGACGAAGCAAAATCCACATGGCGTTTTCCTGATCTTGTCCAGCC
Organism: Amphiura filiformis; assembly: GCF_039555335.1. Lineage (NCBI taxonomy): Eukaryota > Metazoa > Echinodermata > Ophiuroidea > Amphilepidida > Amphiuridae > Amphiura > Amphiura filiformis. The sequence continues at coordinate 36,589,058 of NC_092633.1, read as the reverse complement.
CCATGATGATACGCTTGAGATCACCACATTTGGAGAAAAGTTCATGTATTTGTTCCTCTGTGGTATAAAATGACAAATTCCCAATGTAAAGCGTTGTACTCAGTTGCAACTTCTTTTCTTGTTCTGTCAGGCTTCCCTGGAAAAATACAAAATACAACATTATGTATATGTAGGTAAATAAATGGAAAATAAAAATAATTGTTTTTTGACATACTTGCCATCATGGAGTTATTAAGCCTATTCTGTTTCTGCAGGAAATATTTATATTTTGGATATTGGCCTGATTTGTTTAATTCTTGACCAAATATTAAGGGGTACTACACCCCTGTGGTAATTCGTGACTATTTTTGCATTTTTCTCAAAAATAATAACACACTGGTAACAAAAGTTATGTATATTATTGGGGCAAGGAATCAATTGCTACACTGAAATTTCAGTGACTCAAGACAAGCGGTTCAGTATATATGATAGGAAATGAGGTACATTCTAGCGGTACCTCTTTTCTTATCATAAATAATGAACCGCTTGTCCTGGGTCACTAAAATTCCAGTGTAGTAATTGGATTCCTTAACACTATAATATATATAACCTTTGTGTAGCATTGTGTTATTAGTTTGTGAAAAAAATGCAAAAATAGGAACAAATTTATCGAGGAGTGTAGTACCCCCTTAAGGCCAAAAATATGAATTTCTATTTTTACTATCAAATCTGACTTTTGAAATAAATGGAAGTTTTAAAGCGGTCTAATTGGCTAAATTAGATTTGCTAGAGACTTGAAAATGGCATAATTGGTATACAATTTCATGAAAATTAAAAATAAAATGGATTGTGCACATGCGTGTGGAATTGCCACGTCTCTGAAATTCTGCAATATCATTATAATTATGCATGCTTTTTGCCAAAATACACTTGACATGACATGTATGACGTGCCCAGACTGCACTGGGATGGGCAAAGCCATCTGTTGATTTGACATGGAACATACTTGGCAGTGGGGTTTGACCCCCACCCTTTTTATTTTACACGGACCCTTTTTATTGAGGCACCCTTTATATTGAAAATTCTTGACCCCCACGCTTTTTACTGAGGCACCCTTTTTGCACACTTTTTGCTTTTTCCCCTATTTGTATACATTCATTAAGTCACAGGCAATTTGGTTCGAAGTAAATCAAGTAGGGCCTACACCGAATTCTGCACTATCATCACATGATAACCTAGGATGTAAACATGCATCAATTGGAATTTTATCTTGCGATATGGTTTGCTGGCAGTGGTTTGGCACTTATTCTTGTAGTTTGGCACTTATTCTTAATGGAAACTAGGATGATTTTATCATTCAATGAAAATATATTGTAAGCTGGCACTCCCACCCTTTTTATTTTACACCCACCCTTTATATCAATCCACCCTTTTTACCAACAAAGTTTAAACCCCCACCCTTTTGAGGATTTTCCAAATTTCCAAGTGGCACCCTTTAAAAAGGGTGCCCTGCCAACAGTGTGGAATGATCCACCTGTATACAAATGGAACTTATACAATGTACCATGGTTCATTAAAAAAAAAATCTATAGCTGTTCAAACTTCATTCTTCTTTATACTGGCCTACATCCCTGGTGGAATCAAGTGGTCAGGGTAGTGCTCATGCAAATGATATTTAGTTATTCTGGTTGGTTGCTTTGCTTGGTAATTTTCTACTGCGAATTTGAATTGTTTGGGTTCTGTTATTGAGACCACTGATTCTGCATGTTCTGGAAATGAGTTTCAGTCTTTAAGTTTAACTCTAACTGTTTGGGGGGTATACATCCGGGCGATCATGCCCATATTAGCGTTCCTCATTAACATTATTTGTGGAACTTTATCTAATTTGCATGATTTGTGGAACTCATTAACATTATTTGTGGAACTTTATGCAGCACTTCCGGTTACGCCGTATATCGAAAGCATAGGCTTCTGGTTGTTAAATAGACTTCAGTGAGATAAACACGATGAGGCTACTGTACGGTACATTTCCAATGCGGTGAACTGTGCCGTTTGTATAAAAACATCTTGTACTGGGATTTTGCCAATTATTTTGTCTTTATTTCTTCATGATATCAATATATTTAAAGCCGATACATGTAGCCGGTAGCCGATACATGTAGCTTCACATTCTAGGCAGGCGGCGGATGACATGATCGAGCCGGCAACTTGTGAAACCGCCCGGCCGTATATGGCATTTTCCAATATACTCGGTTAGTTTTGTGGGGTTCATTATCGAACCCCAATGGTTTTAGCTTGTATTATTTATCAACATAGGCCTATTTGTTTGTGATATTTCAAGCGCTTTAAAATTTCAAAATAATCCCATTCAATTACACGGTTGACGATGAAAATTTACTGAATTTAGAGAATGCAATGCGACCACCACCTGATTCTACGCTAGAGACCATTGCATTCAAATCTAGTTGGATTCGCTGAAGCATGACACCGTGTAAGGCAATGGAAGTTCAGAGCTAAACACAGCCGATCACGATCAAAAATGTTGATAAAACTACACTTCAGCAAAATTTTAGACTGTCCAAATTCCAAAATAAGCAAATTTTGCTCAAAAGATACAGTTGACTAATCGAAATAACTTTCATCCAAATTTCAACATTAAAAAGAATAAATAACCTCCAGTGCAAAAAAATTGCACCCCTGTCCGATAGCAAAGCACTCTAGCATCGAATGCGTAACTATGGTGTGCAAATCGAAGCTAGATTTCTTGAGTATTAAAGTCAGACATGAAATTGATGGAATTTAATACTGTTGCCCGATTGTGTTTTTCAGGGTTTTTTAGCCGAGGTGTTGCAGTTAAACTCATTTTCGTTTTGGGAACGAAATAAAAATTATTTGATGAAATGAAATGTATTGATCAAATATAATTTATTTCGACAACATGCACACATCCTTCCGAATTCTGCACCACAAGTGACGTCGGAGCAGAATTCGGAAAGGTTGCATTCTCATGGTTCACGTTTTTTCCCTTTAAAATGCTTGATAATGCCTTATGCTTCTACATAACAATTAAACAATTACTATTACAAACCCTAAAATGTTGATCTCTGTATGAGCTGAGCTCTACCATTCGATCTGACCGAAGAGCACTCATTTTGCTCCCAAACTTTTTGTCTCGTTCCGGCTGTTTTTTGTTGTCTCTGCCTGGTCGTATAGGGTAAGTCTAACAATTCGTTGTGAAGTACGCAATGACGGTCGTTGCAGTTTACGTGAGTACAAATTAATATAGAGTAAACACACTTAGGCTATATTGTAAATGGGGTGGGGGTGGGGAAACGGCGATCATCAGATATTTTAGCTGAACACTGAACTGTAACTCCAAAACAAAACAAATAAATTGAATTTATTTGTTTTGTTTTGGAGTTACAGTTCAGTGTTCAGCTATTTATCTGATGATCGCCGTTTTGCGTGAAACTCCGAGTAATAAATCATGCTGTTAGGCCTATAACATAATTACGCTGTTTTATGTAGGCCTATTTTATTACACGCTCTACTATCTAATAGTAGGCCTATTGAGCACTATCTGCAGCTGTTTTGATTAACTATATATTATATAAATAAATAAATATACAAACAAACAAACAAACAAAAACAAACAAACAAACACCAAAAACCCAACCCTCCAAAAAACAGAAACAAATTCAATTTGTCCCCCCCCCCCTTGAGGCACTCCAAGAAGACCTTAATACTATGGTTCAGTGGTCTGAAGATTGGGGAATGAAATTTAACCCAAAATGTGAAACAATGCGTGTTTCCAGGAAGAGAAGCCCAGGCACCACTTCTTATAGCATCACATACTGCAGTTACTGTCCGTTTTCCTATACACAATACACGTCACAGTGCCCTTTCCCATTGACGCGTGACCTTTACTAGCCGATACGTTAACAGTATGGGGATATGGGTAGCAGGTCGATTCGGACCCAAACCAATTCGGCCACATAGCAGTCAATTCGGCCACACGCCAATTCGGCCACACACCAATTCGGCCACATGCCAATTCGGCCCTGTATAAAACCGCATAGGGTTTCAGTGTGTAGATGTTATGTAATTAAAAGACAAAATGAAAGAGGACAATAAGGGGGATATACCACAATTAAAGACAGGTTAGGTGCCCGGTTTAATGTAATTTTAAGCATAATTTTAAGAAGTATAGGCCTATAGGCCTAATAGTGGAATACATTTTCATGTTTGTAACAGTTTGTTTGTTGTGGAAATCCGATTGATTTGGCAGTTTTGAACCAGATCAATTGCTTTCAATCATGCATGTGCATCATTGAATACCGCCTCAATATTAAAATATTATTTTATTTGTGCTATAATATTACTAGTGTGTTATTATTATAATTTATATTCCCGGGTTTTATATCATTATTATTTATGGTATTGTTATTGTTATTGTTATTATTATTATTATTATTATTATTATTATTATTATTATTATTATTATTATTATTATTATTATTATTATTAGGCCTATTATTATTATTATTATTATTATTATTATTATTATTTGTATTATTATTATTACTTTATTATTATCATCATTATTAGTATTAGTAGTAGCAGTATTATAATAAAAGTCTCATTGTAGAATTTATTTGTTTATATTATTTCTTCTCTTTATTCCTGTTATTTATGTATTTATTATGTGTTATTTGTTTATTTTTATGCTGTTTATTTATTTATTATCAAGTTATTTAATATATATTTATTTATTTATTATTAATAGTTGTTCGTTTAACTTCTCTGATCTAATAACAAAATTAGTTCATTTTTTATCATGTTTGTGGGAACTATTTATCTGTTTATTGTATAGTGTAACGAAAATGGATTTTCGCTCATTCTCTAAAAATTGGTTACTTGAGCTCGTGTGAGGCTTATGGTCTTATTTTTGTATTGTTACACGAACCTATCTCTCTTGGACTAGTTATCATGATTTTTATAACCAAATTTGATCAATTTTGATGAGTCCTCGATTCCGATGTTCTGGTCATGCATTTTTATAAGCTTACTGAATGAAGAGTATTGTATTACTCACCAGTTACTGATTTGGTCGCCAGATTTTCATGATCCAAATTATTTTATTGTGCAAATTAATGAAAGTTTATAGCAAAGCACAGGTGGAAATACTACCTAAATTACTTTTATTGAAATCTGAAATGAATTACAGCTCAAATTAATTGATTTAAAATGATGTGTTTCGTGCATATTTTCGATCTGGGAAAGTTTTTATTTGTTTACTAGTTGCCAGTTCTTTGTCCATTTTTGGGCGTAATTCTCTGAATCTAAAGATTCTGTCAAATTTGCGGCCCTGGCAACTCGCTTTTCATTCTGGAGATCGACCCCGTCTGGGGCCCTCTATGGTCGGATTCTCGCTTGTCTGGGTTTGCGCCGCGTTTGTTTTTCATGTTTTTCAGTCAATCAGAAACCTTTTCGGTGAGTGAGTTCTCGTGAGCAGAATGTGCAGTTTTCTTGCTCACGAGAAAAGACGATAAATTGCTCGCGAGCAAGGAAAGTGATTTTTCTGCTCACTCAACTCTCGTTTTGTGCGTGTTTTCGCGATAAATTGCTCACTATAAAAGCGGCTGCTCGCCAAAATTGCTCACTTTTTGGTTTGACGCTGCCAGGGGCAGTCACGCCCCCGGTCCCCGCACTCCGTGCATCCGCGGGTATTCATGCTTGTCGGTGAACTTTAAAAACACCCCCTTTTGCATCTCATTTCGCGAAGTTTTAGGGAAAAACACCCCTTTTTTAGTGATTTCGCGAATTATTTGCCCTTCGACAATACCCTATTTTCGCTAAAACGCGAACGATATACCCTTTTCTGACAGAAGAACACGTAGGCTGCTCCATGAAAATACCCTTTTTTCAATTTCGCGAACACGTGGTTTGAAAAACACCCCTTTTTGTGTGTTTCGCGAATCGCATTTCTTCATCTGAAAACACCCCCTATTTCGCGAAATTTTCGACGAGCATGAATACCCATGGATGCACGGAGTGCGGGGACCGGGGTCACGCCCCTGGTCAGCTCTGTCACAGCAGATTTGAAAGAGACTCATCGGGCATTGGAAGTGATTGCCACTCACTGCCGTAGCCTCGCTTTCCTTGACATTGGTTCAGTAAACTTCAGCTTCGATGTGGAAGACATTTAATGCAATTTATGGGAACTTTCAGCCAAAAATGATGGTCAAAATGTAGCAGACGACATGCAGCCATGTCAGCAGAGTAAAGTGGGTTGTCATCATCGAGCCTTTTTCAAGGCTAGCCTAGCTTTCTCCACTTCGTAGTTTAATAATTTTTGGTTCCCATGAATGCTTAATTGTCTCCCTCGAAGATAGGCCTATAGAACTGCACCATTTTCAGCATCTTTACAGTCACAAATCGTCATAAATCGGTAAGCTTGGGTGGCCTAGGGCTGCTGCCTTGCGACTTTTAGCGCCTGTCGGTGGCCTGGAAAGTTTAAGCTTACTTAGGCTCTTGGGCCTTCTGCTTCTCTTGGACATCTTGGTTCATCGTGACTGTTAAACAATGGTTTAATCATCTTAATTTAATTACGATAGAATATAAAAGGGGAAGTTCCTAGTCTTCAAGAAAGGCTAAGCTTAGCCTTGGCCTTGCATTATGATGTGCATGCATGCCATGCAGATGGTGGCTCTGAATTTATTTAGGTGTTATGGATTAAAGGCACACTCGTCGTTTATGAATTAAAAAGGAACTTCCTGTTTATTCTATCAATCGTGCAGTTCTATCTTAAGAATCAAGGAAAGTAAGTGGATAATCTGCCAGTGACTTCAAAATTAATTAAATAGGTTGAACTTGAAGCCTATTATTTTTCTGATTTATTTATTGATTTTTATATCACAAAGAAATTTGACTTCTGATTGGCTTAAATTGCTCAATTGCCAAACTGATAGACAAGCTGGCATCAGTCGAAAGCTCCCGCCATGAGTAATATTTTTAAGAACCAGTGAAATTCGCTCAATAAGAATAGTTCACCATTTTAGATGGCATTTCGTACAGTTTGTCTTTTTGTCCAGTCGTTCCAGGTTCCGGATTCTCAGTATTCACCACCGCGGCCCAGCCGCGTTACAATATTGATAGTAGGTTAGGCCAAGTAAAAAATAAAACATGTTTCACGTCCGGGTTTTTGAAAAAAAGGAGGAAGAGGGGGCTTTTTATTTTTTATTTTTTATCGCAAAATCGGTGTAAATACCCATAATTAGAGCTATTTTAGCGTATACAATAATGCCTGGAAAGAGGAGGAGGCCTCTTTTTATTTCTTGTTCTGAGAGATAGGCCCCCTCTAACTATCACAAAACCTTATAAAAGTGTTTCTTGTATATTAGCAAGGCTATAGAAAGCATCCCAACTTCCTAGACATATTTTTGAAAAGTTATAACTGAATTTCAAAAATAAAAATAAAATTGAAGAAACCTCAAAAAAGGAAGCGGGAGGGGACGTGAAACATGTTTTATTTTTTACTTGGCCTTATAATAAAATAATGATAAAAGATAGGAAATGATATCATATGGCAACATCTTTGTATTGTCCACTTAATAAAGTGATTAGCGCAATGTCACGTTATACAACAGGAACAATAGCCGAATGGTTAGGATATTGCCCGGGATATTGAATTCTTTGGTATTAATCATTGACTGGTAAGCTATTATTAATAAATGGAATCTATAATGATATATAGATATAATCTATATTATAATCATTGATACCAAGAAGATGTGTCTCATAAAAGTAAAAGTATAGGTTGGAGCATCGATATAAAAATAGGAGTCCACGAGACCTTCCCCTATTTTGATCTCGTTATTAAAAGAAGTCAGGATAATTAAATTAGTACTAAGCGACTGGTAATAAAGACTAAGTACCATATGCGCAAAATACAAAGTTTCCCATCATCCGCCCGAATCACTTTTTACATTATATTATACTAGCTTATATTTTCACGAACAATAATTAATTTAATATGTCTGAAATTTACGCCTTATGTATTTTTATGTTAAATCCTAATGTACGTTATTTGAACAGGTTTCATGAACAAAGAATTTATGGTATATTAGGCCCGGATATTAGGCCACCATTATAATATAAATTTTGAAATGTTTTATTTTACAAATTATTTTTACTTAGCCTACTTCATACTTTTTATAATTAAATTACTTATGGCCAGTAATAATTTATTATGGAAAAAAAAGAGAGAAAAAAACCCCGCTAGTTTTGTGTATTTTTATTTAACCGAATCATTCATTTTACCGCGAACATAATGAAATCTTTAAGGGCGTACTACACCCATATACTGGTTTGATTGGTCTAAATAAATATTTTTTCATTTATAGCTAGGCGATATATGCACGGATCATGTGAAATAAAAAAAATATGAAAAAAGAAGAAAAAAGTGCTTTTAAACAATTGTAGTAAGGGGCTGTGCAATAATTATCAGCCCCCGGGGTAAAAATTTCGAACGGCTCGCCAAAAATCGCTTGCCCCCCCCTCTCGGCCCGCCAAAATCGCTTGCCCCCCCCTCTCGGCCCGCCAAAAATTCTTTGCCCCCCCCTTGAACATGCCAAATTTTGGGATCCCAAATTCCAAACTTTAAATGGTCTAGATGTATGTTGCGAGCGCAGCGAGCAGGAAAATGTGCATATTTAAGCTTTTCCGTACCGTTTTCCTAAGCCTTTTTAAAGCATTTTATTAAAAAGGTGCCCCGTGAATGCGTGCCAAAATCGCTTGCCCCCCTCTCAGCTTGCCAAAAATTGCTTGCCCCCCCTTTCGTCTCGCCAAAAATTTCTTGTCCCCCCCAATTTTACCCTCCCCCAGGGCTCATAATTATTGCACAGCCCCTAAGTCATTTTAGCCCTATATATATTTTGTTTACTGTATCCTAGTTACTCAGATGCGTGTTTCATAACAAACCATGATTTATTCTATTCAGCATGTTCAAGTAGGGTACATGAATAGAATACATTAAATCCTTTGTTATACTCTCTATAGAAAATCTAGTGGTGCATGCAAAATATATAAACACTTACACAATGGATGTATAGTCATTAGTCAATAATATTATAATGTGTTGTTAGGAGAAGAAAAGGCTATTAGGTCACCGTATGTCAGGTTATAGGTCAATTGGTTCAGGTCAAATTTAAGCATCAATTTTGAATACACATGTGGGAGTTTGTGATATCATAATGAGGAATAATTTTGATATTCTGTCTTTAACTGGATATATATCGAGAAGTGCAAGGTGGATATACTAATATACCTTGGGATGTAAATGGTGAGTACAATTTAGAATGCCTAGTTGAGACGGATTTCACAAATAAATATAAAATAGTTACCAAAATCACAAACGTTAAGCTTACGGAAAACTACCCAATATGGTGGTATAGGTGACAAGAAATACAATTTTTTTCAACATTGCTGTAGTATGGTTGTGGTAACCTGTTACCTGTGGCTTAATTAAGTTTCAGTGAAATAATGTCGCAAGTTAAAAATACAAAATATAGCTCAACATTGAAAATAGAAGCATTTTAACCAGTTCCTTTTTGATAGTTGTGGAGCACCAAGTTCATGAAGTCATAAAAGAAATCAGGAACCACTTATTCCCATTTTACATATCAACTTTATTTCCCTAACGTGTTAGCAACACATATCCAAAATTTTAACGAAATCCGTTGATAGTAAGCTTTCCAAAATGAAGTGAATTTAAATCATCAGTGATGTACCACCTTTTGGCTTCTACTTTTAAAAGCATGTAAGCTACGTTGATACCGATGCCACCAATAAAACGAGAAGATTTGCCCCTTCATTTTGCATACCACTTTGTCCAATTTTTTGTTGTAATTTCTTCACAAAATGCAAAAAAATGCAAAAAAAAATCAATGGGTGTAGTACCCCCTTAACATAATGAAACAAAAGCAATTTTGGCAAATTTAATTTTTCAAAGACAAATGCCAGCAGCAGCTGTGAGATATTGTGTGGGGTGCTGTGCAGTGAATTTTGCCCCCTTTTTGCACCGCGTGTTAGGGGCTGTCCATAATTTTCGCAATTTTCATTCACTTACGTACGAGGCGTACGTAAGAGGGGAGGGAGGGGGTAAAAATCCTGGGCATACGTAAGAAAAATGGCGATTTGTTTGAGCAATAAAAAAAATGAAAGTGAAAAATTGTGGTATTTTCCAATATTTTATTGGAGTTTTAACCAATTGACCTAAAACTGTTCAATTCGTTTTAGCAATTTCTATAACATGCCATGCAAACAATGATTTTATCTTTAATTTTGAGTCTAATGCACATTATCCTTAATTTATTTCATATCAAAATACTTTAAAAAGTATTTCTATCTGCGCTAGGATCAATGGCAGCAAATGCTCTAGTGTGGATTGTCATTGTTGCGACAAAGGACATGAAACCCACAGTTTAATTGCAAAATATACTAGTACACCAAACATGCCAAAGGGTGTCCCCCTGGTTTCCCCTAGTCTATATGCGATGTGATCCCGGGGGTTCTTAGAGGAAAAGAGAGTATAGGATGTTCAGCAGATTTTGGAGTGCATTGATCATTTAGTTTAGATTCGGGCTGCATTCTAAACGATATTTTAATTTATTGATGGCTTTCGTTTTCATGAAAATAATGGTTTAAAAAGGAAGTTGTTTTTTCAGCATTTCTCAACCTCATACTATTTGCCCATTTTAGGGGCTTTGAAAATTTCCGAAGGGCCGCCTAAAATCGCTTGCCCCCAGCCTGCCAAAAATCGCTTGCCCCCCCCCCCCTCTCGGCCTGCCAAAAAATCTTTGCCCCCCCTTTACACATGCCAAATTTTTGGGTTCCCAATTTTCAAACCTTAAATGGTCTAGATATATGTTGCGAGTAGGAAAACTTGCATATTAAAGCGTTTCTGTGCTGTTTTCCTAAGCCTATTTAGAGCGTTTTATTTATAATTTATGAATGTGTGCCAAAAATCGTTCCCCCCCCCCCCGCTCGGCTCGCCAAAAATGTCTTGCCCCCCCCCCTTTCGGCTCGCCAAAATGTCTTGCCTCCCCAGGGCTCATAATTATTGCACAGCCCTTAGCCCCAAAAGTGCAAATTTTGCGCACTTCGCGCGCATTTATGCTACTTTTACACCATATTTCATCAGTTTAGCTTCAAAATAGCAACATTTTTCGCGCGCTTCACACGAATTTGTACCATAAGTTTATTCTGTTGCCAAAAGGTGCTGGATTGACTATACTTCCAAGAATTTTTTTCCCAACTCCACCCCCCCCTCATCAAAGAAATCTACGCCACTGCACACCCCACATAACGCACACTTTCATGAGCAGTATTGAACACACATGGGCATATTCGAAGAATTGACCGCGGAAATGGAAAATGTTACCTTTGCGCGCGTGTTTTCTTTTCTTTCTCCTAGTAATTCTATAATCGTTCTCATTGACCTTGGGTTGTTTATTTGTTCTCTTCACATCCACTCCCGCACACACACCACCCCCACCTCACACTCCATACACAACACACCCCTTCACGAACACACCCCCTCGAAGAGTCGAGCGCTGAAATGGAAAATGTTACTTTTGCGCGCGTGTTTTCTTTTCTTTCTCCTAGTAATTCTATAATCGTTCTCATTGACCTTGGGTTGTTTATTTGTTCTCTTCACATCCACTCCCTCACACACACCCACCCCCCCACCTCACACTCCATACACAACACACCCCTTCACGAACACACCCCCTCGAAGAGTCGAGCGCGGAAATGGAAAATGGTTACTTTTGCGCGCATAAATCCGAATTTGAGTTTTCTTTCTCGGTATTGACGGTGGTGTTTGTTAGAAATCAGTAACTAAAGAAACTTGAGCAGGAAGGTAAAGTCATACACATGATAGATGAAAGAAAGAAACATAATAATAATAGAATTATTAATTTAGACAAGTGTTAATTATGTGTATTGCCAGCCTGTTCATGCAAACGACATCCGAGTAATAATAGCTTCCAAATCTGGGTGTTTGTATACCTAGATTGGGAAGACATGCATATGCATGTCACATTTTAAGGCACCCTACATTTATATACTCATTTTACTCATCATGTGGTAATGATAATATTACATTCTAAAGTTATTATGTATAGGCTAATGCTCTGTTTCATTCATGAAAATGCTATTATTCACCAAAAAAAAAGAGTAAACTCTTTGACGTCATCTGGGATTTCCCTTTCAACAAAGGAGCACCAGCGCAGTACAATGCACTGCAGCATGTAGCATAATTTACATCGGCATGATCAAATAAATGTCAATCATTTACAAATCAGAATAGTCAGATTGCACCCTTTTTTCATTGCGGTAAGCATGGTAAGTATGATTAATGCAATAATATAAGCTAATATAGGTGTGGTGTGTGCTAGAAATCAGTAAAGAAATATGATGTGCAATGTGCATGCTGCATGGGATGTATAATGGGCAGAAAAGCATGGCATAGCATGATAAATGAAAGAAAGATAATGAAAGAAAGATAATAATAGAAACAACTGAGGATGGAATTATTTTAGACAAGTGACAATGATTTGTATGACATCCCTAGTCTGACATGATCTAAATGACTTCGATTGGGACTTCATTAAAACGTGAATATCACTTTCCAACTCCCCAGGGGGCATGGTAAAGCATTCAAGAAAGAAATAAAGGGAACATATTATGGATGTTCATGTACATGGTCATTAGGGTGGGCCGAAAAACACCTTTTTTCTCGGATCGACTTGGAACTCTCGGAGAATTTTACTAGGGTACATACTACTATTGTGCTAAAATATCAGTAAGATCGGAGCATGTTTCGCCCAGGCAGTAGATTTTCACAAAATCCCTACTTATTTGCCATTTCTTACTGTATAACTCTATATAGAAATCAGTAGAAACAACCTGGGAAAAGTAGGCATTGAGATGACATCATATCAATATTAAACAATTTAGGTAGTTTGTTTAGATCCTCCAGAACATCACCAAATAGCAAGCAGTCTCCAATTGGTTACCATTACTTTTTGCTAGAGACCTGTATTTAGTTAAATATTGATGATATTTCAGTGAGTTGCTAAATTAAGGGGTAGGGGTAGCATTATGGAGCATTTCCCCAGTTCTACTGAGTCAAATTTTACAATCTTGGTCTTGTTGGATAGATATGAACTGCAAAAGTACAAACAATACATGAGATATGAATTTAGAGCAGCTCTGACATGACCAGGGGTTAAAGGGTCATGTGACGCCTGATTTGTAGTAATTTTCAAGGCTGTGTGACCTTTTGACCTCTGGTCAAAACATGGATAACCAAAAATCATATAGCATTTATTTTTGGCAATGCTGCAGTTCATATCTGTGCAACAATACCGCATTTGGGAAATTTGACTGAGTAGAACTGGGGAAATTCTCCATAATGCTACCCCTACCCCTTAATATAGCAACTCAAATATCATTAATATTTGACTTACATGCGTGTCTTTAGCAAAAATAATGGTAACCAATTGGAGATGGCTTGCTATTTGGTGATGTTCTAGAGAGTCTAAACAAACTACCCAACGTGTTTAATATTGGTTAGGAGGGCATCTGAATGCCTAATTTTCCCAGATTGTTTCTCTATATAGAGTTATACAGTAAGAAATAGCAAAAAAGTAGGGATTTTGTGAAAATCTACTGCCTGGGCAAAACATGCTCCGATATTACTGATATTTCAGCACAATACTAGTATGTACCCCAGTAAAATTCTCCGAGAGTTCCAAGTCGTTCCGAGACAAAAAGTGTTTTTTGGCCCACCCTAATGGTCATATTCATAATGAGTCTTTTGGTGAAAATTCTATCGAGAATGAAGGATGGTTCAAAAACTACATCATCGGACGTATGTATAATTTTTAATACCAGCAACGTATATAAACTATTATGATTGATAGTAAGTTTATAATGATAGATATAATCCTAATCCTATGAGATAAATCTTTAAAGGGTCAGGCTAAAGCAAGTGTTGCCTATTCAGCAAATGTGTCTTGTCACATACATTTTTGTATCAAAATGACCATATCCTATTAGGCCTAACCGATATAACTTCCAAATCTGGGTGTTTAATATACCTAGATTTGGAAGACATGTAGGGCCTACTCCAGTACTTTATTCATAATTGTCGTACACAGGTATATACTTTGTATTAACTGATATAAATACTTTATCACATTCGTGCAAATGATATTTTTCAGAAGTTCCCCAATAACTCCCAATCAGGGATTTTCCTTCTAGCAAAGGAGCACCTGTGCAGTTCAACGCACTGTTGTAGATAATGCAACACCATCGAATTCATTCGTCTTCATATCCTGCAGGCATGATGTAGCCTATTATCATATCTTTATTTCATTCACAACAGAAAGTCGTAAAGTTTCTACATGTGCAACCAAAAGACCTAAGTTGTAGATTCTGCCCTCAAAAGAACTCATTTTTAACCTTTCCCTCAAAACGGATCCCATTTTTAAGCATGTGCCACTGAAATAATACATTTTTAGGATATATACTTCAAAGGAACCAAATGTTTTAGCATCTGCCCGCGAAAGTCCCTCATTTTATTAACATTTCCCCTGAAAGATTTCTATTCGTGTAATTTTTGCCCCTTAAAAGACCCACATGTTGACTTGCGACCGCACATGCATGTCAAGTTACTTTGTGGGGTGACTCCCGGTCGGCAGGGGACTTTACATGAATCACTGAAATTACGATTCATGAACAATGTATTTTAGGTCTAGACAATAGGTGCCATATTGCATGAATGTTTAAGTTCATAGGGCAAATGTTAAAGGTTTAGATTAGGTCACCAGGCACTCTTAATTTTTTATTCACGTGTTGTGATAAAAACATTGATTTGTTAAAATGTTCTTGATTCCCAATTACTAAATACAAGTATCGTACTTTACAAACTATTCTTTGCAATTCTGTGCCTAGAAAATAATTATCAAGCACGAATCACGTGGTTTTATTTAAAACAAACTCATGTTGACCATAAACCGAATAAAATCATCCGTCTCCCAACACGCGATAAAAATGTTAAATGCTGTGATGAATTAATTTTTATATTTAATAGACCTGCTGCGCCGTAAATGTTTACACTGTTTCAACCATTGAAAGTCGGCTTGTTCAACCTTTAATTGTGGTCTTATCAATCTTTTTTAAATCCGAAATTTGGCTTTTTCAACTTTTCAAATTTGCCAAATATTAAAGGTAGGATTTTTCAACTTTTTTCAATGTTCTATTATTAAGTTGATATAGGGCCGCCGCGCCGCACCGCAAAACGCTATCTTCAGTAGATAGCGAAAAAACAAAACAAAACAAACACGAAATATCAAAATAATACCAAGTTTTTCCTATCACACATTCTGCCAAATGTGTGCATTAATTTCTGTTGTGCTTGGACCCTAAATAATATTTTCAGTAGATAGCGAAAATACATGCATGAAACATCATCTATTCCCGTTCATATGTCAAACGTATTGAAGCGATATCAAATAAAACACAAATCCCGTACTCCGTGGCCCCCCGAACGCGCACATGCTATACGTGGGTTCCGTTGCCCACCAACGTGCCTTATAGACTACATGTATGCATGCATGGGTTCCCTTGCCCACCAATGTGCATTATGTTATAAACGTGTCAAAATCGGCAAGTTCAGTCGAGTTCAGTGCTCCGTTGCCCACCAACGTGCTATGTTAAACGTGTTGAAGCGATGTGAAATATTAACACAATACAAGTCCATACTCCGTTGCCCACCAACGTGCCTATGTTAAGCACGGGTTCCGTTGCCCACCAACGTGCTTATGTTAAACGCGTTGAAGCGATATGAGAATAACAAAAGTCTTATACATGATGACTAAACACGTACATAATACTAATTGTATACTGAACTTCTGTATTTTATTGACCCGCCCACGGCACCGTAAGTGACACCTTTAGTATAACAGAAATTATAATAAATAAATAAATAAATAAATAATAAGCATGTCAATATTAATAGCGATCGAAGTTTAAATCAAACACAAGGGAAAATACATTGCCAAAAAAATATTTCTAGGTACTGAAACCATTTTTATTTCATGTCAAAATTTGTTATAGTTACATTTTAATATCTATCAATTCCAATAAAGTTTTAAATATAAAATACTATTAATTAATCGTGTTTTAAAAACTAGGCCTACTTCACGTGATGGTAAGGGCTGATTTCATGAATTCGTACACGAATCCATTAAAGTAACTACTAGATCTTACTATCAAGCCAAGAGTATTCACATAAAATGACTTTTCTGTAGAATTTATGCGGTTTGATCATGATTTTGTATCTGATTTTGCTAGTGATATTTACTCTCCACGAAAACTACTATCTTTTTTTATCCGACTCTTTAAATGATAGATTCCATTGATCATGTTGATAACAAATACCTAACAGTAACGTGATTTGTACGTACCAAAGAATTTAACCTACTGCGACATTCTGCTTTTATATAAGCTTATATAAAGTGACAATGCGCTAATCACCTTATCAAGTGGACAATACCAAAATATTGCTATAGTGCTCTATAATAATAAAACTTGACCTAAATAATGATAATAATAATAATAATTATCAATTATTACTATTATTATATTTTCATACTCCATTTACTATTATGCACATACATGAAAGCCACTATAGTGGATCACGTACAGTCGTACACCTGTAGCTGGGTGATGCCAAATAAGATTTTCACAACAACAAACAAAACATGAAAATATATTCCACAATTTATTATACTTCTTAAAATTATGCTTTAAATTACATTAAACATGTGACTATATAGTTTCTTTAATCATGGCATATCCCCTTTTTTATTTTCCTCTTTCATTTCGCCTAACATCTTCTCATTGAAACCCTATGAGGTTTTATATAGGGGCCGAATTGGCGTGTGGCCGAATTGGCATGTGGCCGAATTGACTGGGGCCGAATTGGCGTGGGTCCGAATCGACTCGCATTCGCGCCATGACTAGTTAACGTCGCTGTGTGAAAAATAACCGGCCAATATTAAAAGTACTCTTCTAAAGTTCTAGAAGATATAGTTTTTAACATGTCCTAAATTTTTAGCTAATTTAGATGTTTGGAAATATTCGTACTTTGGTGTTTTAGTTAATGTTATAGGTAATAGTACATTGCCTAGTTAACGTCGCTGTGTGAAAAATAACCGGCCAATATTAAAAGTACTCTTCTAAAATTCTAGACAAATATAGTTTTGTAACATGTCCTAAATTTTTAAGCTAATTTAGGTGTTTGGAGAGGGTCGTAGGCCTACTTTTGTGTTTTAGGAAGGACATGTAAACGACAGATAACACCAAAAATATGAAGAAATTATTTCCAAACCGTGTTAAGTCAAAAATCATTATGTTGCTCATTTTCAAGAATGCTGGTTTACAAAAAAGCACGCCATTGTCTGATTTCGTGAACAAAGCCACACATAACATTGTTTCCTTTCGTTTCCTTTATAATCGGTTACCCAACTGAAGCTATGAATACCAGCTTTATTGCGATATCGCACATGAAAACAGTCACTTGTGCACAACCAGAGAAGATCCGATTTAATCAGTTGAGCTGTTTCAATGAGTGTTATCTTGGTTTAATAGCTTTTAATGGGGTTAAATCCTGCAAAGGTCGAGATGAATTCTACTGTAGACATGATATCATGACTGGAGTCATCATCATGGGATCCCTACACATCTAAAAACATCGCCTACTTGGAAAGAGTTCAGCGACAAGCCGCCCGTTTTGTTACCAACACTTATGGCAGAGATACCAGTGTTACCCAGCTGCTCAACACTCTTCAATGGGAGCCCCTGAAGACCAGACGTGAAGCACACAGACTAACATCATTTTACAAAATGCAAAATAATCTTCTGGACATAGACTACCAAAAATTCACAGAGCCAAAATCAGACCGTTGCAGAAGAGGCCACTCAAACCAGTTTGTTATCCCGACTCTTCGAACCACCGACGTATATGCAAATTCATTTTTTCGGCCGCGCACCACTAGACATGGAACAAGCTTCAGCAGTCAACTGTAGCGCAACCAGACCCCTTCAAGTTCAAGTCATCGCTCCTGCAAGACCCAGCTCTAAACAAAAACTAATCCACCCTCGCGAGCCTCCAGTTTAAACTTCTGCAAGGAGATTTTTGGAGGTTAAATACCAAGTACCAAGTACCAAGATAGTGATCATAGTGTAGGCCTATAGATAATACACAGGCCCCACACTAGGAATCAGGGGGCGCTGATTTAGAAAAAGTGGACTGGGCGGATTTTGAAAAAGTGCACTGGGGGAGGAGTTTTCAGTTGGACCCTTTTTGACCAAAAAGGCATAAAAAACCTCGCACTTGGACTTTTTGGGTCACTGAAGAGGGGACTCTTCCGCCCCCTCGCCCCCCAATAAATACATAAATAACCTCACCTCAGCTCAGATAGGCCTATAAAGAAGTAAATATTAAAGTAATAAAAATAAGTGAATAACTGAGTAAAATAATAAAGAAAGATGCATACTTAAAATAATAAAGAAATAAAATAAGTAAACAGATAGCCTAAATGAAAAAAATAATGCTCTGAAGTGACTAATTTGTACCTCATCCGTTGGATAGGCCTACTCATCAGTTTACTTTTTTAACAGGAAACAACCCGACATTTTGCAAATTAGGGCCTAAAATTGTGCCGAAGGGGAGGGGAACCCGGTGGCCATTTACATTACGTGATGGACAGAACAATTTTGTGGGACGCGGAAGTGTGCAGTACCGCACGCGGTACTGCACAGTGCACACTTCCGTTTACAGTCCCGCATGCGGAACTGCACCTTCCGTCACGCACTTCCGCATGCGGTACTGCACATCCCGACCTGCATTCCCGCATGCGGTAATGCAGGTCGGGATGTGCATACCGCATTTTGGTGCATTTCCGCTAGGGGATGTGCAATAATTTTGGTGTATTTCCGCGTGGGGAACTGCAATATTTTTGGTGCATTTCCGGCAGGGGATGTGCAATATTTTTGGTGCATTTTCGCTAGGGGATGTGCAATATTTTTGGTGTTTTTCCGCTTGGTTTACGTCGGGATATACTTTTTGTGTCGAACTTTGTAATAATTTAAGTTAAAGAGGTAATTATTTAGGCCTACTTAGATCTACTTATAGCTATTATAGCTAGTCGTCTATTTAATTTGTTTCTTAGTTTACGTGAGATGGCTACGTGTTTTGACATGCAGTAGGCCTAAATATATACATTTCATCATGCTAAATTAAATTATTATCCTCCGTAAATTGATAATCGATCCACTTGAGAAAGTGGTCACAACGTCAAGTTGATTATAATAGTATATGTACATTTCATCATGCTAAATTAAATTATTATCCTCCGTAAATTGATAATCGATCCACTTGAGAAATTCCCCTTTGGAACTTTAATAGAAAGTGGTCACAACGTCAAGTTGAATATATAATAGTCATCATTAAAGAGGCGTGTGAAATTGATTTTAATAAAATTAATTTCATACAATAACTATTAGCTAGGTTTCTATACTATGCCGACCTTTCGGACAAGACTTTTCAAGACTCTCTTTTAAATACAAATAATGAAACGGTCAAATGGAAAGTAAAACGATAATGGCCTAGACAAATATTGAATTAATATTCATATCTACATGCGAATATGCGACATTAATTACATGCGACGATCATTGATTGTCTAAAACGAATTACTAAAAAAATAACACCTAAGGGCCTGACGCTGACGTACTTTTCACCGCGAATGTAGGCCTACTAAATTTTTGTCATCCAATTTGTGCATAAAATTAATACCATAATAGGCGTAAATTGATAATTGATCCACTTGAGAAATGCCCGCTTGGGTTCTATGACAGCTTCTAACATGAATAAAATGCACACAATGTCAAGTTTATTATAATGGTCACTAAGTAGATTCATCACAATAGCCACTTATCATTAAGCGACGTGCGATAATATTTTTAATATAATAAAACTCGTAGAATACTATAGACTTTAAAGTTTATAACACTTTCTTTTAATTACAGCAAATGAAGGAAAACTTACAATAGGCTAATAGTCCTAATAAAGTAAAACGATAGTAGGCCCCTAATATTAAAGAAATGTATATATGCATGTGATAATATTTTCTACGCCGCAGGGCCTACAAATAAAAAAACAAATCAAATAAAACCAAAAACAAAATTGCACATCCCCTGAATGGAAATGCACCAAAAATATTGCAGTTCCCCATGCGGAAAAAAACACAAAAATATTGCACATACCCTAACGGAAATGCACCAAAAATATTGCACATCCCCATGCGGATAAACAAAAAAAATATTGTACATCCCCTAACGGAAATGCACTAAAATATTGCACATCCCCTAACGGAAATGCACCAAAAATATTGCACATCCCCATGCGGATAAACACCAAAAATATTGTAGATCCCCTAACGGAAATGCACCAAAAATATTGCACATCCCCATGCGGATAAACACCAAAAATATTGTAGATCCCCTAACGGAAATGCACCAAAAATATTGCACATCCCCATGCGGATAAACACCAAAAATATTGCACATCCCCTAACGGAAATGCACCAAAAATATTGCAGTTCCCCATGCGGAAAAACACCAAAAATATTACACATCCCCATGCGGATAAACACCAAAAATATTGCAGTTCCCCATGCGGAAATACACCAAAAATATTGCAGTACCGCGTGCGGTACTGCACATCCCAACCTGCATCACCGCATGCGGTACTGCACATCCCGACCTGCATCACCGCATGCGGGAATGCACGTCGGGATGTGCAGTACCGCATGCGGAAGTGCGTGACGGAAGGTGCAGTTCCGCATGCGGGACTGTGAGCGGAACTGCACAGATACCAGTCGCTTTTAATACCGGATGGACACCATGCTCATGTATGGACTCTTGAAACGCACCCTAAACAAGTATTACTCAGTGCGTGCCAAACACCCCCAAATCATTTTTTTAACACTAAGAAAGTAAAAATTCATGTTCAGGTTCTTGTTTAATATTAGCAGTTTGATGTTTCTTAATATTTTACCCTACGATGTGTTCTGATAGAAGCCAAACATAGCTTATTTCACCCTTTTTTTATTTTGCCATTCAACTTTGGTACCCTAAGCATTAGTAAGCAAGAATTTTGCTTGGGAAAGTAGACGCCCTTTTTGATTTTTGGCGTTTTTGACACCCTAAACAGGTACAGCGCTGTACTTGCCCAATGCTAAAGAACATCCCTTTTTACTTGTTTTTTTAATCGAGCATGGTTTCCACCTTGAAATACAAGTGCCCCCTCCCCCAAGGTCAAGGGGGGGGGGGCACATTCATATGATAAAACGCTCAATAAATGTTAAGGAAAACAGCGCAGCTTTTGCATCTTCCTTGGGTTTTTGGACCGTCATGTCTTTATTTCTTGAACGATTTCAACAAAAGAGGTCTTAAATTTGAGCTAAAAGATGTCGCTATTGGCTGCTGGTCCAAATTATGACGTATCTGTCTTAGTAACTTGTTTAGAATATATGTCATATACAGGGGGTGAACATAACTAGTACCTTAATTCTTTTGCTTACTGTATTCCAAACATGTTATGCTATTCCAAAACAATTAACACACAAATAAAGGCAAATCAAGTCCAATGTAAACAATCCTCCTTTTTTGAACATTTATTAATTCAAATATACATGACTTCAGCTATCATACAATGTTTCTTATCCCAAAATAAGGTTTCCTTTTTTTACATGAAGCACTGCTACTATAATAACCCTTAATGGAATCTTACAATGGAGATGAGTAATAAGATATTGTTGACTGGAATCTGCGCAAGTGCCCATGCTTGTAGAAAAAATATTCAGACTAAACGGTACAGTGTTATTTTTCCAATATCCCATCATACACTATAATTTGGTTCACCTCAAGTTCGGTAGTGACGTATGTGCGTATTTCAATCGCCGGAGCGTCATCGTGAGCGTCAAGTTAAATGCGCTGAGTGTACATGCATGCCCACACAGGCGGTTTGTCGGCACGCTTGTGGCGCAACCGCGAAAAAGCATTGACGTCCCTACCAAACTTGAGTTGAACCAAATTATATCACATATACTTCATGCATCAGTTTCAACAGAACACATCAAATGCAAACATGATATTATTCCTTGTGGGATATAGGGAAAAGATTAGTAGCCATGATCACACCGGGCGCTTACCTCTACATGTATGTTAGTCTAACACGGAGGTAGTGCAAGGTCATCCTTTAACACCAATACTTATTCACACAGTCCCTTCCCACTGACCTTAACACTAATTCCATGCTCACGTAGTTAGATTTTCCATAGTCATCAAATTTATACCTCATGGCTGCAGAGTCCAGGTTCAATTCTGTAGTGGACCCCCCTGTCTCTTTCATATTGTTATCAATAATGGCATAATTTTGAAAATAGTGAAAGAAAATATCCTTACAGATTAGTTTGACCGTTTCTGAGTTTCATCTCAGTCTTTTCACCTACTTTAATTAAAGAGAACTCATAAATACTGTATTATCCTGTGTATAAGCCTTGGGTCTAAGAAATGATGAAGTAATGTTATTATTTGAACTTTCTTTATGCTCAATTTATGCTGGTTGATATGCTCCATAATACAATGTGTGCACGTGTGTTTTAAAACCATATATATAACTTCCAAGTTTCTAAATTTAAAGCATTTATAGGTTTGTATTTGGAACTTGCTACAAAAGTGCATAATTATTATTGTTATCATCATTATCATTACTTCATCATTTCATTGATTTATTTTGTATAAATCACATTGAGAAAATGTGCAATATAATAATTTCCAAACAGTGATTACCAACTTGATGTGACCACTTCCTGGCCCTGTGTATGTGCATTATCTTTAGCAAAGAACGTCATCAGATAACCCAGCTCATTTTTTAAATTCAAGTCAAACCCGCTTCATACACAAGAAAATACTGTATTTTGTGATAGTTTGATTATTTCCTAATTGTATTTACAGCAGTGTGTCTACTTATGTTAATGGTACCAATCTTGTCATGATTATGTATTATAAGGGTAGCAATTTTTGCAGTACAGAATTTTCACTTTTATTATTACATATCCATGTTGGGCATACACATTCATATTAATCCATTTTAGGCACCATTACTCCAGAAAAAAAAATTGAATTTTTGATGTACACATAATTAGCATCAGTAAGATGTGAAAATTGAATAGTACAAAAATTACTATCAGAACTATTGAAGAGTGCATACTACTAATATTAATAATATATTATAGAATGTACATGTACTGGTAAAAATGCAGCACAAGACGAGCGTGGAACCAAAATCTAACCATAATCTTAAAATAGTCATAAAGTCATGTGAATAAAATAGTATACACTTTGCTGCCTCAAAAATCCTGGTTATCAAAGGGTGGTCAATCTACAAGGCAGTTCTACCCCACTGTCTCTACAATCATATACCCAATATACATCTTTGAAATAGCCAAAATATGAGCACAAAAACAGGCCTGTTAAATTTTACAAATTTACAATACAAAAAATGTCAACCAGTAACGGAATTCATAGTTTATTCAACACAAATGGAATTCATATTATTGTTATGGCTAAAACTTGATATAGATTTAAAAACAAAATATTTTTAAGTCATCAAAAACAGTTCTATTTTTTTAAATCAAAATTACTATAAAGCAGCTTTAAGCAAAGGAAGAAATATGCAGCAAACCAATAATGTTAATACCAGAAGTGCCTTTCAGGCATCTGTTGAAACCTCGTGTATTGTCATCCACTTACAATGTGTGATGACATCAATTAATTTCAATTTGATGAGGAGAGTCGGGGAGGGGATCTCATCTAATTGGGAAGATCTAATCACACACTTCTGGAATTCTAGACTATTAACTTTTGCCATTTGAAATCTCCAACACTGCCAGAAGTGCAATAGCTGCCCTGTGAACATGTGGTAATTTACACACTGTATATCATACTCATCTACACATGGCAGCTATTGCACTTACCCACTTCTGGCACTGAGCAGTCAATTTCAAATACAGGTGCACATTTAACACAATGGTCAATCCCGGTGAAAATTTTGCAGGTTTTATGTCAAAATCCATCTTGGCAGCTTCTGGTTTTTAAAATTATGCAAAATATGAATGTACAAGTTGTACAACACAACTAAATTTTAGTTCATTTCTAAACCGTATGATTATAAAAGCAATTTCTTGATAAATTATTATTTCTGGTTCTGGTACTTTTAAACTAACACATTAGCCAAAATAAGTTCCCAGCATATTACTAGAGCATAAGGCAAACTGTTTTGTTTCTGAATTTTGTCTGAAATGACCAAAATTACCTTGTCACAAAAATGGAAAAAATATATAAATATGGTCAGAAAAAACAAAAACTAAGCAAAACTCAAGCACATAAATTTGCAGAAGCACTAATGGTCTTACTTGAGGTTACGTTCATAAAGTTTTCAGATCATCACATACAGTGGAGCTGCAACTTATTTACATAAAAGTAATACATGATTTCGTTGTTTGCAGCTCAAGATATTTGACAAATGCCAATAAATAACTGTCAATATAATTATAACATACATCTCATGCAATGCTCATGCAGATTATTGGAGTGGGCAACACCGTTTTTTTTTTACATGGAGCTCAAAATTCAGAAGTTATAAAAGAAATTGTTACACTTTTTGGATATCGTGTTGAATTCGGCAGACTGCCAAATCCGGCTTTTGGTAAATTCACATTAAGCATGCATTATTTTTGAATTAGAGAACAAGGGATCAATGCTTAACCTATAGAGGGCAGCATATCAATTTTTTAACAATTATCATCGTCGACCGTACTGCGATGGACTGCTAGCTAACCCTGTATGTCGCCTTTTTTGATTTGATTACTTATTATGCTGTTATCATCTGATCTCTGTTAAAAAATTGATATGCTGCCATTAATTAGGTAAAGCATTGATCCCTTGTCCATTTCTCAAATTCAAAAATAATGCATGCGTAATATGAATCGGATACTGCTGTCTGCAGTATTTTTACCAAATCCCTATACCCTCGTCCCTCCCTTATAGAGTAAACCACGCATTATTTTCATAGTATTGGTCCCATACCCTGGAGTCAAACTACAATTTCACAAATACTCTTGATTAATAGAAATAATACAAATTAATGATATTTAAATAAATATAAGTGAATAACTTAAGTATGATATATTCATTTTAGGGTACAGTATTAATTCAGTTAATCCCATGCAATCAAGTGTCATACAGGCAGGGGCAGATCAAGAGGGGGCTGGCTGATGGGGGCGTGTTCGGACCCTTCTTTTTAAGAGCTAAATCATGAGAATTCAGCCTGTTTTGGGATTATATCAGGGATTATACTCCTGACTTTTTGCCAATTTAGACACTAGGCCCCTTCATTTTAGAAAACCTGGATTTGCCCCTGATACAGAACTTGGTCTACAGCAGCTTTGTCTTGTATGCCATGTTGTACTATAGTCCGTCTTGTCTCAAGTTGAGGGTAACGCCATGTTGGATTTCGCAGTGGCATATTCAATCATGGCGTGATAACCTAATCCCACAAAGCGTATACACCCGCATAAAATGGTGATTTGTCCGTACACTGTAGACGCACCCGCATAAACGCACACATTCGTATCAACGAGTTCGAAATTTAACATGGTGTTGCTCTAAACTTAAGATGAGACACACTAAATATAGACTAATCACTTCAGCGACTGACACATTTCTGTGACACCTGTGTGATTATTATATCATCTTGTATACCTGTACTACACAATTGCAGTTTTAATCACAACCACCCGATTTTTGTGGAAAAGGCTACAATATATGGACAACTAAATGACATCAAGGACTTTTGCAAACATCTTGTGAGTTTAACACAGTCACTGTACATCCTCCGTATTTATCAATTGTATTATTAGTGCGTCACAGCACTTTCAATAGTATCATAAATTTCTGAAACCACAAATAGAGTACCAAAAATATCCAAAACAATTTTTGCCAATAAGGTGTTCCAACACTTAGCAAAATCCTTGATGTCATGCAATGCATTCAGTTTAACATCACATTACTTAACAATAGCGCATTAAAATGAAAGCTTTCTCTTGAAATAACTTAAAACTATTCTTACTAAGGCCAAAAAAAGTTTGCCCAAGCTTCCTTTGGTCAAAAACCCTACGTCCTATGCAAAAATGTTATTATTCGAAAAAAGGCAACACGGTCGCGGAATATAGTTTTTTATTGCATTTTTAGCCAACTTCATTTGGTAGCTTCATAGCTGATTTTTAACAACTTTTCCCGATGTATACTATAAAAAAATGCACTTTAAATGCAAATTTTAAATCCTATGCGTATGGGAAGCTGAGACAACTTTTTTGGCCTAACATAACTTACAGGATACGCATAGTGTAATTTCAAATCATTTAAAATGGTCATAAAATAATACATAAATATAGTGAGCAATGTTCAGGTACACAATGATAATTACTTATTATTGCAATTTATTGCATAATTTTCAATTTGGCAAAAAGCCTTCTTTTAATTGATACGGTATGTGAGGTAATCAAGCACGGCTGGTCTTCTGTTGCGCAATGTCAATCTCAGAAAAATACCAAATTACGCTCAGGATATCAATTTGTTTCAAGATGACAAAAGTTATCACTCTTTCAGTTTTTGCCAGCAAATTGTTTTTGCTTAGTGGAAAAAATGTAGTCAAAAATATGTTTTTTTCCACCTGCGGCAAACACCGGCAAACCCTGAAAAATATTTTGCTTGATCATATAACACATCTTTTAATCATCACATGAATGCAACATGGAGTACAGTTGGCTGAACTTTGTTCACATGATTCTATGGTATTGCCAGAAAAGCTACACTTTAATTAAATTTTTATTGTCAAGACTAATTGTGGATTGATACACAATAGCGTACATGCAGTTGGGTAGCACCACAGTATTGTGCAATTTGCATGCAACTTTGTGTGAATTTGGTACTTTATCATCGTGCAGTTTAACAAAACTGAATCATTTTTTGTTATTACCAGATGAATTAAGTAAGTATAGTTTGTTGAAACATTCACATGGGATTTCCATGACAATTACAAATGAACATCACATGAAAATACATGCAATCTTAAAATGGAAAATGCATAATATAATATCTTTGTGTATTTGTAACATTTGAAAGAGAAAAGCTGCTTTATGTCAATATATATCATATAAGCACTCCTCAGCAAGAAGACTTAAATAGGTATGCCGATTCCCTGCACCATGGCACCACAACCAGAGTTCAGATAACAACTGAGCAAGAAATGCAAATGAAGGTAACATTTTACTTGCAATGTTGTATCAAAAACTTCAATTTGACTGTAGCCTCAAATACTTATGCCCTCGTCAAGTATTTCCCCCACCCCCTATCATGGGAAATGTGGGGCACTGCTGGGAATTGTAATCTGGCATTAAATAGGGATAAATCGATTGCTGCGTGCAGTTTTTGTACTGTGTAATCTCCCGACCCTGCAGGCTGCAACCCAGGGCAATTGAATACCTACAGGGATCTCCAGGGGTTGGGGTCATGCCCCATCTCCCCACATTCATCAGGATGGGGGTGTGGGATGGGAAGTACTCAAATAGTGGATAACATGTTGGCTCATAATTTAACACATGCTCGTCTGCTAATTTAATTCATTGTACAACACACATGTTCATTGTATAACAGATATTCCCGCCCACTGGAATGCAGTGAATTGCAAATCGATACTGCATTATGTAATCGATTAGTGACTTGCACTACCCTGTACATGCATCTTTGGTCTGTGAGAGGTGGTATAGGTTAGTTGCCATGGTAACAGGGATCCAGCATCATAAATAGATAATAACCACAAACATAAGAAAAAGCATTTGGGGCAAGGATGAATTGCTCAGCTATGAAATTCATTTTTTTTCTACATCACAAATAAAATAAAATAAAATACGATAAAATGACCGTTTACAATCGTTGTTAATTGATTCTAAGTTATTTCCTGGAACAGGTCAATTCACCTTCACAGCAGTTTAAAAGGTCAGCGGTCACAGAAAGGTCATCCCGAGAGGGCGGTAGACAAAGCTTGTAGTTGTTCTTCCGTGAGCTGTGCTAGACAAGTATTCCAAATATCAGCATTGCCCTGGAGATAAAGAAAAAATACACAGAAATTAATCTTTATAATTAGGGGTTCATTCATATATTTTCATGACTAAACGGTTGTTTATGCCCGAGGGGCCGCATAAACAACCGTTTAGTCATGAAAATATATGAATGAACCCCGTTCATACAAGAACATTTTGTAATTCTTATTTCATCAAAATAATAACAAAAGTAACATTATTAAAAGTCATGATTTTCCTTCATTTTTCCTACCCGGCGATCGCACATCCGGGACACCGGGCATAAACGCTGTTTATGCCCGGCTCTCGACCAATCACGCGCGCCGTTACATAGTGTGTATGTATGAACTGATGATAACAGATAAGTCAAAACATCTGCTATGTACACTATCATTTTCTTACAGCTATGACACAAAGTGTACAAAGTCCACAATTACAAAAAAAACCTACTGAAGCTGTCCTGCTTTGTAAGTCCTGTGTTTTTCACCACAGTTTATACAGCCGTTTAGCTTATACACTGACATCTAAACATCCCTATGGAAGACAACCTTATTCTCCCACACAGGGGGTATATATTTCAAATGGAGTCACCCATTCAGGTAACCCCATTTAAATTCATACTCTTTGTGTAGAAGATTAAAGTCATGTCTTACATAGGGGGTGTATGGATTTCAAGTGGAAGACTCCAAAGTTGGTTACCTCATCAAATGTGTCACATTAGTAAAACAACAAAATTGAAGACCATGTCAAATATTGCAAGCAGGGTTGTTTGATTTAAATCATGCAGGTTTAAATCATTGATTTAAATCGTAATTTAAATCACTTGATTTTTAAAAAAATTCACAAATTCATCAAAATCATTTTGCCTTTTTAATTAAATCTGGAAGATTTGTACCATACCTGCACTTGTCTGGCAATATTAGCACATCTTCTGAAGACTTCTTGATCTTCTGAGAGTCCATCCTTGAAGTAGGTTTCTGCTAAGATGGCTAAAATTCGAGGCAGATTGCCATTGTTTTCCCCAAGTATATGTGGATTATTTCTACAGGGCAAGATTAAAAAAAGTTTTGTGATGAGCAATCTTGAACAAAGCCATGTTAATATTTAGTTATACTTCATCGTCAAAATTTCTCAATTTAATTACTCAGTGGAAATATTAAAACCATAAACGGTCGCCTAATGGCGCTATGGGCTCCCTTGACCCAACTGGAATTTTAGACAAATACTAAAAGTGCCCTCCCATAAAAATCCCATCAGCAAATAAGGGCAGGTACCCTTAATTCTTGTTGGGATTTTTTGAGGAGGAGCACTCTATTTGTACATGAAATTTACCCCAAGGCAAAAGTAGCCCACGTGCGCCATTAGGCGAACGTTTACGGTACGTTTATAAGAGGACATGGTGGACTAGAGTGGACAGGCTCAGACTCATAATCGGAAGGTTGAGGGTTTGAACCCATGCTACCGTAATATGTCCTTCAACACGGGTCTTCTATTAACCTCTCTCTACCCACTACCCAGTATAAATGGGTACTGGCATAGTAAAGTGCTGGGAAGGTAAAACAGATTTGCCAAAATTAGTTCATTCATGGGAGTCTGACCCAAACACCAAGGTTAAAAGAGATGAGCACTACTCCGGCAAGAAAAACAAACGCAGTGATTTATAGTACGCTATGCACAGGTACATTGCCTAGACGTTGATCCACATGCCTCAGCACACTTTACAGGTTGTCGCTGACCACTACGGCCCACATCATTCCATAAACCATTAAACAACAACACAGGGACTTGCTGCTAAGAAGCGCACACCCTATACATTCCACAATTAACCTTCGCAACCAGGATCAACTCCCCAAGTTTCGTACGGGTTACAATGAGACAATTAGCAGGAAGTCCCTTGTCCAGCGGAATTTCAAGCTAACTCAATGTTTACACGAAAGCGTACTAACTACCACCGGGGTTCGAACCCTTATATACCTTAATACTGTGACAAAAAAGAGAGGGTCTCATCTACTTACGATTCTATCAGGTCACACAGGAAATTATAAACATGGACTGCCTCTTCTCTATCTTCTGTTACCGGTAACCACGACAACCAGACAGGTAGGAGCTCATCTGTATTGATGTTGCCATGGTTATGCTTCATGACCTTGGTAACGGCTGCTATGGCGTTCTCTGTAGCATTGACGTTTTCTCTTGCTCTCGACTCAGGGTCCTGAATGACAGCAGTTAACAGTGGAATTGCCTCTGTGAAAAAAATAACATCAAATTTATAGTCCCCAAACAAACATGTAACTTTAGGCCAAAAAAAAAAAGTTTGTTTGCTTGTCCTCATTTGACCAACCGTCCCCAAATGTTGTGACCAGAAAACTTTTTTTATTCCATTTTCATAAAAATATCTTGAATTATTCCATCAACTGATTTGTTAGGAGTTGCCTCGTTATACCTTGTTTATTCTTTCCATATATCTAGGTTTCTTAGCCCGGTTTAAGCATTATGTTTGAGCCTGGTTCAATCAGGACCCAAGGTGTGTCTCCACACGGAGTGACCGGTTAAACAAACATTATTATGACAAGCCCTTGAAATAAGCTACTCTCATTGACCATGTAGTCATCAGCTATCACCTTCTGCATCAGTACCTTGATTTGTTACAGAGCTTAGTGATCATAACATGACTTACGTAAACAAGCTTGTGCAAATTGCGGCCCTCCAAATTGTCCCATGACACCAATACCATATGCAGCAGCCTGCCGAACATCTGGACTTCTGTCTGTAACATATTGCAGCAAAGGTGCTAGAAACCACTCCTGGTATTTGATGGCACTCTGAGATAATTGAAACAACATTATGCAAGTATTTTAGTTAAAGATTGCAAGAAAGGCATCATATTTTAGACTGGCAATTTTCAATATGTGGTGTGATCAAGCAAAATCAGTCGGAAATTCTTGTTTGCAGGTGTAGGGGAAAATGTGTCAGTACTTCTTATTTGTGACAACTAAACTATGAATAACTTTCTCACAATAGATCACTGAAACATGGGATTTTCAGTGAAATCAACAAACACATTCCTACTTTTAGAAATTTAATTAGATTTGATCTGTCGAAAAATCAGCAATTTTTGCAATCAATGATGAGTGCATGGTTTATACATGTACGTATTTGAATTTTGGTTTTGTCATAAAGCTGAATAGCTGTAAATACCAGTTTTCATGGCTATATCAATTGTTTAACTTTTAGAATATAAAATTATTGTAAATAAATATTGCACATTCACTTCTGTAATATACACTTCAAATGACTAATTCATGTTCTGAAATTTTAGAAGAACCAATGGAATGGTACCAACACTTTTAAACGTTGAACAAATTTTAATCTTTACCCAGAGCAGCAAGCGCACATAAATGATGGTAAAAAACAACAACAAAAAAACCAGTGCATCTGGCCGGATTCTAACCGGCGACCTTTGTAATACTAGCACGAGGCTCCAGCCAACTGAGCCACAAACTTTCAAACATTGTTTACTCAGAACAGCGATTTTGCCTATTCGTCCCTCTGCCGAATTCAAAACGATATGGGTAATAAAAAAAAGGTTTTTCTTTGTTACTTACAGGTCCACAGTATTCTAATAAATCATCAAATATACAGATTCCCCACTGTTTGTCTGTATAGGGTCTCTCAGGTGCCTGTAAACAAGGAAAATTTATATGTAAATAAACATTAGACAACAGTAGAAAATAAATACAGAAAACAAACACGCACAAGAGTAATATTTCTCAATTTGAAATATCAGGCAAACATAACTCAGAAAATATACCTTAATTTTGATTCTGTTCCAAAGAGTTTACGTTGAATTTTTTTTTGAAAGTTAGCTGTCAATTAAAAGCTAGCATTATCGGACAGATGCTGGAGGCGTTTATCTTTTTGGCATCTTAACTCATCAATGAACATTTAGCTCAATTAGCTACACCCCCTCAATGTTCACTTATTCTACACAAATTAAAATAAAGTCCTGAAAATAACACCTTGTTCTTTGAACCTGTGTACAGGGCTAGAAAAAATGTCAATTTCCCAGGAAGCAAGTTAAATGTCCCACAATTTATAGCATAAAGACACAATTTCCCTCCAAATACCAGAATTTTCCTCTAAACAACATTTCCTGGGAAGGAGCTTCCCAATTTCCCCACTTTTTTCGAGCCATGTCTGTGTACACACAAACTACCCCATTCACATGTTGTCATTTGTA
Source organism: Amphiura filiformis (assembly GCF_039555335.1). NCBI lineage: Eukaryota > Metazoa > Echinodermata > Ophiuroidea > Amphilepidida > Amphiuridae > Amphiura > Amphiura filiformis. Next base: position 36,556,496 of record NC_092633.1, on the reverse strand, counting down.
GCATTGTCATGGAAACGACTGACTCATCTTTGTCATGCCATGTAATGCTGGTTTCATACTACCCTGCCGCTTGCCGCGTGGCGCACACGCATTGCAGACAAACGGACACAATAAAGGCTTGTCATTGGTTGAAACGCCCTGCCGCTTGCCGCAGCGGCAGGAAAGTATGACGGGCGCTTAAGAATAACCAGACAAAAATATGGTTTTTAGTAATTGTACTAGACTTACCAATAGCTTAACTAGCAGTGGTAGGAGCTGTTCAAACATTGGTAAGCCGACATCACCCTGGGTTCCTAGTATTGCATGGATCACATCCGATACCTTACTCAATATATATACATCATCATCATCCTAGAAACGGGGGAAAAATATCATGGTCAAAATCATCAGTTACGGTCATAAAAATCATTGAATGTTCATCAGGAAGCATTCTTAATCAACACAAGACTCTTCAAGAATTACAACTCATTAGTCATTAATTTAACCTGCACATATAAGAAGCAATACATACTACATCTCCATTTTAAGCTTGAGATTCAGGTAAGGTCAAAGATTAACTTAGTATGTCTTTACCTCATCTTGTAAATTTTCTTCCACCACATCATCGTAGTCTTCATCTTTTCTTTGCTCTGCAAATGATTAAAAGAATACATAAATAATACAATCCTCTGATCTGGCCAGTGCTTCCATACAGCCGATTCAAACAATTCCAGTTGAAATCCACACACCCCCTGTGGAAGACATGACCTTAGTCTCCCAATCAGGGAGTGTGCATTTAAAATGGGATTACCTGAATGGGTGAATCCATTTGAAATCTACACCCCATGTGTGGATGATTAAGGTCATGTCTAAGGATTCAATTGGAATACCCCATTGTTATTTCAGGAGAGTTCCCCTCATGATTAGGGGAGCTGTCAGGCATGTCTAGCAACTGGCTTTTTGGAGCACAAACCACCTAGTGGACAAGCTGCATAACTGTCCATTAGTTATTTGCAGGACATTGTGAACATCTTTAACATTTTGCCTTTGGAACCAAAGAATATCCTGAGGGGCGTAGCTAAGATCTCCCAATGAGTGCAAACAGTACTCATGGTACCAAATAATCCCTTGCTACATCACACAAGATTGTCATTGTTTAGAGTGTATGACTGCAGTTGTTTTGAGGGTGTTGAGAAATATCTAAACATTATGCTTTGGACCTCGGAATATCCCTCGAGCCATGCAAAGTCATTAACCTCATTCATAACAGTCACCTTTACTTTTTTAATTTGATCTGCATTACACATTTTTCTTCTTTTAAATTTGAAAACAAAATTATACAAATTTAACTTTCACTTTCCCTGTAAAAATTGAAAAGCTGATTATGGAAAATACAGCTAGCGACCAATCACACTAGCGTGCAATCATGCAATGTCCAACTCTGGCACCCGCGTAAACTGTTCGAACGCATATCACATCACAGTGCAGTCATTATTCTGTCGGTCCATGCCACGTCACTTCCGGTTGATGATGCGACTCACGGTCGAGTGAAAACAAGTCCCTGATTTGATTTTTATTGATGATTTCTGTCATTGGTGTTATGTAAATTTCGATCGCAAATAGTCAGTAGAATCAAACAACCGTTTCTAAGTCTTCAGAGTGGAAGAAACTTACTTGACTTACCGTTTATGTACTGACAAACTTAAAATTAAATTCCATGGTCGAGTGTCGTTTTTTTTCGGAAATTGAATGTCACTCCAACAACATCGCTATATTCATAACAAACCGTGCAGTTTTGCAGTTTGGGCCCGAGACTAGAGATAGCCCGGATGTTGGACCGACAGAATAAAGGGTACTTTTGTACTACATCATGAGATGCAGGCATTATACTTTTTAAATAACCTGCATTTCCGTCTGCGTTTTTCAAATTTAACATCTTCGATTGGATTAACTGCATCACATATATTCATGAGGTTAAGAATATATTTTCTACTGACCTTGTCTTTCCGATTGCCTCTTGAAATGTTGTTCCAACATCTCATGTATCGTCTTAGCTACTTCTTGCATTTGGTCATTGTTGAGACATTCTCCACCGAGGAACTCGATACACTGTATAACAAATACAAACACACCAACTTTATTCATGAGTCGCACCGGGGCAATATTTTTGCAGAAGGACTCATTTGTCCACACCTTAATTTTCAAGAAATATTTACTTTTCCCATGACTTGCCATGTTTTTCAATGGGTGAAAAGTCTCCCCAGTAGCTTGCTGCAAGTAACACACGCCAGTCCTTATCTTGGCAGCGCCCTCCAAATGAGGTAATTTTGTCATACCAAAAAGCTGTACATAATTGTTGAGGGAACACAGACGGACGGACACAAGACTCATGGTGGCATAAGGTGTTTTTCCTTCAGACGACCGAAAATGATTAGTATCTCTAAATAGCATTTTGGTAAGTGCATTTTAAGGGCCCATAAGAAACACAGTTTGCAGTTAGCAAAGTCACAACCCGACTATTGTAATCCCAGTTATATATAAAACAAAATATTTCTGAAAGTGGCTATGCAGGATACCCCCATAAATGTAGTTACCAAGTCAGACATGGGCAATACTGTTATGACCTTTGACCCTGGCCTACAGCGACTCACCTTTGCAAATGATTCCATGTGTTGCTGCAGAATGTCTACTTCAGGTTCTGTCTGTATGGCTTTGACAATTTCTGGATAGATGTAAGCCCACATCTGCGCCAGGTATTCCTCCCCTTTGATCTTGGCACATTCTAGAAGCAATGGTAACGACTCGGCAGCTGTATACCTGACAAGTGCATTTGACGTCAAGGAAAGGGCAAAACCATAAGAAATGGAAGAGAGCAATGTGTAGGCAGTGTCTACATGTAAACTGCATAGCATAGCAACAAAAATGTGAAGAATGTGATATTTGGTCAAAAATATGATTTTTTGGTCAAAAATGTGATTTTTGGTCAAAAATGTGAATTTTGGTCAAATTAGAAAAACAGAAACTGCATTTTTGCTTGGAAGGACAGTGTAGCTGCAGAGGTCTACTGCAGTCAAATATAAAAAGGATATCATCGTGGAAATAGAACTTGAGTAATGGCACCATGATCCTGACCACCTGCTCCGTGTAGTCCGCAAAAGATTCCTTCAGCTCCCTTGCGTAACACACCAACATTTGACACGCTGTACTTTTGTCTTCTAGTCCGGCTGTTTTGATGCCAAAACTTTGCTGTAAATTGAACATTAACAACATGTGTTTATACTGTATAAAACCTCTTAAGGGGTGGGGTAAGAATGTTTGAACAGTATTTATTGTGGGACATTAGAGCACATGAGACATATCAGTGCATTCTGAATACGAAGAATGTCCTTCTGATATCAAATAATTTTGATTTTTGAAATTCACAATAATACACATTTATGGCAAATCATTAAAATTGATATTTTTGATATTTAACAGTACTCGGTAAACTTTATAAATCTGATGATTTATACTTAAAATGTATGTAGGTGGGATGAAGAGCCGACGATCAATTGAAAATTTTGACCTTTCGTGTTGAAGATATGGATTTTTTTCCCCAAAGCACAAAAAAAAATTAGGTCTTTTTGGGAAAAAAATCCATATCTTCAATATGAAAGGTCAAAATTTCTCCCACCTGCATACACTTTAAGAATATATCATTAGATTTATAAAATTTACTTCGAGGACTGTTATATTTCAAAAATGTGAAAAATATCAATTTTTAATAATTTGTCATAAAATGTGTATTATATCGTGAATTTCAAAAAATAAAAATTATTTGATATCAGAAAGACATTCTTCGTATTCAAAATGCAATTCGATATGTTTGATGTGCTCTCATGTCCCACAAAAAAACACTGTCGAAACGCTCATTCCAGATCCCTTAATTGCGTAACTGTCTGGTAAGTAATCAACTTGTCTGTCCATTTTTGTGTAAGTGACTTCTTGGGACCGTTTATGTCCAGTTTGCCAGTGATCAAGTCAGACTGGTATAAGAGACTAGCAACATTAGGCTATTCCAGGTGAAATCTCAAACACCCTGTGGAAGACTTTATCTCCCACAAAGAGGGTGTAGATTTTACGAGAAACCTGAATGGGAACCTGAATGGGCAACTCTTGCTTTTGTCATGTGTAAGAAATGTAAATAGTTATGTACCATTATTTTTGTTACTTTTGTATTTTGCAAGTAATTAAAATGAATATTATAACCTCATTTGACATTCACAATCCTGGTGTGGGAGATTAAGATCATGTCTTCCACATCGGGGGTGTATGGATTTCAACTGGAATAACACATTTTGCTACTGAACAACAAACCTCACCACTTCTTAATTCAAATTTGAGTGTTTTAGACATGGTCTAGACAAATCTTCACCAAACATGTAGCATTATTCTATAAAATAATTGGCTGTGTGGACTAACACTGGTCAAAATGGAGTAAAAGTCAGGATTGGCGTTGGTAGATGAATAAGAAAATCTATTTCTGGATGCACTATAGTCCATGCCTTCCTTGTGGCAGTCAAATAAACTCTAATTTTGTGAGTTTCTCGCAAGAATCTGTTGTGCTAATTGAATTCCTTGCATCAATTTCTTTTTGAAATTATATACTGTAAAACACTTTAATTTCGCGGGTACTTTATTTCGCGAATTGGCGATGATCGACATTTTCGCGAGTATTTAATTTCGCGAATTTTCAATTTCGATATAAGCTTACACCTACAAAGTATGCCCAATTTTGAACTCCACAGAATTCTGCACTAACTTTCATATTTCTATCCGTTTACATCGCTCTAAACACTGGATAAATTTCCCTTTTCTTGGCCTATAATGTACAATGAATATCTAGTAATTCAGATTAAACCTTGATTTTTTATATATTTTGTCATTTTGACTGTCTATTTTGATGATAGTTTTGCGATATTTTACCACTTCCGAGTTTGACCATCGGCCATATTTGATTACCTTATTCCCAATGCCCCTTGCCTATTACCCACAATGCTGTAACAAATTAGCCTAAGTTCCTCTCCTCTTCCTAAAGATTGAAGACCATGCATAGCTTTTAACTGACACATGGATTTAACCTATTATTTCAGGATGTTGGTGCATTACTGGAGTTCAGAAATAAACAAATTAACCCCATGAGAACTACCTGCCGATTGGCCAAAAAGAAGCTTTCATTATCGATTGGACCAATCAGCAACATTGTTAGAAAAAAAAATTGGGGTGAATTATTTGCAAAGCTCCATTCTGATTGGTGATTAAAATGAAGCTATCACGTAATTGACCAATCAGAGGCAATGTTAGATTGGCAGGTAGTGCTCAGGGGTGTTAAAGATGGCCGATTTGATAAGAAAAAAAATACCAGAAAATATATCAAAAAAGAACGTGAAAATAAGTCCAGAAGGACTGAAAAATTAACAAAATGGATGTGCACTAATAAAATTAAAATATTACTTTACCTCCATGCATCATGAAAAATTAATTTTATGCTGTATTCTGAGCGATGTAAATGGATATAAATATGATGGTTTGTGTAGACAGAATAAGCTTAAAATACATAAAGCTTGTTTTAAGCTTTCAGTGTGTGTTTTCAAGGATCAATTTCGCGAGTATTTAATTTCGCGAATTTGTAGACCTCGCGAAATTCGCAAAATTAAATACCTCGCAAAATTAACTTGTTTTACAGTACTTTAATATCCCTATCATCATTAATGCATTGAGAGATACAATAACAAACAATATCTAAATTACTGCCTACGGACTATATACTCTGATAAGCTCGTAATCGGCGGGACTCATAACATTGTGAATTGATATAGAATAGCGTACAGACAGCTTGGCGCACCACATACGCAAACTGTGTTTGAATTGCTTGACTAATGTGCACTTATGTTAATTTACGCAGGCATAAGTTGGGACTTTATTGATGTGCGCAATAACAAAAACCCGAATAATTCTCGCCTATTACGAGCTGATCATAGTATAGGAAGGAGCAACCATATCCTACACACCTGTTCACCAAGATTTACAAACTGCCAGCCTTCATCTTCATCCATGTTCTTTGCATCCTCAGCTAAGAAAAACAAACAAAAATGACGGTGATAGAACATCAATTTCAACATCGATATACAGGAAAGAAAATCAAAACTTGTAATTGGCAAACAGTTCGAAACATACAGTAAGTATTTCACTTCAGCAAGTATTTTGATACATTTGATCTGTTTATTTTCAAAATGGAGTTTGTGTTAACTGTGCGATAAGCCCACAATTTCCTATTCTCTGCTGCGACTTCCGGTTCTCATTTTGCTCAAATAATCAGCTTTGTATGGGGTTGAGTTCGAGGCATGGTTTGTTCTTTCATCTCATCGGTACATTTAACTCAAGGAAAAACAACTGTCAGACTCTACAGACTGTGTAGCCCTGAAAATAGATTTTAGATCTCTTAACACTTTTAAGCTTAATCCCCTTCAGCCCTCCTGACTATTCTTATCATATCTCTGATTGGCTCAATACATGACATAGTCCTCTCCCAATCAAAATGGTTCTTAGGGGCCTATAATTCGGCCAGCAGTGCCTATGTGGTTAATGCTCGTCACTAGTATGAACTGAAAGAGCCCTAAAATCTTATTTGCATCTACCCCATCAGTCCTGATGGCTCATTGGTAGAGGTACAAGTTTCAAAAATTCCATTACGTATTTTTTTCCTTGTTATTTTGTTTTTACATAAATTTATGTTCCAGATTCGGCTGTGCACTCACCATCTATAAGAGCCACCTCAGGTTTGAGTGATGCTGTCTTCAACAGAGGTCCCATTACAACCGGGAGATATTGCTGGAATTCTTTGCCGAGAAGTTTACACATTCTAGCCCAGGCAGATATCATGTAAGAGATCTGTGGGTCATCATCATCCATATCGCTGGAATCTGTCTGTGTCTTCAGGAGGAGCTGCATCACATCATTGGCATCTTGCATGAACTGAGAAGGAAATAAAATAACATGGTTATTCATTCACCCATGCATTGGGCTATTCCATTTAAAATCCACAGATTTAGCTAAAGCCTTCCACAGAGGGGGTATGCGTTTTAAATAGAATAGACAATTGGGCAACTTCCATTTCAAATACTCACTCCAGTTGTAAAGCAACCAAGTAGGTTAATCCATAATACAGGGGGAGAATGGGTTTCAAAATGATTAACCCTGACCAATTACATTTGAAAAACACACTCCCTCTGTGGAAGATGTTTCCAAAATCTTCCCCAGGGGTAGTGTGGATTTCAACTGAAATAGCTCAATTTACTTTCCTTTTGATCAATCTACAGCTTTCCTAGGGCATATCACGGTCAATTAATTGGTCTACTCTATAAATGCACACCTAACTTCATTTTGAATCAGGGTCTTCCCTATAGCTATCACCCCTGGCATGCTCCGATCACATCCCCTGCCAAATATAGAAAGATTTTGGGACCTATATCATTAACACAAATCTCCAATTTGCACATTTGAAATATGTTTTGCCACTCCTTCATTCTGACTGTCTCCCTTTAACTTAATTACCCGACCTGTCAACCCCCAAAGTCAGAAAGAGGGACAATGAGGCCAAAACCTTGTACATGTACACAAACCAGGTACCGACAAATTCAAACACTTGAGGTGTGTAATACTTTCAAAATTCAGGGAAGGTTTTATTTTAAATTTATCACAATAGACTAAAGAGAATGCTATAGCAAAAGTTAAAAGTGAAATTTACATCATTTTCTACTGTTCTTACATTTAAATTTGCCATCACTGAAATGTTCAGAAAGCTGGACTGTCCCTCTTTTTCACTTTGGAAACCCCCAAATGAGGGACAGTCCCTCAAAATGAGGGACAGTTGGCAGGTCTGGATTACACTAGTTCTGAGAGATGGGCACTGCAGTGTGTAAATGCAGGCATGAACCTTACCAACTAGTGGACCCTAGTTCACATCCAGTTTATCCCTAGCATCTCTATCACTCACCTTTTCTGTTCCCACAGCCAGGCCAATCAGACTGATGCATTCTATCGTCTTGCCGCGCAGTAACCTGTACTCTTTGCTGGTAGCATTCTGTACTATGTATTTGAGATTGGGCATAAAATGTTCGTAGTATTGACAGAATTTGTCTTCTATGGTGTCGGCCACAGCCGCTAGAGTTGTCACCATCTGCTCAAGCACCAATTTGGTACCATTTTGTACAAGCTACAAAAGAGATGATAAAATAAACATACAACATGACAAAATTAGTTCACGGTTCCCCAACATCCTTATTGTCAAGTGTCTATACAGAAATGCACAAAAGCCAATGTTCAATTAACGTACATCATTTAATGATTCAAAATCTGGGAGAAAAAATAGGGACTAGGAAATCAATGCAGCTTGGTGGAGAGGTCACATACAGTATTAAAACCAACACCCTATGTATTCAAGGTATTGATTTTCATTTTGGCTAGAATTTGAAATGAAAGACAGCTTCAAAACCAACAACCGGGGAATCAAAACGCTTGTTTCTCTGGAGGTATGCTTATCTGATGTACACACTGACAAAGATCAACAGCTTAGAGCCATAACCAGTTATGTTCACTCTATAAAAGATAGTTACATTTGGTACATCATTTTAGACATGGTCACTGTGTAAAAGGTGTACAAATGTAATTGAAATTTTCATTTAATTTTCATTCCATAAAAAATAAAATATTTCAATTCAAAACGTCAATTTTGGACACAGCCAGTCCTCGATACAGTATATATAAATAAAGACAGCAGCACACGATGGCATTCCAAGGACAAAATGTGGGTGGGGCAAAAATACTGATCAAACCAATCAAAAGATATTATCGGAAATACCAACCAATCACGAGTGACTTACATTCACTTCCGCATCATGTAATGTACGCAAGCATTCATCATTTGTGAGCACGGTGGCAAAGCGGAACGGACTCAGACTCATAATCGGAAGGTTGCGGGTTCAAGCCCCAGCAACACTATCGTGTTGTGCCCTTGAGTAAAGCACTTTATCTTGATTCTCTAACCAGGTGTATAAATGCTGGAAAGGTAACAGACTCGCTGTGGAGGTGGTGTGTGTGTTCCCCCCATAGCAGCATTTCATGGTGGAGTCTGGCCTAATCGCTAATGAAAGAGAGATGGGCACTCCGTCCTGCAAAACATGCAGGTTCGAATCCCTTATTCATCATGTTGTGTTCATTCTTACTGAAGTCTATACCCAATATCATATAGAAACAAGACTATCTCTCTTACCTCCTGCATTTTAATTCCGATGATGACTTTCAGTTTGCCTAATATCTGGTCTAGGTATGGCAGGAGTAAGGACTTGGGGCAGTCTTCACTGAAATTCACTAATGCAGCTCCTGCATGTGCCTGCACTCTTGGATGTTCATTGTCATCTAGTACTTGGATTAAGCCTGGAACAATCTGCAAAAGAAACGAAAAACATGGTTAGAAACCTGAAAAGTCACACACCTCTATACTTCAGTGCAGGGCAGATTTGTCAAAAATGCCTGAAATATTGCAATAACCTTGGAACATCAAATTTTGTGAGCATGAACGCCAAACTTCTCCTATTGGAGAGCACTCAATCAAAGAAAACCATCAAATTGATTGGGACAATGTCCGCATGTGGGACAGAGAGAACGACTGGTACTGATGAGGAGTGAAAAAAACCATTCAAATACGTCGCACCAACAGTGGCCTTATCAGGGACCAGGGAAGCCAGATTCTACCAGTCTCATACAACAAGCAGAAGTGTGACAGAATTTCTGGCATGTGATCAAAGACTAACTTAGCCTCACTTTAAGGCATTTACAAAGAGCCCCAAAAGGAACACAGTATGATTTGAATGCTGGTGGATACCGGCCGCAACTTTCTTCTTGTTATCCTTGAAGAATATGAAATTAATAGAATGCAGGGTGAATAATTACCTTTGCATGAAATTTCTTCTCTAGTGTGGGTGCAAAGTCTGTAGCCATTTGTCCCAATGCATTGCATGAAGCGTATCTCACCCGTGGATGCTGCGGGACAAAGGAGAGAAAACAAACAAATCATTTAAAAGGTATTTTAACCCTAGTCCCAATATTCTTTGGTTCGTCTCAAGTTCGGTCGTAATGTAGGCGCGTATTTCACTGTTCGCAGAATAGAATCATGTGAGTCAAGTTAATTGCGAAGAGCGTACGCCGTACACGCAGGTGTACAAGGGCGGTTCACTACCGAGCTTAAAGTGAACCAAAGTATACATAATACCACAGGCCACGCTGGGCATCTCCCCTTCAGTGGGACAGGCATCGCACAGGGCACCTGGAATTTAAAAAAAAAAACACCTCGGAGCCATAGGTTTAATCAGCCCCGTGTGGTAAAATAGTGACCAGTTAGGTAATCAAGGATTTTCGCAAAATTTTCTTGCACAAATTCAAATCGATTCACTCGCACTGCCAGATTTCTAAGCCTGAATACACTGATTTAAGATTATACCTTTTATCTGTAGTTCTTACAACAAAGTTAGTTGCATTTACTAATTATTATAAGAATGGAAAACCAAGTTTACAACTTGTGTACTTGGATAACTTTCAAAGATAACCCCGCGACCACGAGGGCGCCTTACCGGATCACTAAGGAATGGCAAGACTGTGTCTACAACCTGTCCTAAGACGGCCTCCATCTGATTATGGCATCCTTCTCCTACAGCCGAGATGGCCATTAGAGCTGCATGTCTATACCTCCAGTCAGCTGGAACAACAAGCAAACATAAATTTAATTATCAAGTGAAGTACAACATGCAAATGTACTTTTGGTTGGATTCTTAATTAGAGTTGCTAAAATGGTACACAAGTCTGTGTACAGGGTTGTGACCTGCCTAAATTTTAGTGCTAAGTAATTTGCTTACAAGGAAACACCAGTCTGGGACATTTGTTGTGACCATTTGCATTGAAATCAGAGCATTTTTAATTTTTGGCCCCTGTGTGGCCAAAACAACTGACCAACCCCCAAGTTTTGACCTTTTTGCTTATAACTCAAGAACTGTATGTTGCCAGTAGGTCAACTATACTTTTTCTGAATCCTTGCAATGAGAGGAATGATTTGGTATGCATGTTAACCAGATTTGAGCAACTTTGAAATTTGACCACTGTGTTGACCTTTAACCTTGAATATGGCCTGAGTACAAGGAATTATTTTTGGTTAACATCTTGAATGTGTTAGAGGACCATAAAAGTAAGCTAAAAAAATTAGTTTGGTAGAGTACTTCCTGTATATACCGGACTATAGTGGTGTGTACTGCCGTCTGGCGTAGTCACTTTTATGAGGGTGTATTCATACGCCCAAGACCATCATGGACGACTTTGGTTACAAGATCTATTCCAGAGGGGCCTACATACCTTAAAAACAATTCCACCTATATGTCCCCCTTACGGGTCTAATATCATTATGCCCATGGTATGATTAATTGTCACATCTGTGCATAAAAGTTCAGTGTGAATGTGAAATGTCAATGTTTTCATGTTCTTGGTTACCTGTAAATTCTGTGTGTCCATATGAGTAGGGATGTGGGTGGGGATGTGTGTGTGTGTACTTACGATTTTGTAACATAGGTGGTATTCCTGATATAACATATGGGAGCATGGTTTTGCCTCCGATACCGCATGCAAACCTATCCAGAGCACTCTCTCCTGCTACTGCGTTGCTATCAGAGTCATCATCTTCAATCTCATCCGATTTGGCCCAGTCAGGGTCATCCTCTAGTTCTACCATCATGCCCAAAAGCTGAGGAACTATGTAAATATATAATAAATAAAGGATTCAAAGCACTGTAATTTTGCTGCCATGGAGAATCATCACAATCAGACCGCATTAACTAGGCCATTTGCAGCTGAACCCTGGTGCAAACCTATCCACAATTAGATTGTAACATCCACCAATAATCTATGCAGCTCCCCAATTTCCAATGGGTGAAGGAAGTTTTTGATAACCAAACATCTAATCACTGATATTTGAAAGGAGGAGGAAACCGGAGATCTCGGAAAAAACATGCAAGAGCGAGCATGGATCGGGATAAACCAAGTGCACATACAGTCCTTGGGCACGGCCGGGGCTTGAACCCGGGACCTCAATGGTACAAGACGAGGGAACAACAGCTGCGCCAACTTGTTCTCCCCATGTAAGAATTGTAGGTTATATGAATGTCAAAGATAATCAAAAAACCCTTTCTGCCATGTTCAAAGAAAGCATAGAAAGAGAGAAACAAACCTGAACCCAAATGTAACATACATAAACAGAAAGAATACAATATCACATTATCCCCTTTATATAGCTAAAACCAGAGATTAACCCTAACACTGGACCCTGCTTTTTGGGATCGGAAGTCAAAGAAGATCCGAAAAAGTCAAGGAGAAGAAGAATTTTAGACTTGGCACCCCCGTGATTCGAACCACAGAACCGCCCGCATGCCAACCACACGATCACGGACCGGTAACTACACGGGTTATTGCTGCCCGCCAGCAATTCCGTGCGCGATATAACACTTAGGGTGATTGCGCCATCACAGACCCTGGGATTCATACATGCGCAGAATTTTTCATCGAAGATTTTTGGGTGTTAGGGTTAATCATAGGCTCTAATCTGGAAAAATACATCTTAGTTAACCCTAACACTGGACCCTGCTTTTTGGGATCGGAAGTCAACGAAGATCCGAAAAAGTCAAGGAGAAGAAGAATTTTTGACTTGGCACCCCCGGGATTCGAACCTTTGACCCACCGCATGCCAACCACACGATCACGGACCGGTAGCTACATCGGTTATTGCTGCCCGCCAGCAATTCCGTCGCATATAACACTTAGGGTGATTGCGTCATCGCAGACCCTGGGATTCATGCATGCGCAGAATTTTTCATCGTAAGATTTTTGGGTGTTAGGATTCAAGAACAGGAGGATGTCTTGATTGCATTTGCCGAGTTATAGTTCTGGTTTTTCCATGACCCGATCTTACTATCATTTGATTTGGGATTTTGATGAAAAATGCCACATGTCGTCAGTCTCCATGCATGACAATTCAAGATGGCAGATACCCATAACCTTTTCTTACCTATCATTGGAATATATCTGTTGAATTTTCTCAGCATAGCAGGTGCTGTTTCTGCCAAAGTGACAACCATCTCTACTCCCAGCTGACGCCAGCTGTCCGTTAAATTTTTGTTTTCCATGATCTGGAAGGGATGGGACAAAAAGAGTTGTATATATCTTACAACTTGTACAAATTATATGTAGGCTTACAGATTTCCGATAGGATTATTTCATGAAGCTAAAACTAGTTTTATAAGTAACCATAATGACCCATCTGCAATCTTCATTTAACCCAGTGTGCAAGTATAAATTTGGAATCTTATGCAAGAAATTCCTGCAATGAACCTCACTGATCTGATCACTGAACTAATCTTTCATGACAGACTTTTAAATATTTTTGAATCAATTTTTCTTTAAATACTTTTACCAGTCAAAGAGGGTCTTTGACAATCTCAGCTCTTCTTTATCCTTCCATTTTCTTAACCATTTGATAACATAGGTTGTAGTATTTGGTTGGAGCCAAGGAATTTACGGCTCTGCACATAGTCTGTTATTATACCAGGGTCAGAATTTTGTTTCCCAGTGCGAGAATCAGTCTTGATTCTTGCAGAATAATTTTGCAGTAATTGTTTGATTCTTGCAAATAAACTTCTGTGTAAACTACAAAAGTTTCCGAGAATCAACTTTGATATACGCAAATCTGTTTCCAAGAATCGATTCTCGCCGAAATTCTGACCCTGTATACAGGTCTGAGACCAGCCCTCCCCACAGGCTTTTATGACAAAAATATCATTGACCCCAATACTGGTAAAATTTGGGATTTCTACAGCAATATAGATATTCACTAGCTGCTAACAAGCGGTTAAATATTTCTAGTTGTGACTTTACTTACTTGTAAGGATAATGTGAGAATCTGCTCCATGAGTGGTCTCAAAACTCTTGGAACTGTTTCTTCTAATTCAATGAAAACTTTCAGTAAGGAATCATCTTCTTGAGCCTTCACACTTTCCACTGCAGCCTACAAAAGTTAAAACGATATTAAAATGATTGAATTGGTTTAAACTTAAACAAATTAAGGCTGACATTAAAATTGTTAACTTGATTGTTGGGAGTGGCCTTCTTTTCCTTGTTCTTTGTCTTCAAATCTGTTTCTCACTTCTCTTTCCATACAGGCCAACATGCTTATATAGGCTTTTTGGCCTGGCTTGAGCATTTTGTTTGAGCCTGGTCCCATCAGGACCCAAGCGTGTCTCCACACCGTTTAAACAAACTTGGATAATCATAGGTAAAAACTAGCACATATTTTGTAGATGTGCATTGTGCAACTTCAATAATTGAACAGTCATAATTTTTTAACAGCTATACTAACCTGTAAAACTGCTGGTAGCAATTCAGCAAAGTGTTTCTGTAGACTTGTCTCTCGACTTTGTGCTAAGAGGAATGCTACTGTTGCTCTGGCTGCTATGATTCGCACCTGAGAAAGAAAGGGAAATGTGAAGCTCATAAACAAGGCTGTTGTCGAGCGCAATTTTCCTGATTGTCGACAAGCAAGGACCAATTGTCGACAAAAAATCAGTAAAAAAATTAGAATAAAGCTTAAGATATGCATAACAATGCCATTATTTACCATGAAATAATTGAATCAATGTTCTACAAAAATGTATTTCATTCATGGTGCAGATTATCTTTCCATTTGTTTTTTCCACTTTATTGATGTTTTGTGTTGTTGACAACGTCGGATCTTGAGATTTGATGATTGTCGACAATGTAAATTATACTCGACAGCAGTCCTAATAATTTCTAAAAATGATTGTAAATTGATTAGCTTATCAGCTTTCATCTCCGAAAAGAGGCAAGAAATATTTTTTTCCATAAACTGAAGGCCACGAGGAAGTATTGTTGTTGATTATCCTAAACTGTTTGACTGGTTTACGCAATGTAGCCTTAATTGCCTATGCTGAATGGAAAGATAAAACCACCATAACCAGCTAAAGCAAGCTTGAGTATCAATCAGTATGTAAAATCTTTCTTACATTTTACGTTCTATGCTTCATCGACTTATTGGTACCGCAAACTGTTCTTGTTTAAGGAAAATTCTTTACAAATTTCAAGCTTTTGCTTCACAATTCATCTGAAGACGGGTGTGCATCAGTGGCATATCAACCTAGGAGGGAGGGAAGCAAGTTACCCCCACACTAAAATAATACCAGGAAAAAGAGTGAGCACAATTTTACCCCTGGCTTCTTCCTTTAGATTAGATCTGTTTCAAACAAAATCAACCTTATTTTGGGTAATTTTTAGCAATAAAATTTGAATTTTTAGCGCATTTTGTCCCAGCCAATTTCTAAATAAATGCTTGATATTAAACCAGGCAGACGGATGAAATACTTACCGATGTTGGTTCTGATTCTGCGAGACATTTGGATAACATGTCCTTAATGACTTGCAAATAATGTGACTGCTTGTTGCCAAATATACCAGGAAAATTGCTGCAGAGAGAATACAAGTTTGGTTAAAAGTTGAAACCTGCCATGCCCTTTTTAATGTTTTATTTTCAGTTCTTCACTTTTTAAACACAACACACACAATTTCTGGAATCAGAGAAGTATCTAAAGTGGGAGCTTAACCAGGGCCAGGGGTGGGGCCTTGTGCCCTTACAATGACATGCATCAATTCTTTATTATTAGCCAAATCTGACTGATCAAATGTACAATGAAATTTTGACTTTCAGAAAGTTACAGATAGCCACAAATAACTCGCATGAGCATGGCTAGAAGAGATGACACAAGGAAAGGTATGTGCTACAATCTAGTTACTAGAGGTGTTATCGACACATTTTCTAATTCAACACTTCGTCGGGGAAAAAATATGACAATTGACACATGAGGACACTCGTAATGCGATCTAAAAAATGCTGAAAAAAGTCGATAGAAAGCTTAAAATCACACTGATATGAGTTAAGATCGCCGACTTCAGGTGTAAACATACTTCCTGGTTCATGCTACTTTCTTGTTTGGGTCAATTTCAGGAGATAATTTTTGACTTTCTGATGAAAACATGATCGTACGGTAATCTCCCGTAAGCTTATTTGGACAAATTAGCATGGAAATTTCTTTTTTCTTCTTTTTGGTATGTGTTGTAAAGGGACAGTTTATTTTGACATGTCGGATTTAGGATCATGTCGACGATACTATGACACATACGACAATCGATAACACCTTTACTAGTTACTATATTTATACAAACATTAGGCTATCGTATACTGAAAACACAGAAGTTCTAGCATTTTTGGTTCTAAAGTTCTGAGGTTTTGTGATTATGTGTATTTTCAAGTGAACTTTCTAGAACTCCATATTTTTTTTTTTTTTTCAATTTCAAATTTGCCGCCTTTGGCCCCATGGACCAGATCGTGTCACAACTTTTTCAGGGGATCTATGCGCCACTCTCCTGAGGAATGCTACGAGAGTTTGATCTCTCAATAGTGTTTACTCTCTCTGGAAATTGGGTGCGCCAAAATGAAGCATTTTCCCGAACTGATCTAATTTTGGATCAAAACTTCCTCGAATTGACTAGTAAACTGTAATCCAGAATTGCAAATTCTTGTGGGCCAAATCTGATTTTCACTGGGCCAAAATCGCAATGACGAAGTCAGCACCAGTGACGAAGTCAGCACCAGTGACGAAGTCAGTACACAGAAGCAGAGAACTTACTTGAATATGTGCAAGGCACTTTCTTTTAACCCAGCATCTGGAGACACTGCACACTGGAAAAGGAACTGCAACACATCAGGCCACAGCAAGTTTCCATCATCATCTATGTGGGTAAATAAGGAAAATAGGAGGTTAGCTGACATCAACTACTGAGAAAAAAGTGTCTGTGCCCATTATTGTAATAAGAGTGCAAGTTACAACAAGGTGGGATATTCTTAACATGTACCAAAACCTGGTCATAAGGCCCCCCCCTTTTTGCCTTTTCCCAACCGACATAACAAAATTCAGCAATCGCCTGCTTTCTTGTTTTTAGGGCTTAGATTGTTGTTTTTTTGGTGTTTTAAGTGGAAACCTAAAAACTTTTCTTTCACTGAAAGTTTCAGCCTTGAGAGAGCAAAAAAACTAAAACTGCATGGTTAGGGTCCATAAAAGTGGGAGTCATTATAGAAACTGAAACATTTTATGAACTGAAAGTGAAACCTTGCCATACAGAAATTGGACTGGTCAACTTAAGTGTCTCAATGAACATTCTTTCAGGTGGCGCAAGAATTACACAATCAGGTCAAGGTAACATTTAGTGTTAAATGTGTTTAGAGATCAACAAACACTCCAGATGGGCATCATGTTTCGATTATATCCTTCCCTTAGATCACTGATAAGGATATTGCTGCCTGAAAAACAAAACCTGGTCATAAGGTTCCCCCAAAAGGTTTGTTTGCTTTCCCAATCGAAACAAAAAAATTCAAGAAATCACCTGCTTTCTTGGTTCAAGTTTTTTTCCTGAAGTTGAAAATTTTTCTTTAAGCCTTGAAAGGGCAAATAAACTTTTTTGTAGGCCTAATTAGACTTCCTGATTTTATTTTCCAAGAAATGTTCAGTCATGGTTTTAACCAGGATCAAAAAACTGCCCACCCACATTCCACAGACCCGAAGACCATCCTGATCTGGGATTGCCCTTCCTTAACACCGTTCATATTTCGCAATATCAAAATGGTGAAAGTTGACCGTGATGCCTCAGAAAGTCTTTTTTATAGACTTCTCAATACTTGATTTCTTTTAGAAATTGTACCATAAATTGATCTCATCAGGGATTTCAGACAAGCGTTAGCTTAGGCATCTTTCGAGCCGTCCCATGTTTGTGATTGCACGGGTCATTCTTCATATTCCCAGAAAAAGTATCTGTCTTGAGAAATATATAATTTTTTTTTTCCAATTTTTTCGATTTTTTTTTTAGGCTTACCAATTTTTTTTCTTGGACTTCCAATTTTTTTTTGGGAGCGGCGCAGCTGCACTCCCATGGATATCGAGGCCCTGCCACATATTTTCCCACTTACCAAGTAAATTCCTTGCTAATTCTGCCACACAGTCGCATACTTTTCTTCTAACTAAAGGCACTGTTTCTTGTTGTATACCAGCTAATAACTCCGCTTTGCACGCCTCTTGGACCTCAAGTCCTAACTGAGGCCAAACCTGCTCCCCAAAATTGCTCACCAGTCTTCTGAAAAGCACTGCAGCCATTTGTCTTGCCTGTTGATAGCAAAAAAAAAAAAAAATAAATAAATAAATTCCATTCAAAAAACCCAAGGCATTTATGTACAATACAAAATGCATACCGTAATTGCTTTTCAATTCAATGTATACAGTGACCCCATTCCCAAATATCATATTTCAAGGTTACAGGATGATAAAAAACATTGCTATTCACAAATTTGACATTTCAATGTGAACAGTGTGACATGTTATCCACGATTTAATCATTCAAATTAGTCATGCCTGTTACCACTATTGATCGCAGCAAAGATGCCCCCATTACCTAGCATTCAGTCATACTATCTCTCTCTCTGCTTTGGCACTAAAGTGCTAATCGAAGAAAATAATTTACTGTAAAATGAAAATCACAGACAGCATTTGGCTTCCTAAATGAAATAGACACATGCGTGTCAAATAAAAATGGAAGTGTACACTATTCTTATGTTTTTAGGTTTCAACTTGAGGTTTCAAAATGCTGTCTAGATAACTTATTATTTATTAAATCATTATTTTCAGAATTTTTCAATTTGGCTAATGCTGAATGTCATCAAGCTGCATATATATCCACTGCTCAGTGAGAAGTGGGTAAGTGCAATAGCTGCCCTGTGAACATCTGGCAAGTTACACACAGTATATAGTACTTATCTACACATTACAGCTATTACTCTTGCCCACTTTTGGCACTGAGCAGTCAATATTTTAGCAGGTCGCTATTCAACAAAAATAATTGCTTTTCTACAGCGACCCCTTCATAAAACAGTATCTGAATGTGTAATGCAGTATTTGTATTCAATGTTAAAAATTATCATAATAATAGTAAGAATAATAATATTGGGAATGGTGTCACTTGAACAGAAACTTGTAAAAGTTCAATTGACCTTAGACACTGCAAAAGGAAAACCTGTTTCCTAAAACTCAACAGACAAAGATTATCAGGAAACTATATAAATATTGGTTGACTACATCATCACAGTCAATGGCACACATACAAGGCGGTTCTCGAACCACGAGTCTCGCCTGCTTTTGTGACCGCCTGCTTTTGCGATAACTGTTGGTAGAGAGGTAAATGAATTTGGCGGTTATCGGCTGGGCACGATTATCTGGCCGATGGTAACTGTACCCACCAAGTTTCATGCCCATGCAACAGTTTTTACTAATATGACCTCAGATGACCCTGGTGGCCCTGAAATGACCTTCCAAAAATTTGGCTTTAAATGTTGACTGTACCCATCAAGTTTCATGCCCATACGAAGTTTTTACTAATTTGTCCTCAGATGACCCCTGGTGACTCGAAATTACCTTCCAAATATTTGGCTTTAAATGTTGACTGTACCCACCAAGTTCCATGTCCATCCAACAGTTTTTACTAATTTGACCTCAGATGACCCTCAAATGACCTTCCAAAAATTTGGCTTGAAATGTTGACTGTACCCACCAAGTTTCATGTCCATACGACAGTTTTTACTAATTTGACCTCAGATGACCCCTGGTGACCCCAAAATGACCTTCCAAAAATTTGGCTTTAAATGTTGACTGTACCCACCAAGTTTCATGTCCATACGACAGTTTTTACTAATTTGACCTCAGATGACCCCTGGTGACCCCAAAATGACCTTCCAAAATTTGGCTTTAAATGATGACTGTACCCACCAAGTTTCATGCCCATACGAGTTTTTAATAACTTGACCTCAGATGACCCCTGAGTGACCTCGGATGACCCCGTAATGACCTTCCAAAAATTTGGCAAAACCAAAGAACTATTTCATCAAAGTAATAAATCAAAACAGAAAGATGCTTCCTTTACGAGTTATCACTCATTGAAAGTGCTACTTTGCTATACTTTTACATGGAAAGCGACTATCTTAAAGTCGCTATATTTCCTTAATTACATGACCGATCAAGCTGTTATTGGGATATGTGATGCACAGTTGAAAATTAATTATTAAAAGATTTGGTGACCTCAGTTGACCTTTGACCTTGTATGTGACCGTTGACCTCACGAAATTGGAAAAAGTATGTTGCGCTGAAAAATCAAATTTGGCAATACCAAAGAACTATTTCATCAAATAAATCAAAACAGAAAGATGCTTCCTTTACAAGTTATCACTCATTGAAAGTGCTACTTTGCTATACTTTACAAAGAAAGCGACTATCTTAAAGTCGTCATATTTCCTTAATTACATGACCGATCAAGCTGTTATTGGGATATGTGATGCACAGTTGAAAATTAATTATTAAAAGATTTGGTGACCTCAGTTGACCTTTGACCTTGTATGTGACCTTGACCTCATGAAAATCTAATCAGGTCGAGTACCTCTGGCCACGCAACTCCCCACCAAGTTACGTCACTGTACCCCATACGGATCTCCAGATAATCTGTTCACAAGGTATTTTGCTTATTACGCATATATTATGCAAATTAGGTACTTAATTACCATATTTTACGCTCAAAATCTAATCAGGTCGAGAACCTCTGGCCCCGCTACTCCTCAGCAAGTTACGTCACTGTATCCCATACGGATCTCCAGATAAGCTGTTCACAAGGGTTTTTTGCTTGATACGCATCAACACGCATAAATTATGCAAATTAGGTACTTAATTAGCATATTTTGCGCTGAAAATCTAATCAGGTCGAGAACATCTGGCCACGCTTACTCCCCACCAAGTTACGCCACTGTACCCCATACGGATCTCCAGATAAGCTGTTCACAAGGTTTTTTTGCTTGATACGCATCAAATACGCATAAATTATGCAAATTAGGTACTTAATTAGCATATTTTGCGCTGAAAATCTAATCAGGTCGAGAACATCTGGCCACGCTTACTCCCCACCAAGTTACGCCACTGTACCCCATACGGATCTCCAGATAAGCTGTTCACAAGGGTTTTTTTTGCTTGATACGATCAAATACGCATAAATTATGCAAATTAGGTACTTAATTAGCATATTTTGCGCTGAAAATCTAATCAGGTCGAGAACATCTGGCCACGCTTCTCTCCCCACCAAGTTACGCCACTGTACCCCATACGGATCTCCAGATAATCTGTTCACAAGGTATTTTGCTTATTACGCATAAATTATGCAAATTAGGTACTTAATTACCATATTTTGCGCTCAAAATCTAATCAGGTCGACACCCTCTGGTCATGCTACCCCTATAAAGTTTCATCATCATAGCACTTACGGTTCTCAAGATAACGCTCTCACAAGCTTTTTCCTAACACACACACGCACGCACACCCCTACCCACATAACCCTGAAAATGGGGACATGGGTAGAGATGTAGGAAATTGGGGACAACCTATTGCATGACATTATGCTTGAAATTTTTATTGCTTATGTGTAGGTATACCCTACTTATCAACAATCTGTAGTGGGAATTACAAATTTCAAATTCCTTGTCCTAGTGATTTTTTACATTGGAACTGTGGACACACACCAATACACACTCAATGAGATTTTTAACATGAAATATGGGGATATAGAATATCCCCATTTTAAATGTAAAGTTCTGGAAGTGTGTATGGGTATTTAACATATTAACTGGGGACATTGGAACTGTGGACACACACCAATACACACCCAAATGAGTTTTAACATGAAAGAGGGAAAACGGAGTGCGTTCATAAAAATGTGAACAACCCTCTCAAGTTCTGGAAGGGTGTGTATATAAATGTTTAAAGCCAATTTTAGCTACTTTAGGAAAAGTATTGAGAACTAAAATGAAATGAAATAATAAGGAACCCTGAAAGTACATTGTATGTTTTAATTCTCCCAGTCCTGGGGTTCTTTCAGATCTGGAAAAATTATTCTTGTGCAATATTTGCCACATTTCCCTTCAACATGGCAGGATTCCCACAGGAGTCAATTGGGGAAGTAGGGATATCTCCAATTCTCTTTTGATTACATGGGGGTGTGGCAGAATGTTGCAATTGGTCGTATGCCATGAACTGGGTACGCTAAAATGGGGGAGCCATTTTTTTGTCAAGTTTCATTCAAGTTTATTCTTAAAGTACTTGACTGTGTTCAAAGTATTTGGTATCAATTTATTGCTAGAGGTCTGCTCTAAAAATAAAACCATTTCCAGCCCATTTGGACTAGTATTGCATTAGTGTTGCATTTGAACTAGTACAAGTGTAGGGAATTGAAGGAAAGGATACAAACAAGCTAAGCATGATTCAAATGTGGTTATTCCAACAGGTTGTGTTCTTTATGTTGGAATAGATATGATACATGAAAACAATAAATTTGTACTTCGGGTTCAAGACCATGAAGACAATATATATGTGCTCAATATCCGCCTAATAATATACCATATTTAAAGTCACCCTGTATAGTACCATTTTGCATAGAGATGACAAATAATATATGTACTTAACAGAATGTACAAAGGGCCATTTAATTACATAGAAGAAAATGAAGTTTGTATTCCATGACTACACTTACTACATTAAACCTGTTTAATTTTGATGAATTTCAGTACTAATGAGTCAAACATAATCACCCTGTATAATATGTTGATCACCCTGTATACTTAATATTTGAGTATAACTATGGGCAGAAACTCACGACTCATGTATTTCTCTTTCTAATTTACATTTTCAGTGATGAAATATAGGACTGCTACTTAAATAAAGAAGTTAATTGATCTTCAAATTAATTTTTTTGCATCAAAAAATAGAGTCGAATTTGACCACCCTGTATGATCAACACAGAACACCACCAGTCGTCCCGTTTATGATTTGTTTGTGGGCCATTGTCATATTTTTTTTAATCCACATCTGTTTTGACTTGTACATTTTGGGAGAAAAAGATGACTCAGGTATATCAAAATTTCAAAATATGTATTTTTTTTTTATGTTACACCCTATAGGAATTTTACCCGCCCTGAATATTGGATCTCTTTTGCCGTATCTAACATCCTTGTAATAAGCTTTCCAAAAATATATACGTGTGTGCACTTTAAATGTAAGGAATAAAAGTTATGCTTACTGCAGTACATATTGGTGACGTTTATGTCATTTTTCAGTGTGTAATATTCATGACATACGACCAATTACAGACACTTATTTCATGCTGAAATTGGGGATACATACAAGGATTCTTACTAGTCAATTGGGTAAGAACCGCGTAATAAGGATATCTTCATATTTCTCTTTTTGTTTACATGGGGATGTGGCAGAATATAACAATCAGACTTTTTATTTCATGCTGAAATTGGGGATACACACAAGGATTCTTACCAGTCAATTGGGGAATCGAATTGGACACAAAGGTGTGGCAGAGTGTCGCTCTCACAGACACTTATTTCATGCTGCAATTGGGGATACACACAATGGTTCTTACCAGTCAATTGGGGAAGTACCGCGAAATGTGAATATATTCATTGGGCATTAAGGTGTGGCAGAGTGTCGCTCTCACAGACACTTATTTCATGCTGCAATTGGGGATACACACAAGGATTCTTACCAGTCAATTGCGGAAGTACTGCGATGAAATGGGAATATAAACATTGGGCACAAAGGTGTGGCAGTGTCGCTATCACAGGCACTTACTTCATGCTGAAAATTTGCTATTTCAGATTATCCACCCCCCATTTCCCACTCCTTTTCCTCTCAATATTGCATGGGGAATTCCCATCACTTAAAATGCCTAGATTGAATGGCTATAATGCCTATTGCTCGGGAATTCCATTTATGTAAATACCTATTGTTTGGGAATTCCCATCAGAAAAATGCCTCTTGCATTGGAAATTCTCATCACAAAGTAAAGTACTCAAACAAAAATGTGCAATTGTATTGCAAAAAATAACCAAAACATGAGATTAAAATTGGTCTGAAACTGGGGTAAGGGCTCTGGTATGAACGCTTGTCATTTAGACAGTATTTTTGTGGGACATGAGAGCACATCATGCATCAGACATATCGAATTGAATTCTGAATACGAGGAATGTCCTGATGATATCAAATAATTTTGATTTTTGAAATTTGTGATATAATTGGCAAGATTTTTTGGCAGGCCGAGAGGGGTTGGGAAGTGATTTTTGGCAGGCCCAGTCCTCGAAGTAAACTTTCTAAATTTAATGATAAATCCAAGCAATCCAGGTAAATCATCCACATAGTAAATTGCTCAACCAGGCCATCCTACATTCATTGCATTATGTTCTGATGTTCTGATCTGATGAGTGTAGGTCAGCCTAGCCTGCTTGGCTTGCCTTCATGAAACAATGTTGTAAACAACAATGTTTTAATCAACCACCAAGTTCATTTTAAATATAAATCTAATGATGTGTACTTAAAGTGTATGTAGCTGGGATGAAAAGCTGACAATCAAATGAAATGTTTGACCTTTCAGATTGAAGATATGGATTTTTTCCCAAAACACCTAATTTTTATTTTTGTGGTGTTTTGGGAAAAAATCCATATCTTCAATAGCTACATACACTTTTTATCCCAGCTACATACACTTTAAGTACATATCATTAGATTTATAAAGTTTACTTCGAGGACTGTTAAATATCAAAATATCAATTTTAATCATTTGCCCCCTCTGGGCCTGCCAAAAATCACTTCCCAACCCCTCTCGGCCTGCCAAAAAATCTTGCCCCTCCCCCTCCCATGCTAAATTTTTTGGGATCTAAATGTGCAAACCTTAAGAGATCTGGAATGAGTGTTTTGACAGTATTTTTTGTGGGACATGAGAGCACATCAGGATGATCAGACATATCCATAATAATAATGATATCAATATATTTTCATTTTTGAAATTCACGATATAATACAAATTTTATGACAAATTATTAAAATTTGATATTTTTCACATTTTTGATATATAACAGTCCTCGAAGTAAATTTTATAAATCTAATGATATATTCTTAAAGTGTATGTAGCTGGGAGGAAAAGCCGACAATCAATTGAAAATTTTGACCTTTCATATTGAAGATATGGATTTTTCCCCAAAAGACCTAACTGATTGTCGGCTTTTCATCCTACCTACATACACTTTAAGTACATAATTATCATCAGATTTATAAAGTTTACTTCGAGTACTGTTAAATATCAAAAATATCAATTTTTAATCATTTACCATAAAATGTGTATTACACTGTGAATTTCAAAAAATGATATCAAAAGGGCATTCTTCGTATTCAGAATGCAATTCGATATGTCTGGTGTGCTCTAATGTCCCACAATAAATACTGTCCAAACGTTCATACCCCATCCCTTAAATGGTCTATATTGTGAGTGCAACAAACAGGAAAATTTGCATATTTTAAGCATACTGCTTTTTAAGCATTTTATTTAAAACGGGGCCCCATTAAGGAATCGGATAACAACGTTTGCACAGTATTTTTGTGGGACCTGAGAGCACATCAGACATACCGAATAAGTATTCTTTGAAATTTGCGATATGATACAAATTTTATGGCAAATTATAAAATATTACTATTTTTTTCATTTTTGATATTAACAGTCCACGGAGTAAACTTTATAAATCTAATGATATGTAAAGTGTATGTAGCTGGGATGAAAAGCCAATGATCATTTAAAATTCTGACCTTTCATATTGAAGATATACATTTTTTTTCTCCAAAAAGACTTACATTTTTTGAAAAGAAATCTATATCTTTAATACGAAATGTAAAAATGTTCATATGATGAACGACTTTTCATCCCAGCTACTTACAATTTACTTTGATGACTGTTAAATTTCAAAAATATCAATTTTCAATCATTATATCGCAAATTTCAAAAAATCTAAATTATTTGATATCAGAAGAACATTCCTTGTATTCAAAATGCAATTCAATATGTATGATGTGCTCTCAGGTCCCACAAAAATAATATGTGAAAATGTCGCTATCCGAGCCCTTAATGTGTGCCAAAAATCACTTGCCCCCCTCTTGGCTTGCCAAAAATGGTTTGCACCCTTCCCCTCTCAGCTGGTCAAAAAATGTCTTCCTTCCAATTCCCAACCCCCGCTCTTAATTATTGGTGAAGGGGATGATTACGCAATCTAATGTTCAGATATCAGTAGACCTATATTTTTAGAGAAAAGATTGGTATAGCTATATATTTTACCTTCATGCAAATTAATTGCTAAGTTTTAGGTAAAAAGAAGTTATGTTTTTGCATGCAAAACATGCATATAGAGATTGTAATATGGGTGGTTGTGAAGAAATTCCAACCAAAAGGCCATTTATTCCATAGGGAAAAAGACACTAAAGTTTCTCTATTTTTGAGGAACTATATAAAGTTATCAGAGAACGTGTTTCGATTAATGGTGATCAAGACTTAATTGATCTTTTTATTAATCTCATCAGCTACATTTTGCTCAGCTTAATTTAGGTATATTTGTTCACAGTAGAAACATAAATCTGCATAGCTATATAACTTGGGTCTAAAATGCCTAACTTTTTGACATTGGCAATTTGGTCCATTTTAAGTGACGGAGTTTTTCTCTAAAATGGAAAATGCAATGTCTATTATGGCATTGTGTAGGCCTATGCTAACATATAGTGATGTTCTACTATGAAAATTAAGCATGAGTGGTTTTGATTTCATTCAAATGGATATCTTTTCTTTATTAGAAAAGAGTAGACCTATTAGTAGGCCTACATATCATAATAATGAAAATCTAGTTGGGTACAATAGGTATATAGTTCAGTATTTGTTTGGTATAAACTGAGGAGTAGGCCCTATTATAGTGGGTGACAACACCGGGGTGGACTCCATAAGTGGGTTTATCCTCTGTGGTGGTTCTGAAAAGAATGTGTGATTGGAAGCATGTAGGTGATTTATTTTTTCATGCATACATTTTGAGAAACATATATGCTTTTAAGGGCATATTTTTAACCCTTTTTTCAAATAGGGAGCTTGCTACGGAATTGTTTAAATGTTTTGACCACGAATATGTATTTCTAAATAAAATGATGCAAATACACTTTCAGCTCTTCATTAAAGCATCAAATTATACATTATCTGAATAATAATAATAATAATAAATGTATTTTTGAGCGCCTCACAACAAAAAAGCAAGTTCACCAAGCGCTTTACAAAGCAAAATACATGAAAGCTAAATACACAAATTATTTGCAAGGTACAAGCCAGCTGTACAATGCCATAAATTAAAAACAAGGTTACTATACCATAAATTAAGTACAATAATTAATCTACATCTTGAACGACAATTTGAATAAGATGAGTCTTTAGGAATGTTTTAAAGTTCTGCAGAGAAGTGATGAATCTAAATGATATCTGTAGTATTTGGGCATTTATTGGTTCATGATTTTATGATTATACCGGTGTCCCAAAAAGGTTACATGTAGATTTGTGAAAATAATCTAAGTTGCTTTTAACAAATATTAATGTCCTTTTCACATGACATAATCTTTGTACCCTCTACTGCACCCCTGTGAATGTCAAGTTCACAACGTATGATTTAGCCCGCATTCCAAATTCCTGAGCAAGCTGC
The DNA here is from genome assembly GCF_039555335.1 of Amphiura filiformis. Lineage (NCBI taxonomy): Eukaryota > Metazoa > Echinodermata > Ophiuroidea > Amphilepidida > Amphiuridae > Amphiura > Amphiura filiformis. The sequence continues at coordinate 36,528,682 of NC_092633.1, read as the reverse complement.
ATGTTTACTATGTTTACGGGACATAATGCAACACGAGGTTCGCTGCCCGCACACAGCGCACAGTACATTTGGCGGGTCATTTGAGTAGGTCCAGCCATAGCATGGCAGATGCAGTATTATTCTGTTGAACAGAAAGTTAATTTTGTTCAGTTTTATTTCAAGAGACCAATCAGAAAATGGACAATATTCTTACAGTCATTTCAACTCAACAAAACCCAAACAAAGCCTAAATGCAAATTATTATTAATTTCATTATGTTGATGGCAGAAGATACAGCGTGCAGAAATGCTTTCACCAAAAATTGGTGACTCCATATGTTACATTATAATATTTTTATGTATAATACTTTTCGTGACGCCAAAAAGTATTACAAGTCAAATAAAAATGGGTTCCACGCCGAGTTGAATCACATTAAATAGCGCGCTATAATCCCGACTCTTAATTGTTTGCTAGATTCAAGCGAGGTCATCCGAAAATCTATCAAAGATAAATTTCTACTGATGCTGCTAAAAAATCCAAGAGGTGCTTTTGGATGTTTATTCTGCACTTAACCAGTAGGCCTACTATAGTAATAAATTCACCAGATCTAATCCACCGTGCCAGAAAACTGAATTCCTGTACCATTGTGTACTCTGTAGTGTTATTCATTGGCTTTCCCTACACCATGACATCTAATTTCATAAACTTATAAAACAGTTATAAGATACACACATTTGCTTGCATTTTCTTCATTAATGTTTATAATGCACCCATATTTATAAGCAAAATTTCAGATTTTCAAGAATATGCCTATTTTTAAGCACATATTCTTACTACTAGTAATTCCGACATGTCCATTATGAAACCGTGTGAAACTGACCCTCGAATCCAAAAAAATTGGACCCCTCAAATTCCAATAATTAAATTCCTTTTGCTGGAAAATACACTAGGCCTATTATTATGTCAAGGACTCACAACATGCCCTTAGGCTTCTCAACGATGTTCACTTCATTCAATGCAAATCAATCACTACTATTCACTATGGATGTGAAGTCCTTGTACACCAGTATCCCACATGACGAGTGACTACGAGCTTTACATCATTTCCTTGACAGACGTAAGATCAAAGAACCATCAACTGACACTATTTGTCGACTTGCTGAACTTGTTCCGAATCTCAATTGCTTTGAATTCAATGGACAGTTTTACCTTCAGACCCAGGGCGTAAAGATGGGTACCAGATTCGGACCAGTATATGCTTGTATCTTCATGGGTTTCATTGAACAACAGTTTCTACAACAGTATAAGGGTCCAAAACCTCATCACTTCCTCAGATACATTGATGACATAATTGCGACACTAACTGCAGAGAAGAAGATTTGTTACACTTCATGGAATTTGTCAATCAATTCCACCCGGCGCTTAGATATACCTGGGAAATCTCCAACGAACAGATCAGTTTCCTAGACATCATGATCACCATCGATGGCAATCATCTCTGCACTTCAGTACACTACAAGAGCACTGACTCCCATTCGTACTTGACCTACACATCATCACATCCAAAGTCATGTAAGAATTCCATACCGTTCTCACAACTTCTCCGCCTGAGACGACTATGCAGCAGTGAAGCCGACTTCAGCAAGCAATCCTTGGACATGATCCAGTTCTTCAAGTCTTGTGGTTACCTCGCGACAATGTAAACTCTGCGGCATTACAGCGGTTCATACCATCACCAGAGAAGAGAGCCTTCGCACTGAAGAGCGTGCCGACAATCACCAATGTCCCCTGCTTGTACTCGCATATCATCCAGCCACTGTTGCAGTAAGTAATGTGATCATGCGCAACTGGAAGATAATTAGTGATCATCCTACAACCACTGATATCTTCAAAGAACAACCCATTGTGTCCTACCGTCATGACAAGAACGTTAAAGATCACCTTGTTCGCTCTTCACTACCACAAACAGATGAAGAGACGGTAGCCAACCACGGCACGGTAACCTTACTGGTATTTTCAGACTCCTACATTATTACAAATCCAAAATAAAACCTAACACTTTCCATTTTCAAATAATCACACTCTAAAGTTTAAACTTAAACACATCAAAGTGTTATAAACACTAATGATATAACATTTTTTAAACACCATGTTTAAATTTTAAACATTGTTAGTGTTTAGAGTTTAATAGTCTTCAAACGTTTGAAATTTGTAGTTACAACAACTGGGTTGGCCCTATTATATGTATTACAAACCATTTTACCTTCATGTCCACGAGGGCAACAAAAAACCACCAACAACCCCCCCCAAAGAAAAAAGACAACTTCATAGCGAAATAAAAGCTCCGACCTAAACTTCCAGCCCCATGGAGTATCCGTAACATTATAATATTTAATTATCGGATAGGCCTACTGATTAGAAGTAATATTCAAACATGCCAAAATAACGTCAGATGAAACAAAAAATGTACGAAAGACAAATAAAAATCATACAGAAAATACATGTGTGGCTCACGCATGCAATACGAATAAAAAAATAGACCTACTGTGGCTTTTACCATTGTTAAACATGCCCAAAAGCAAACAATTAAAAAATAAACAGATGCATAGGCCTAAATGCATTAATTTGATACAGAATGTAGAATGTGTATTATGTATAGCAATGTTGCCCAAATAACAAATTATATGTAGGGCCTAAACCACTGAAAACGTATGAAAATATAAAGAAGAAAAAATGTTATGAAAAACAGTAACATGTATAACTTCTCTTTTTAACCTAAATTGTGCGTGGAAAGAAATGTCCCAAATAATACCAAATGAAGCCTATAAAATAAGCATTTTCCAAAGTGAGGGTAAAAATACATCTTGCATAATAAGTATAACTTGGCCAACAGTTTAACCTGCCCGTTTTGATCTTACCTTGCTTTTCACAGATTGCATTGTAAATTTATGTTTAAGGGCTCGGATAGCGACATTTTCACATATTTTTGTGGGATCTGAGAGCACATCAGACACATCAAATTGCATTTTGAATATGAGGAATGTCCTTCTGATATCAAATAATTTTGATTTTTTTTTTAATTTGCGATATAATTTTATTACACATTTTATGGCAAATTATTAAAATATTTAATTAAATTTTTGAAATTTAACAGTCCTCAAAGTAAATTGTATAAATCTAACGATATGCACTTAAAAAGAGTATGAAGTTTGGGTGAACAGCATACATCCATCATGTGAAAATTTTGACCTTCATTATTGAAGATAATAGCTCAAAACACTAAAAAAATGTAGGTCTTTTTGGAAAAAAATGTTTATGTTCAATATGAAAGGTCAAAATTGTCAATTGATGGTCGGCTTTTCATCCCAGCTACATACAGAGTAATTACATGTCATTAGATTTATAAAGTTTACTTCGAGGACTGTTAAATTTCAAAAATATGAAATTTTAATAATTTGCAATAAAATTTGTAGTATCACGAATTTCACAAATTAAATCAAAATTATTTGATATCAGAAAGACATCCTCGTATTCAGCATGAAATTCGATATCTGATGTGAGGTCCCATAACAATACCGTGCAAATGTGGCAACCCGCTTCCTTAATAATGTATTTAATAATCAAAATCATTGTCTTGTTGTTTTTCGTATCATTGTTTTACATGAATGAAGTGATGATAACAATATACTGCACTTTTCGCAAATACTTGCTTTTCGAAAGTGCAATTATTGTTATTAACACTACATTCAGTAATGCCAATACTTTTCCCTGAAAAGTATTTGCTTTTCAGAGAAAAGAGAAAGGCATTTACTGAATGGCGTGTTATTAGTGATCATCGCTCCATTCGTGGAAAATAATGGAGCGATAAAACAATAGCGCACGTCATAGGTGTGTATTAAGGTGTTATAATAGATATCGGCAAGGGAATTATTACAGCATGACGCTTTGCGTGTGCCGCAATCCTCTTGACAATCAACCAATCAGAAAAGCACATTCCAAAAATATTTTCGTAGAGTTGAATTTATTTCAACTCAGAAATATATTTCAATTTTAATCTCGTTTCACGCTTAGCAGCACTTTGACTTGCGAAAAAGAAACAAAGGGCAGTGATGATAAGTATACTCTGTGGAAAGCCATAGAGGCCTAATAATTAAATATATAGGCGTTAGTCTTTGCCAAATATTTATATTTTCTATGCGAATTTCTTTTTGTATACATTACAATAAAAAAAGACGGGTCATACTTTTTAAACGTTCAACGCGTTTATTAGTAGGCCTATACTAATTGTAGTTCTATTAATTTTATTATGGTTGTAATGTATTAAAATTATTATTTTATTATAGTTTTAATAAAGTTGTATTACATGTAATTGTGGGATCATTAGTACCCATATAAGAGGCGTTGCATATGATTAACATTATTCATGTTTTAATGTAGGCCTATTTTGGGATGATAAATAGAACATACTCCAACATTTCATGTAATATCACCGATATCAACATGCACAAAGTGTTGCAAATTCATAACCCAACGTGTTTATGTTGTAACCAGTTCTGCAACTCTTATTAATTTATTGTTTTACCCGTAAGTAGAGTGGCGTTGTGAAGTGTTTTGTGTCATCCGGCTTTTTTTTTATTTTAGCGTAGGCCTCTAAATTCCGTACCAAACTATTCATGTTTATTGATAACATGAATAAAATCAAAGCAATTTTTATTACCGTATTATTATGTGGGATGTCTATAAAATTAATGTAGTAAATTATCCGGTTTTTTTTGGTTTGTTTGTTTTAAAATTAGTAATTGAAGTATAAGCCTACTGTACAGTTAAAATATTATGCAAGAAGACATCAAAAGGTGTTCATCATTGCGTGTAAGAACACTCACTAAATTTACCACTCTTAGAAATTGAGCAACTCCTTATGAATT